>NW_028258137.1:5588333-5898796 GCF_053883595.1 Heterocephalus glaber
GTGATGGGGATGATGAGGAAGAAACAGAGTCCCTGGACTCCAGGTAACTGAGCATGGTCAGGGCTGTAAGCCAGTGTGACGGGAGAGGGGTTGTGTGAAAGCCAAGACCCGGGGTCGGGAGTGGCCACAGATTTCAGTCAGGGTGAGAAAAGCCTGCCGATGGCCACGGTGTCATCCACCCAGCCAAAGGCACCACAGCCTTCACCAAGGCCCTGTGTGTCCTCTGGGGATTTGGAGAGGGCATCTGTGCAGGGAGAACTAAGCAGTCTGGGGGCGTTACTGTCCTGAAAGAAGCCTCAGAGAGGTTAAAGTCAGGATAATGTGCACATTGGCTCTGAACTGTTGCTCTGAGTGCATGGAGAGCTGAGGCACAGCAAGGAAAGCTGTGGATCACCCGACAGAAAACTATTTCTTGTCTCAACATTGTTAAGCAAAGGCTCAGAAGGCCCAGGTTCTGCAGTCTCCACCACTGGAGCCTGTATTCACAGGACCCTGTTCACACAGAAGGTGGGGCCCTGCTGTGGTTCGCACTGCGTGCTCCCTGTCCTGCCTGCACCTCAGCGGGAAGCTGGCTCTCTCCCCTCATGAGCTGCTTATCTGGACAGTGCCCTGAGCAGAGGCATCTCTCTCTTCCCTGTGTTCTTTTTCTTTCTGCCTATCTGTCTGTCTCTCTCCCTGTCTTTGTATCTGTCACATTCTCACAGTAGGCGAGCAATGCCTGGGTCAGAGGGGAGCAGTCTCCTTCTGTCTTTTGTAGCAAGTGTCAGACGTGTTGTACTCACCCTGAAGCTTTGGTTGAGGCCCACTTGGGAAGCTATATTTCCTCATCCATCTTGATTGAGTCTTTTTCCCACTCTTTCTCCCGTCCCTCAGTGGTGAGCAGCAGGATGGGAAAGTGGATGAACTCCTGTCAGATTCAGTAGAAGAACACTGCCCCCTCGCTTCTGGGCATCCTGATGCACCTTACCAATGGCAACATCACATCCGCGCTGCCGGCCTGCAGAGGAGCCTGAAGCAAGTTCTGTGCCCGATGGAACCAGTGAGTCCCTGTCATCCTGCTACAAGTACAGCTCCTGGGTCCAGGATCCCCCAGTTCTGTGCTGAGCTCTGGTGTCTCGGCTGAGAGAGGCATCTGCAGCCGTCCAGGAGTCCCTTTAGGGTGCAGAGCAGGGGCAGAGGTCCGGGGGCTCTGGGGCCATGTTCCTTGTGCCTGGCAGGGCTCTGTCAGGGGGCCTCAGGTTGCAGACCACGGATCAGCACATGGGACAGAGTGAGGGGAGGGGACAGGAGGCCCTCAGGGCGCCCTGCAGCCTGTGCACAGCGGGCTCAGACCTCTTTCTGCAGGGTCCTCTCGGGGCTCCCGTCGCGTTGCTGGGAGTGGCGTCTCCTGACCAGTCCCCCCTCTGCTCTGCACATGCACACGGGCCAGCGGACTTCCCAGGTCTTTGGAGGTGTATCAGCGAGGCTGGGAGCTCCCCTCACAGCAGCTGCTCCTGCACGGTGCCTTCCTCTGGGGCAGCACTCCAATGTGCTTTCCTCCTCCCTCCACGGCCCGGTTTCGTCCTCTTCCCAGCACCAGGGCTTTTGTCCCTGTCTGGCTTTAGAATTTCAGTCACATGTCTCGTCTCAGAGTTATGCTTCCTGTCAGTCATGAACAAGGCTGCATGCGATGGGCCCTGCCCTAATTGACGAGGTGACAGCAGGCTTCCTGTCTCTGTCTTCTTGGGCAGGAGCCCATGGCCAGGCCTCCTAGCATGTCTTTTCTTCTCACTCAACCTCTTCTGGTCTTTGATCACAGAGAAGGTCTTGGAATTTGTGGGTGTTTGTACTCATTGATTCAACTGTTAGGGAAAACCAAGCTGTGTGACATCCCTCCGTGAATCTGAATGCTGTAGAGTGAATGTAGGCATGACATATGTCCTTCCCTAGCCCCGTGGGGCAGTCAGCGCCTCTTCACAGCGCGACCAACCTGTTCTTATTCCTGTTCCTGTTCTGCTGAGGTGGAAGAGGCAGAGGTTGTTATCCTCCAGTCCCCCCTCAGGCAGGGTGGGGTCTCCATGTTAGAGCTGAGGACACTGAGGCTCAGCAAGGTCACCAACCTGCCCAGGAATCCCCAGGGAGCATGTGCCCGAGTCCACGCTTGAGGCCCTGTCCTCAGTGCTGCAGCCTCAGTGGTCAGGGACAGAGATTGCATGGGTTCACCCATTTGCTTTCTCCATCTAACAACTCGTTTTGGATAATTTCAAACTTAAAAACACATCTCAATTTTAAAACATCTGAGTCTGCAGTCATTAAAGTGCAACATCCCTGAGGAAGGACAAGACTCCACGGGGACTTGTTTGATTTGGGCCTTTTCCTGTCAGGTGGTAGAGGAAGCAGGAGCCAGATGTCTGTACACAGTTGACACAATCGAAAATGTTAAGGTCGGTGACAGATCACCCAGGGCAGCACCAGAACCAACTCTTTCAAGGAATTTAGGTACAGGGAACAGAACAGATTTCTTTATTGCCATCCTGATGCTACACAAGGAAGCCTGAAACACAGGAACCCAGGATGTCTGGGGTTGGCTGTGATCTGATGCTTTCCTGACCCCAGAGCTGAGGGTGGCAAGTGGGAGACTGTGAGTGAGCTCACCTCACAGGACATTTGAGAAGAACTGCAGGATGTGGCAGAGTCCTTGGAGAGATCCATGCATCCGTGCCCTGTCCAATCCCTCCAGTTCTCACGTCCTGTTATCCCTTCTTGGCAGTTCGTTAAAGAGCAGGTTGATAGGTTGAAGATGTTTTCCCTCTGCTCAGTGCATGTATTCAGAATCTTGCTGAGTGTCCAGAAAGGCTTGTCATGCCAGAATAAACAGTGTCTTGAGCAAGTGTGGGGACGGAGCTGCCAAGTGTGTGCCTGTGGACAGTGAGGAGGATGGTGGGAGACACCTGGGTCCTGGCTGGGCTGAGGAGGGGCAACCGTCTCCAGGGGAGGCTCAACATCTTTCCTCCGTGAGCCTCTGTAGAGTCCATCCGTCCACATGACCTCAGTTCAGTCTCCAAAGCGCCAACACCAAGCAGTGTCTGACGGGGTACGGGGTCGGCACTGCAGGCATTTTTGTAGAGAGCCACTATTTTACATTTCCTGAACAGTGTGATAAAGGATTGTCGTCACTGTTCCCTAGATTCAGTGCCAGGGGCGTTGAGTGATCTTGTTTCACGAGGTCAGGGACAGTCTGCCCAGTGCCATAGGGAAGGGGACCTTCCAGCATTTCTTTTTGCTTTTTGTTACTGGGGATGGAACTCTGGGCCTTGCGCTTGCAAGGCAGGAGGCAGAACCACTGAGCTAAATCCCCAGCCCCCTTCCAGCTCTTTTTGAAGACACAACCTGAGATCCCTCGGATATTCTGCTCAAGTATCCTGTTCTCACCCCAAGAACACTGATGCCCGTGTGTCCCAGGGCACAGGGTGTGTAATGGGTCATAAGGTGAGTCTGTGTCATGACTATTGTGTGTGCATTGTTTGCAGAACCTGAAGGCATCCGCAAACCACAGGAGGAGCAGGCAACTGAGCTGCGCAGGTGAGTGTGAAAGTCAGGGCCTGTGAACGCAGTGGTGACACCTGAGCTCCAAGGTGCAGGGAAGCAGGAAGTGCTCTGTATTTCTACCGCCTCCCTGCACCAGCCGGGAGTGGGCATTCTGTTCTTGGTGCTGCTTCCTTCAGTTCCCCCCTTCATTTCTTCTCATGTTTACTCAGCCAGCGTCCCTCTGCCCCAAGGGGCAGTAACGTGAGGTTTTCCTGTGCTCAGGAGAAGGATAGGCTCTCCTGTGGGAGGCTGTGGGGAGGAGATGCTCCCCTCTTGCTGCAAGGTTCGCCTTGCTTGGCTGGGATTCCATAGCTAGAAATGGAACCAGGGCAAAAAGAGGTGGTGTGAGATCCCAGTCCTGAAAGGACAGCCCTGGGCCCATGGTCTCTTTCCCTCAGCAGAGCCTCACACCTCCTGAGCGCACCTAAGCTCCCAGCCAGGCGCCCACAAAGTATGTGTTCAAAGCATGGTGCTTCCTTTGCTTGAGCGCCTTGTCTGGCGCATTGCTGTCGTCACTTTCTTTGGTTACTCACCCAGCATGCCCTCTCTCCCTTAGGACCTGCTGCGTCATCATTCCTGAGCATGCCCAAAAGCTGAGTTCTCGTTATAAATGGTACCTTCTCTCCTCCCTTAGGGATTTCAGTTCTGTGATGGAACTTCTGGCCCAGATGTCGACCAACTTGGGGGAAACTTTCCACAGTTAGAAGGATATCATCTTCTTCCTCTGTCACAGCATTAGGAACCTGCGGTCCCGGGATGGCCCTGTGAGACAAGAGGGGCAGAGTCACCGAGACCATGCTGAGAGGCACAAGATGACTGAGCCCCTCGCCCTCCAGCCCTGCCCAGGTGAGGTGACCACTGGGCCTGGTCAGCCCTGGGCCTCTCCAAGGCATGCAGCTCTTGGGAGACCCCCCCAGACAAGCTGCCTTCGCATCACTTCTCCTACCGTCTACATATTCCTTGGAGTGTGGGCACATGGGGGCTTCCTCGGGGCAGGAGCAAGCAGAAACACAGGATGGGAAGCCACACGATTCTCCTCTCCCCTTCCTCCCTGACAGGACGGGGCTCCTGGGGAACAGCCGCATCACTCAGCATCCTCACGGGAAGGAGAGGCGGCAGCGGGAGGTGTGTGTGGTTCCTCACATCCCCGGCTGAGGGTGAGTTCCCGCATGTGCTTAGTGTGCTGACTTACTGTGCTGCAGGGCGTCATGGATTGCTCTGGATCGCTTTACATTTCTTTCCTTTTTAAAATTTTATTGTATTTTATTTTTAGAGATAGGATCTCACTGTGTTCAGCACGCCTTGAACTCACTATCCTTCCTAGGCTGGCCTTGAACTCACCTTGGTCCCCTCGCCCAGGCCTCCCAACTGCTGGGATTACAGGCCTGTGCCACCACACCCAGCCCTCCCTGCATTTCTGTTTCCTCACCTCTAAAATAGTCAGTCTGTGTGTTGATGGTGTTTGTTGAGTCAAACAGGGAATCTCCGCGAGTACATTCAGTGTGGGGTGTGACTCCAGGCGGTGGCATAGGGACTGGATGTGGTAGAATGTGGTGGTGGGACGTTGGGACACTAGCATTCTCAGCAGGTAACAGGAGAGAACTTTCCCTCGTTAAACGACAGGAGGAAGATTAGGGGCGGGAGGTCTCTGGTGTGGGGCTTTGTGGGACAGGGTTGTTCGTGTTTTCTTTAGCAGGCGAGGGCCGAGCTGAGATGGAGAGGCATTGACCCTGCAGCCCAGTTGATGACAGGAGGGAGGAGCATCCGGGGCTCAGCTGCCCTAGATCTGTGCACTTGGCCCAGTGACTCTCCCAGGACGCCACGATAGTCCCCCACAAACAGGGACATTTTGTGCATAGGCGCAGCCTGTCATCCCACACCATTTCCGTGCAGCCGACAGGGAAGGCATGAAGTGCACTCTGCTCTGGACGTAGCCCGTGGGTCCCCTCATTCTGTGCAGTTGTCCCAAGCCCGGATCTGGGAGGTTCAATTTCTGGTCCTCTGTGTGTCTTTGTAAAGGAAGCGCAGGAGATGGCTTTGGTCCATGGCAGAGAACCTGGACAGGGAGACCCGGCTGTGCGCCCCTCCCCAGAAGGGGCAGGAACAGGGGTCCACACGGAGCAGAGGCTGATCCTGAGCCACTGCTGCCTGCAAAGTCCCATCAGTCTGAGTCTGCAGCCTTTCAAGTGTGAGATGCAGGAGGGAGGAGAGGACTCCGCGCACTTGCTCGCCTGGGGCGCTCTTCCCAGTGCACAGTGCAGGAGACAGGGCCAGAGGTGTGGACTCCCATGGAGAGAGAGAGAAAGTTCCCACTGGTGATGCCGTCACACAGGGAGGCATCCAGCTTCAGCTCTTTGAAGGGATTCAGGGAAGGGAACAGACTCCTTTCCTGCCCTCCTGGGGCTAAATCAGTAACTCTGTGAAGCCAGGGCCCAGGATGTCCATGTTTGGCAGAGATGGGCAGCTTTCCCACCCCAGAGCTGGGTGTGGCCGACAGGCAGGTTGTTCATGAGCTCGCCGCCTGGGACATTTGAGAAGGAACTGCAGGATGTGATGGAGTCCTTGAGAGGCCCTTGCATCTGTGGCCCCGCTCAATCCCTGCAGCTCGTGCCTTTCCTCAGCCCTCTCCCTCTCCAGCACAGCCTCTCAGGTCCCTGCGGGAATAGAGCTGATGTTCATGAGGGGCGCTGGCCCCACTGCAGGGACAGGTGACGTAAGGGTCACACTGGCGTCATCCCCTAGACAGCCAAGGATCCAGATTCCACCACACCTGCTGTAAGGGACTGGCCTCACCACTGCCTTGCTCTCAGCTCCTGTCACCCCTGTGTGCAGCACACTGGGGATGCAGGGAGGACAGAAACCTCAGACACAGCGCGGTCGCCAGGTTCCAAGGCCTGGAGAGTTCCTACAACAACCTGCCCGCTGCGCAGTTACTCCATTCCCTTCCCCTGGGCCCGCTGTGAGGCCCTGTCTTTCCATGTCCTTTTGTTCCTGTGGAGAGAGCCGCCCTCTCTGTGTCCTGGGCCCGGCACCCCCTGTGGAGCCTTCTGATGGGACAAGGGACCATGGTTAGGAGGGGGGAGTGCTAGATGGGGCCTCCTCTGTCACTGCAGCCCTCGGGCTCGGGTGGGTGACTGTTCTGTTTAGGGCCAGTCCTGTCTGGGCACTGCCAACCAAGCATCCCCAGGGACACAGAAGGTGAGGTCTCCTGCATGCACACGATGTCTCCCTCTGGGCCTGCATCACTCAGTGGTGCCACCCACAGGCGGGGACGTCAGAAATGGGTGCTGTGGGAGAGCACAGCAAAGGGAGAAGCGCAGCTGTGTGTCCTGAAGGCTCTTCTCCTTTCAGCTGCCCCCAGGTAGCCTGGCCACGAGGGCTTCCCAGCCAAGCATGGGAGGTGCCCGTGGACTCATACTTCCCCGGGAACAACTGTGTGGGAACGCAGCCTGCTCAGCACCTTGACTCTGGAGCTGGCAGAGTGGCCCTGGGCCTTTGCTCTGCCCCCTGGAGATTCACAGCCCACACTGATGCTGGACAGCAGTGGCTGCTCTCCTCAGGTAGGAGGGAAGGGTCCGAGGCTCCCGTCTGTGTGTGGGTTGCCAGGGCCCCTTGGGGGAGGAGACAGGAGCCTCTGTGCTCTCTCAGGGCCAGACTGGAATCCGAGATTCTCTAGCAGAGCGAGGAGCCCGCAGGAGCCTGGGGTTCAGACACTCAGGTCCTGACCTGCGGGTCACTGATCCTACCTGGCAGGTTGTGCATTTTCTTAGATACTGACATCTCAGTGCCCGTACCTGAGCCCAGGAAACACACTCTGCATCAGGGGCATCTGCCTGTGGCCTAATGCTTGCACATGCCTGATCCACACTGACTATTCTGCGCTGTCGTTAATTCTCAGTGTCACCAGTACCCGATTCCATACAAGCAGCACAATCAAAGCTTCCAGTATGAAAGATCGAATACCTGAACCTGTGGTTGAACACAAAGTGATCGCAGGGAATTTTCACCCTGGGTCCAGCAGTTTTTCAGGGCCAGTGTAAGTCCTGAGCCCAGCCCTGTGTCTGACAGCCTTCATGCACACGGTGCAGAGACCAGGCTGCTTCCTGCTCCCCGAAGTGCATCTTCCCACGGTGCGGCCTCCTAGTGCTCCTCTCGTGAGGTTTTCCCTAAACTGAGTTGTCTCCCTTTTCACCACCTTTTCCTCCACAAAGCACATTGCATGTCCACTGCGGCTTCCTCATCTTTGCCCTCTCTCCTGTTAGCTGGTGCTTGTCACAGATTCCTTTTCGTGAGTGATTTCAAATCGGGAATACTTTGCCTCCTCGCTATCTCAACATTGCTGCTCATGTCAGAAACACCAACAACAAGGGAATGCCAGTCTCTGTAGACTCCATCTCCTTGGACTTCCTCGTGCAAAGCCTCTTTCTCTATTGATGACGCTCTTGGGTGGAAGCACGTGACACAGTGAGGCCCTGAGTAACACCGGGTCCTGATGGCCGTCCTTGTGTTTCAGAGCTGAATGTGGATGCTTCCCTTGGATTGAAGAACCCTCCCAATGCAGAGCGTGATGCTCTCGAAGGCTCAGGATGTTCCACCCATGAGATTCTGGCCCACGGCCTTCCTGATCCAGCCACTGCCCTGAGACAGACGATGATGAAAAGGAAACCACGGTTCCGCCAGTGGGAAATGACCTGCAGATTCCCAGGCCCTGAGCTTAGGGCACAGAGGTAATGACTTCTGTGCCTCTGGGTGCTCACTCCCCATAGCTGTCCCCTAGGACCGTGCGCAGTGCCTGTAGTTCCTCTGTCCTCGTGTGCTCCCCAGCAGCTGAGGGAACCCCGTGAGGTCGCTCCTGTGTTTTCCATGGGCTGCCCCTGCCAAGCCTTTCATTCCCTGTGTCCTGTTTGCAGTCTCAGTTCTGCTCTTCCCACGGCTGCTGTCCTGACAGCCCAGTAACTGCCGCAGGGAAGCCCAGTGGGACTGTCATCCTCCTCACACGAAGGGCCGCGTTCCCTGAGGCCACACAGCTCCTTGGCTTTTCTGCCTTGCCTTCCCGGCTTGGCCAGCTCCACCACCTCTTCCTCCCGGGAGCAGGGCCTCACCAATCACGTGCACTCAGCTCCCCTTCTTGGCCTCTCTTGGGGACCAGACTACATCAAGCCCTGCCTCTGAGCGGGGACCTATAAAGGCCGAGTTTGAGTTGTGAAAGTGCCCTTACTAGGAAGGGAAATGGCAACCATGGCTGCAGGCGGGCGCCCCCTCCTGGCCTCAGGTCAGTTTTGTCTCCATCCCCAGAAGCACAGCCCTGGGCCAAAAGACCTGGGTTCCCAGGATCAGGTCTGGACCCCTGGATGGACTCGCTGAAGCTGACGTTAGCTGGGGTGCTCTGCTGGGCCCCACAAAGGGCCATCAGTCCAGATGGAGATGCCTCGGGAGGTTTTCCCACCACACAGCTGGTGAGCTGCTTAGGCACTGAGTCCCTGCTGCCTTCCCACTTCCCTCCCCAGCGTGCAGTTAGAGTCTGCAGTGCGGCTCCACTGTGTCTCATGGCCTCAGAAGAGAAGGGGCATTTCAGCAAGCTAAGGTGGGCAACCTGAACCCAGGGCTGCCATTGTCAAGACCCCGTAAGATGAGTGAGGACACAGGACAAGGTGCCGCTTAGAGCAGTCCGCCTGTCAAGGGAGGGTTGGCTGGAAACTGTGGGAGGGAAGAGAGAACCCAGAGGGCCAGAGGGAAGGAGCCGGCCGTGAGAGATGGCGAGATGAAGAGCAGTGACAGGAACGGCTGGGTCGTCCTCGGTCTCTGTAGCTCCCGTGTCCCAGCCTGAGTGACTTGAAGTAAGATGAGCACCTCGAGCACACTTGTGAGGGTCTCGTTACATGGCGAGAGCGTGGGGTGGGGTGGCTGTGTCTTCACAAAGCTCCATCCCATCAGAGGGGTCACTGTTCCTCCGTGCTCTGGGGTCAGCAGCTCAGCAGGCCCCAGCGTGTGCTCACCCCGCACAAGGGCTGCACCTCCATCAGCCTGCAGGGGGCCCCCCTGCCTCCCAGCCAGTCTGTCTGTTGACCCGGAAGCAGCTACAGGGAACCAGGGCAGTGGTTGGATTGCGAGCTACATCCTCTCAGCTGGAAGAACATGACCCCAGACTACCTGGAATACAAAATAGTGTAAGATAGAAGTATTAATTTCATTGAAACTCACAAGGAAAAGCAATGCGCCTCCTGTTGCTCATAATGGAATTCAGCATTGTTTTCATTTTTATATGTGGAATCTACACTTTACCTTGCACCATATTGATTTCACAGCCCACTGATTAAATCAGCTGGACATTTTAAAGGTTTTATGTTTGAAGAATTAAGTCATCTGGTTTTTGTTTTTTAATACCAGGTCCTGTTCTGTAGTTCAGGCTGGCCTGGAATCTCTTGCCTCAGCCTCCAGCGTGCTCAGATTATAGGCATGCGCCACCATGCCCAGCTTCTTTGGGTCAGTTATTTTCATGAAGTAAAATCTCCAAAAAAAAGCTTTTAGTCTCAGCCCTTTGAAGCAGGTATGATGAGGTTTGAAAATAGCAACTCAGAAAATGCTGTCTGCATTACTGTGTTGTGCCACTCTGCACACTCAGCTCAAGGACTGAGAACACACTTTCCCAAAGAGCCTGCCAAGCTAGGAAAACAGAGGGAGAGAGGATGGTGAAGTATACTGTCACGTCCTCCCTGCAGCGGTTTGTAGGTCTAGTTAGGAAGCATTAGAAAGGACCTTGGGCTGTGGCCACACTCACTGCCCGCCCTTGTCTCCTTCCATTCTGAGCAACGCTTTTTTCTGTTCTTCCTTGACCCGCTTTGGAATAACCCTTCTCTCCAGCCTTGGCACCCTCATTCCCATCCCTCCACGTGGTCCACTTAGCCACAGTGAGGTTGAGGCCTCAGATCGGAGCCTCTGCCCCTTCCATGGTGATTTTATGGAAAGGGCCTGGGGCCTGGCTCTAGGGCCGGGACTGTCAGAGGCCCGTGTGACCTCACCTAGCGCTCACCTTTCTGCCCTGTCCTGTGCCTCGGTGTGTCCTCTAGTAAATGTGGGGCTGGCTGAGGGCGGTGTCTGATGTTTCATAGCTAGTTCAAGGCCAGCCTGGACTCTGTCTCAAAAATAATATAATTTTTATTTTAGAAGAATTTCCAGTTTGCAGAAGGCTAAGGAAGGCACAGGAAGCTCCCTGGCTCCTCCGCCCTGGTGGTATGAACAGTCACGCTGATGCACCATCATGAACAAATGATTGGTA
The DNA here is from genome assembly GCF_053883595.1 of Heterocephalus glaber. NCBI lineage: Eukaryota > Metazoa > Chordata > Mammalia > Rodentia > Bathyergidae > Heterocephalus > Heterocephalus glaber. The sequence continues at coordinate 5,599,177 of NW_028258137.1, forward strand.
ATTAGACCCACACGGTGCAGATTTCTCTGGTCTTACCTCTCACACTTTTCCTGTCCCCAGATCCCTTCTGGGCACCAAGTTGCCTATAGTTTTGTCTCTGTCCTCCTAAGTTTTGGCCCCCTGGGTGTTAAGTGCTGCCAGTGAGACACCTGCAGGGCAGATGGGCCTCTCATCCACCTCTTACTGTGCCAGACCACCCCTGCAGCATCAGCCTGCCTTGATAGTGATAGTGACCAGATAGCATGAGGTTTATCTCAGAGGCTCAGGCAAAGAGGACTTCTAAAGACAAAGAGAGGACATCCACTTAAGCTGTTTGAAAACAAAGTTCTTGGTTTGGGGCTTGTGGCTTCGGAGGAGGGGCTCTTGTCCAAGCAGCTTATCTGAATACTGTGATTCTAACCCCCTGTGAGAAGATCTCAGAAAGGCATTCCTGCGCAACACCTCCCTCCTTACAGACTTCAGACTTTGTGCTTGTGTGTGCATATGCAGTGCAGGGGATGGAGCTCAGGGTCTCATGCATACTAGGCACTTGCTCCACCACCTGGCAACTTTCACAGTACCAAGACTGACAACCTGGAAAAAGAACACAAACACAAGGCAGGGCAGGAAGCCAGGGTCCTCTGTAGAGGCCAGGCAGCAGCTTCAGGCAGCACCTCCTGTTTCTCAAGACACCTGCAGAGCAGGGAGACAGGGACGTTGTTCTTCAGCACAGAGACAGGGATTGGGCTGTGAGTCCTTTTTTGGCCCTGAGAAGTGAACCTACCAGGTTCCATGCAGCCTCTGTGAAGTCTCTGCTCCTGCCACACGGCCATGCAGGAGGAACCCAGGCCACCCAGACCTGGCCAAGACTTCAGCTGGGCGGGACGAGCCAACAGCCCAGCATCAGTGACCATGATCGGCCAGCATGCTCTTCCCCCTTTCCAGCATTTCTGGGTCCGGGTTCAGCGGTCTTTAGTCTTTGTCCTCGTCCTCCAAGTAGGAGGTCGTGGCAGGGCTGGGAGGGGTGTGGATACTGTAAGGAAAGTAAGCCTGAGGAAAGATAGTGTAAGGAAATGCTGCAGCACACTTAGTGAATGCTTCTTAGGGCTCATGTCCGCTGGGGTCTTGGTGCTCCTACTTTTCAATATTTATTTATTCATTTCTTTACTTTAGTGATCTCTTTATCTGCCCCTGGCCCTACCCATCTCTATTTGTGGTACTGGGGTTGAGCCAGGGCCTCCCCACCGAGGGGCATCCTCAGCCCTTTCCGGGTTTTGGACACTGTCAGCCCGGAAGTGACGTGTTTCTGCCCACCCACTGCGTCGTCCCCCCCCCCGCCCCCAGCGCGTGCTGGCACCTGGTGCGCCGCCCACCTGTGGTGCGTGGGGCGGAGGTGCGAAGAGGGCGCGAAGGGCCGCGCTGCAGAGAAGGCCGCCATGATGGACGATGGACGATGGACGAGAAGGTGTCCAAGCGTTCGCGGAAGGAGGAGGTGAGTGGGGCCCCGGGCTGATAGCTCCTGCCCGGCCGCCTCGGCCGCCCGCGCCCCGGGAAGCGCACCCTCGCGAGGGCGAGGCGCGCGGTTCGGGCAGAAGGCCGTGAACCCTCGGAGCCTCTGTGAAGAGGGAAGGAGCCCTCGCGGCATCCCGGAGGAGTGAGCGTCCCGTGGGTTAATAGCCGAGGAAGCCACTGGAACAGTTGCTGGTGACCCCACTGTCCCCTCTACGTTGGCTTCTCTCCCTCCGCGCTGCAGACCTGCGGGTGGCTCGGTGCTGGCCTAGGGGTTGGGTGTGGTGCTTTCTGTGGCGGCGGCTGCTGCTGCGGGCCTCCCTCACCCGGGGATCGTGATGGCCAGCGCTTATTGGGGGTTTGCAGTGTGCTGGGCTTCCATCTACACAACAGTGGGAATTTGGCCGAGTTGCCATTCCCATTGGAGAGGGGGAAGGCAGAGACTAACAGGTCACACAGCCATGAAGTGGCATGGAGCAGCTGAGTTTTGATCAAATGTCCCCAACTCAGAGCTCTTGGCCACATTCCTTTGCCCACTTTCTTCCTAAGTCACTCATCTCTCCATTTCCTTATTTTTCCAATGATGAAGTTGGCCTTTTCCCTTAAACTCACATTAGACTCTAACCTTGAAAATTCTTGACCAGTTAAGTGCACAGACTGCAGCCAGAGACTCTGGGTTTGAATCTCACCTCCACCACAACCAGGTGGATAATCTCAGGGGAGCAAGACTTGTTTGCTTGCTGTATGGCAGAAGTCAGTTCATCTGTGTGACATCCTTACAACAGTGCTCGGCGTAAAGAAGGCACTCAGCAACTCAAGTTGAACTGTCATTTGTAGTTATCTTCACAACTCCAGTAGTTCCTAGTACTTGGATGATTGTAACAGTGGCTTCCCTGAAGAGAGAGAGCTCGTGTGGCCTGAGACCTGCTCACTATCTTGATTCATTCTCAGAACAAACCTTTAGGTTCACTGGTGGTCTGATTAGGCAAGCCCCAAGATGATGATATCCTTTTCTCAGAGTCAGCTGTGTTGCATAGCACAGCCTGATCACGGGAGGGATAGCTCATCATTTCACAACCCTGGCAATTATTGGAAGGAGAAGAATCTTGGAAACACCTGGGACTTTTGCTGCCAAAGAATCACCTGCTTGACAGTTTTACATGAGGCAATTTTGTTAGAGTGTGTAGACTGGTTTTAGAGTAAGCTCTAGAACAGCCTGCTGATCTTGAACCTGGTGTTTTTGTGTTGTTTTCAGGTAAGTTTTCCTTCTGTGGGTATTTTTAAGTAAATAATTGCTCTTTATACTTTAAAAGGTTCTCCAGTATTTCATGTTGATGGTTAAATTAGTTGTTGTCCTCTGTTAGTAATATAGTTACAAAATAGAAATATCATTAACCTAGTTTAGATTGAAACCTTTGCCCTTTGTTCTGCAAACTATCACTGTGTGTGGGTGGGTGTGGGTGTATTTTGAGGTGCTAGAGATGTAACCCAGCACCTCACCCATGCTAGGCAAACACTTTACCATAGAGCTACGTCGTGGCGCCAAACCTTTTGAGTTTGAATGATAAGTGCTTGTTGTTAGCTCCTTTGTTAGGTATTTTTTATTCATTATTCTTATTCAAGAAGTTTTTCTTTTTTCATTTTCTTCCTATTTTGTTACAATATAAAGCTGTATGATTGTCTTTACCCAGAAGTGGTTAAAGGAATATGAACATGGCAGATTATTTGAAATGACTAGAATTTCAAAACATTTTGCTGAAGGTGAAAAAAGTGTGTGTTTTGATAATAGTTGATGTCTTTGGTGTTCTTTCAATGCATGTATCCAAATTAATTTCCATAGAAAATCCTGGAAAAGATGTTTTGTCTTCATATCATTGATGGCTACAGAAAACAGTGCTTGCCAGATGTGCAGGACACATTGTCCTTTTGTGTTAGAAAAGAAAGAAATCTGTTTTCTTTTGGAGTGGCAAGTAAAGAGAGGTTTTCTTTATTTATATTTCCTTATGTTTTTTAAAAATAATTTCCCAGGATTTCATTGACTTGAGTATTCTTATTGGATGACTGGGATTGTATGAGGTGACCAAAGTCCTTTTTGTATTTGAATCTTTAAAAGATGGTTCTAGTTTGATGTTAGGGAAATATTTTCCTTCTACCTGTCATTAGCAATTTTGAAGGCATTCTTGAAAGAAGGTAGAAAAGGTCCCAGGTAACTTAAAATTTGCATTATTGAATCAGAAACAGCCTTTCATGTTCAGGTATTTCTGTATATAGTCTTTTTTATGGACTTTGGGATCACTGAGTTTTTTCTTTATTCTATTTATATATTTTTGTTTTTCAGTAATTCTGTCCTTTTGTTTTTCCTTCTACTTTGGGTTTAATCTGCTTTTTTTTTTAGTTTCTTAAAGTAGAAGTTTAATTTCTTTTAAATCTTTGTAACATAAGCATTCAAAGCTGTGAATTTCCTCCTAGACATTGCTTCAGCTGCATTCTCCACATTTAACATGCGTTTTCCATGTCATTTAAATTGAAAAGGTCTAGGTTGCTTTTAGATGTCTTCTTTGACTCATGTTACAGTTATCTCAAAATGTGTTTAATTTACAAATATTTTGGGTTTTGAGGGGAGGGTACCAGGGATCAAAATGCACTTGTGAGGCAGGTGTGGTGCCACTGAGCTAAATCCCCGGCCCCTCTTTTGGGATTTTCACAGATATCTTCGTTTTTCATGTCTAATTATTTTACAAAGAACACTTTGGATGATTCAATCCTTAAACATTTGAGACTTAAATATTGTGGCTAATATGATCTCTCTTGGAGCCTATTCTGTGCATAGTTGAAAAGAATATGTGTTCCCCAGTTGTTGCAGGTGGTGTCTTTATCAGGGCAGGTTGGCGAACAGTGTTCAAGTCTTCCATGACCTTGATCCCTGATAACCTTTTGTCTGCTTAACGGAGAGGCCCTGCATTTCTTTCTTTCTTTCTTTTTTTTGGCTTAAATTCTTTTATTGGTACATTTTAGGTATACAGTACATTTACATTTATCATTGGGTGCTTGTACCTGTACATGATGTATCTTGGTTCTAATTTTTTTCCCATTACCTGTGTAACCTTCCCCTCTTCCACCCTTCCCTATTTACATAGACTTTGTTTCCATTATTTTCTTTTCTCATAATTTTTCCTTTCTCTTCTTTCCCTTCCCCTTCCCCTCCTACTTCCCCTACCCCTTTGGACCTTTTCTTCCTGCTTCAAATTATCAACTATTCATTTTAATCCTTATTTACACTTTCACTTTCTCACACCAGAGAAATTATTTGGTATTTACACATGTGTGTCCTATTTATTTCACTTAAGAGTATGGCCTCAATATGCATCCATTTAGCTATAAATGTTTCTAGTTTCTCGTTCTTTATGGCTGAGTAGTATTCCATTTTATAAAAAAAAACCCACATCTTTATCCAGTTTCCCATTGATGAGCAATTGGGCTGTTTCCAAGTTTTAGCTATTACGAACTGTGCCACTATAAACATGGGTGCACATTCATTGCTGTGGTATGATTCTTTTAATTCTTTGGGGAAGATACCTAGCAGGGGAATAGCTGGGTCAAATGGGACCTCTAGCACTACTTCTTTGACGTATCCCCATACTGATTTCCACAATGGTGGCACCAGTGTGCACTCCCACCAACAATGGAGAAGGGTTCCTTTCTCCCCATGGCCCCGCCAGCATTTGTTATTGGTTGATTTCTTGACAGCAGCCATTCTTTCTGGGGTGAGGTGGAATCTCCGTGTTGTTTTCATCTGCATCTCTCGAATGACCAGTGATGTTGAACATTTTTCATATATTTATTTGCTGCTTTTACTTCTTTGTTTGAGAAATGTCTGTTCATTTCAGATGCCCATTTTTGAATTGGGTCTTTGAATTTGGGGGATCTGATTTTTTTCAGTTCTTTATATATTCTAGATAGTAATCCTTTGAGGTATAGCTGCTAAAATTTTTTTCCCCACATTGTAGGTTGTCTTTTAGCTCTGTTGGTGGTTTCTCTTGCAGTGCAGAAGCTTTTTAATAAGATAGATCCTAGTTGTTGATTCTTTGTGCTAGTTCCTGTGCTACTGCGGTTTTGTCCATAAAGTCTTTTCCTGTGCCATTGTCTTCAAGAGTTCTACCTAACTTATCTTCCAGCAAGTTTAGTGTTTCTGTTTTAATATTTAGATCTTTAATCCACTTTGATCTTAGTTTAGTGCATGGTGATAGATATGGGTCTAGTTTGTTTTGTTTTGTTTTGTTTTGTTTGGTACCAGGGATCGAACTCCGGTCCTTCTGCTTGCAAGGCAGGCAGTGGAACCGCTGAGGTATGGGTCTAGTTTTAATCTTTGGCAGGTTGAAATCCAGTTTTTCCAACCCCATTTATTAAAGAGGCTATCTTTCCTCCAGTGAGGATGGTTGGCTCCTTTGTCAAAGATGAGGTGGCTGAGTATGTCTGGAGTTGTTTCTGCATCTTCTAATCTATTCCACTGTTTCTTTGCCAGTACCATGCTGTTTTTATCACAGTAGCTTTGTAGTATAGTTTCAGGTTAGGGATTGTGATACCCCCTGCCATGCCTCTGTTACCTAGAATTGCTTTTGCTATTCTAGGTTTCTTCTGCTTCCAAATGAATTTTTGGATTGTTTTCTCTAGTTCTGTGAAGTATATTGTTGGAATTTCAATTGGCATTCCATTAAATCTATATAGTAGTTTTGACAGTATGGCCATTTTCACTATATTGGTTCTTCCTACCCAGAAGCAAGAGATGTCTTTCCATTTTCTTCTATCATCTTTGATCTCTTTTTTTTCAGAGTGCTGTAGTTTTCAGTGTAGAGGTCTTTTGCTTCCTTTGTTAGACTGATTCCTAGATACTTCATTTTTTTGCATGCTATTATGAAAGGAATTGTTTCCTTAATTTCTCGCTCAGTGAGTCTATTATTTGTGTACAAGAAGACTATTATTTTCTGAGTGTTGACCTTGTATCCAGCTACTCTGCTGAATCTGTCAATTAAGTCTAGAAGTCTTTTGGTGGAGTTTTTTGGGTCTTCTATGTAAAGTAGCATATTATCAGCAAATAATGACAGTTTCACTTCTTCCTTTCCTATCTTTATTCCTTTTATTTCTTTCTCTTTTCTAATTGCTGTGGCTAATGTTTCCACAACCATATTGAACAGGAGTGGTGATAGTGGGCATCCTTGTCTTGTTCCTGATTTTAGCGTGAAAGTTTTCAGTTTTTGACCATTTAGTATTATGTTGGCTGTTGGTTTTTCATAGATAGCCTTAATCAGGTTGAGATAAAGACCTTCTATTCCAATTTTCTGTAGGGTCTTTATCATGAATGGGTGTTGGATTTTGTCGAATGCTTTTTCTGCATCTATTGAGATGATCATATGGTTTTTGTCCTTGACTCTGTTAATATAGTGTATACATTTAGGGTTAGGGTTGGGGCAGAACCACTGAGGTAAATCTCTGGCCCAATAATGATAATTTGACTTCTTCCTTTCCTATATGTATCCCTTTTACTTCTTTCTTTTGCTTGATTGCTCTGGCTAAAGTTTCAAGTAATATATTGAACTGGAGTAGTGATAGTGAACATCTTTTTTCCTGATTTTATAAGAAAAGCTTTCAGTTTATCCCCCACTTAATATGATGTTGGCAGGAGGTTTGTCATAAATGGCTTTTGTCAGATTGAGATGAAGTCCTTCTGTACCTATTTTCTTCTATTTTTGTCATGAGTGGATGTTGGATTTTGTCATTTTTTTATGTGTCTGAGATGATCATGTGCTTTTGTGCTTGCTTCTGCTTATGTGATGTATTGATTTGTATATGTTAAACCATCCTTGCATCCCTGGGATGAAGCTACTTGGTCATGATGTATGATCTTTTTACTGATTTGTTACATTGTTTGCCATTATCTTGTTGAGGATTTCTTCATCTATATTCTTTAACATATTCATGATGGAGCCAGTGTTCGTATGTCTTGCTGCTATGTGCTTTGAAGCACCAGTGGAACATGTATGACTGTCCCATGCATGGCTGTACCACTTAAACCACCAGTAGTACAAACTGCCCAATGGGACAGTCATGCATGTATTATTGGTGGATCAAGATCAAGCCAGCAGAAATGTGTTAAAAGAGATTGGCCTGTAGTATTCTTTTTCAGTTGTCTTTTTTTTGTATTTTATTTTTTTGAGTCAGGGTCTCACTTTGTAATTGTATGTAGCCCAGGCTAGCCTCAAACTCAAGGCTATCCTCCTTCCTCTGCGTCCCGAGTGCTGGGATTACAGGCATGCACCACCACACCCGGCTTTAATTAAGTCTTTGTCCGGTTTGGTAATTAAGATAATGCTCACTTGTAAGAATGAGTTTGGAAGTACTCCTTCCCTTTTAATTTCATTAAGGAGTTTGAGGAGGATTGGTATCAGATCTTCTCTGAAGTTCTTATACAATTTAGTGGTGAATCTATTGGGTCCTCGGCTTTTCTTAGTAGGTTTTTTTATTAATGCCTTGATTTTGTTGCCTCTTATCAGACTGTTCAAGCTTTTATTTTCTTGATTCAGTTTTGATAATTCATATGTGTCAAGGAATCTATCCATTTCTTCAGTATTCTCCAGTTTATTTGGAATACAAGTTTTCAAAGTAATTACTAATCTTCAGAATTTTGGAATTTTCTGAATTTTGGCAGTATGCATTTTGATTTCACCTTTTTCATTTCTTTTACTTTTTTTTTTTTTTGGTACTGGGGATTGAACTCGGGTCCTTGCACTTGCGCAGCAGGCAGCGAAACCACTGAGCTAAATCCCCGGCCCTCACCTTTTTCATTTCTAATTGGATTGATATGGGTCTTTCCCTTCTTTCTTTTGGTAAATTTGGTCTAAGGGTTTGTCTATTTTGTTTATTCTTTGAAGAACCAGCTCCTTAATTCACTGATTTTTTTGTCTCAGTTTCATTAATTTCTGCTCTCATCTTTATAATTAGGTTTGGATTTGGACTGTTCTTGTTTTGCCTAGAATCTTCAGGTGCATCATTTGGGTATTTATTTGGGCTTGCTCTGTTTTTGTACTGTGGGCATTCATAGCAATAAACTTCCCCTTTGGGACTGCTTTTATTGTGTCTCATAAGTTCTGGTATGTTGTAATGACATTATCATTTGAATCTAGAAACTTTAATTTCTTCCTTGATCTCTTCTGTGACTCATTACTCAAGATTGTATTATTTGGGACCAAGGATTTAGCTCAGTGGCACCATGCCTGCCTCACAAGTGCAAGGTCCCGAGCTCGATCCCTGGTACCAGGAAAAAAAAATTGTTTTCTTTATTTATTTATCTTTTTGGTACCAGGGATTGAACTCGGGACTTTGCACTTGCGAGGCAGGCAGTGGCACCACTGATCTAAATCCCTGGCCCAAGATTGTATTATTTAATTGCCATGTTTTTGCAGGATTTCTTGCTTCTTTGCTATTGATTTCCAATTTCATTACACTATGATCTGATAATATCAATGAAATAATTTTGATTCTTTTGTATTTAAGCAAGCTCTATGGGCTAGTATGTGGTGTATTTTGGAGAAAGTTCTGTGTGATGGTGAGATGAATTCCTTGTTGTAGTGTGGAACAGTCAAGATAACTTTTTTGGGGGGTACTGGGGATTGAACTCAGGACCTTGCGCTTGCAAAGCAGGCAGTGGCACTACTGAGCTAAATCCCCAGCCCTAAAGATAACTATTAAGTCCACTTGTATGAAAGTGTGGTTCACCCCTGATATTTCTTTCATTTTCTGTTTTGTTGATCTATGAGAGCTGGGTATTCATATGTTCACTATGGGACTGTACTTTCTGTGTCTTGCTGCCAGGTGGCTCCAATTTGAATGTGTTGTGTTTCTGCCAGCTTCAACCACCAGTGATATATACATAACTGTCCTATTGGGCAGCTTATACCATTTTATTATTAAAAAGATTGATAGACCACTCCTAGGGCAGAGGAGGTGAGCCAGTCCCAGCGCCCAGAAGGAGGCTCCCCTGCTGCCATTCCACCACTCCTAGGGCAGAGGAGGTGAGCCGCAGGGGTGCCAGCAGCAAACCCCCTCTCCCCCGTGGAAATGAGAAGACATGTAAACAAGCCTCAAAAACAGACTTCCGGATCACCTACAGCAACCGCAAAGGGAAACAAGATGGAACAATCTGATGCTCAACCACATGGACTCCCTGAACTGGCAACAAAAGAGGATCTGGAAAAAATGAAATAAATAATTTCTCAGATAACAGCAAAGATTGTGCTCATAGTGCAAGACATGATTAATAAATCTAGAGAGGACACAGATTGAAAAACAGAGGATCTGAGGAACATGATGGAATCCCAACATAGGAAACAAATGGAATCCATAAAACAGATGCAAACAGATTTCCAGATTAAAAACTCCATTGAAAGTCTATGCAGCAGAATGAGTCATTGTGAGGACGGAATTTCAGATATAGAAGATAAGATCATTACTGACTTAACACTTGTCATTGTATTTTTTCTCTTGTTGATTCCTTTTTCCCTTTTGCTTAACTACTTGTATTCTTTCCATCTGATTTTTTGGGCATTGGTGGCTTCATGTCTTCTGTGTACAATATATTTTTGAGCATGTTTTTAAGTACTGGTTTTGCTGTGAATTCCTTAAGATTTTTTTTGTCATGGAATGTCCTTATTTTTCTATCAGTTTTAAAGGATAGTTTTGCATGATATATTAGTCTGGGTTGAAAGTTTTTTCTTTTGGAGATGAAGCACTTTATTGTGAATGCTCCTGGCTTTTAATATGTTCCTGACGGAGCCATAATTTGTATGTCTCGCTGCTGGTACCATTTGTACCACCAGTGGTAGAAGTGGTACAAGCTGCCTGATGAGACAGTTATGCATGTAACATCAGTGGCTCAAGCCAGCAGGAACATGTTAAGGTTTGTGTTGAGAAGTCTGCTATAACTTTTATGGGCTTACTTTTATAACTGATTTGTTGCTTTTCTCTAACAGCTTTTAAGATTCTATTCTTGTATTGAACTTCTAAGATTTTGACAGTGATGTGTTGTGGGGAAAGTCTTTTCTGGTCATGACTATTTGGGATTCTATATGCCTCACTGTTGTTTTTAAGGTACAACATATCTATGTGATCACCTGTCGTCTCTATCTTCTAGATCTGACATTGTCCTCACTTTGGTCATTTCTACTGCCTATACTTTTGATAAATTTTATGTACTGGATTTCTGTTTGGTACTTTCATGGACTCTAATTTGGAGGTTTGGTTTTTGACACAGGGTCTCACTGTGTACTTTAGGTTGGCCTCGAGCTCACTAGCAGACAGGCTGCCTCAAATTTGCAGTGATCCTCCTGTCTCAGCCTCCTGAGTCCTGGGATTATAGGTGTGCATCATCACACCTAGGTCTTTTTTTTTTAACTGATTCTTTGTTAAATTGGTCATTCATGTTTTGAATTATTTTGGTTAGCTCTGCTAGTTTTGTATTTGTATCTTTAAGCTCACTAATCAGTTTATTAGGTACACTGTCTGTTTAGTATACCATCTTTGAGCTTGCAAAGTTTCTTTGCTTTTGTTATTTTGCATATTTCAGCCATTTGGTTTATTTCCTTTTCATTAGTACCCCTTGGATATGTTTTGGGAAGTTGCTTTTGGAGGCATTTTGTTGCCTTGTTTTCTCATGTTTCTGTTTTGGAGTGTGTGCACATATGTGAGCAGTGCCCGTGTGCTGAGGTTTCAGGAGTACAATGGAAAGACAGGTGCTAATGTGGGATCTCTGTAGTTAGTTTCTTCTGTTCATTGATGTGCTCTTGGATTTGTTTCATCTTGGTGTGTGTCTACCTCTTTGAACTACTCAACTTAATGGAATTGGGCCTGGTCACTTTGGTGCCTCCCATAAAAATGTTGCAGCGCACTGTGGTCCTATGCACAAGAATGAGGCCAGTAGCAGGAAAAAGAGAGCAAAAGAGTCTGTCTTCCTAATCTGAAGTTTTATAAATGGTATTGGTGGGTAGCACTGTTCGGCATTTTCTCTTTCTTCCATGTTTCACAAATGTATCCATATTAATAAGGCATCTGTAATATCATATGAATGTGTGCTGTGTCACCTCCTTATATTCTTCCACCTTACAAATGTCCCACATTTTATATACTGTACACATCTTGGGCCATGTGCATGCTAGGCAAGCACTCTGCCACTGAGCTACCAGAAACATTTTTTTAAAAAAGAATTATAACTGTACCTATGTCCTGGCTGAATTACTTTTTGTTTCTTTTGAGAACAGAAAAAGTGAATAGCAGTTAAAAACAAAGTTCTGAGCAGACCGCTGTATTCATCCAGATCAAATTTTTATTTTTTCAAGTGTGATACAGCTATTTACTTTCACATCAACAGCAGCCAACACGTGACTCATTCACATAATTCTCTATGTACACACAAGTACATACTATTTATATGAAAAATAAATTACACTTTAATAATGAAACATAAGCTTCCAGATGCACCTTTTCAAAACCTAGTGAAAAATAAGGAATGTATAAATGTCTAAGATAAGATCACTGTAGACTCTTGTCTCTTCAAGGTAATTTTTTGAAAATTAACCCTAGGACAAATCATTGAGTAATTTTTAAAATGCCAATTTTGCATATTTCTGAATTAACTTTCTGTTGGCTAGAATACAGCTTTTAGGTTTGCTTCCAAAAAGTACAATGGCATAAAAGTTAGTAGTAAAATTACATTCCTTTTGAAGTAAAAAGGATTGCAGCCCCTTTTAGCAATCTCTGCTTCTAGATATAATTAAGTGGCCCTAGATCAGCAATCTTAAAATGTTATGCTCAGGCTGGGGATTTAGCTCAGTGGTTCCGGCACCTGCCTTGCAAGTGCAAGGTCCTGAGTTCGATCCCCGGTACCAAAAAAAAAGAAGAAAAAAATCACGGAAAATGTTATGCTCAGATACTTAAGTGAATTTTGAAAATCTGGGTATCATATCCCCTTATACATTCCCCCCCATATACATTTCTAAATTGACCACTAAAATTTCTCATCATGAATAATTGCAAAGGATGTAAGTGCTGACAAATTGTTACTACATTTTCAAATAAAACTGTTATTTTCTTTTTAAATTTAACCAAGAGGCTCTACATATAAAAGTTACTTATAAATACCTCTTCTTTCAAAAATTAAAGGACAAAACAATTTTTCATAGTAGAAAATGACACACTTTCTCTTTTACTTTTTGAATTTGCATTTTAATACCTCTTCCTCAGAATTTTAGCCTACTCTTGGCTTTTATATTGCTTAATTGTATCTTTAACACATTTACATGGTATTTTATAATCAAAATACTCTAAACCTTTAAAACTTTCTTCTGGAAAATTTTTTTCTTTTTTTCTTGATCAGTTAAGTACAAATTTTAATACACAAACATAGCAAAACTTCATTGAAAATGTATCAATGTGATGAAGGTTTTTCTCTCCAGTTGCATCTATCTGTAGGTTAATATTTTCAGAATGAAACGAGATGTAGCACCAAGTCTGCTTAGGTTTGGTTTTCCAGTACTGGTGATCAAACCCAGAGATGTAGCTCACACTGAGCTACATCCCTGGGCCTCTTTTTAAATTTTGAGGCAGGGTCTTGCTAAATTGGTAAGTGGCCCAAGCTGGGATTGAACGTGCAGCACTTCCAGAGTGCTGGGATTATAGAAGTGTGCCACCATACCCAGATTAGTCTCCCTTTTAAATTTTATGCATGGAGCGGGTCACTGGTCCCTATTCACGTATATGAGATGGGAGTGGAAATGTTTGTGGGTGCAGTATCGCTAAGTCCTTGCAACTCCTTTACAGGTACATGTCAAAATACAAAAATCTACTGGGTGTTCTGTCCATTTTGTGAAATTAAAGAATTGGGAACCACTGGATTTTCCAAAGGATCTGTACCCTTTTTAGTCTTTCACTTTCTAAACATCCATATTTTGAGTTCTACACCTTGGGTCATAATCTCTGATAGATAGGGAGGAGATGGGAGAAGCTGTATTTCTTTTGTAAGCTGAGAAAAGATCATTTTCTCAGAGAGGTGAGTGTTATTAAACAGTACACCAAGAACAACAGGAGGATCTGAAAAGAGATGCTCTGAAAAACTCTGCTACACCCCAGGGGTAAAGCTGGGTTGCCATCACCTTGTGATACAAAAGCCATTGGCCTTGGTCACAGAGCATCTGAATTACTGGTTTTGTTGCCTGGCCACCTTCTTAGGAGCACCAGGCCCTCATGTGTTCTCTGCAGCCCACCTGTCACATGAGCCACTGCTTGACAACAGGATTCTGCCATCAAGTTTGGGGAATGTGACCCTTGACAGCCCCCTGAACCCCTGCATATCAAGTCTCATCGTGGTGAAATTATCTTTGTATAAGTTAAGTTTCCCAATCTGTGACCTTCCAGGCTCCCCGCTTTATATTCCACGTAATAACTGATACTCCAGAATAGTGCATGTGAGGCAGTGGTGAGCAGAGGAGAGGTGATGCACATGTGGTTGGGACTTGGCTCCACCAGTGTTGCTGCCATCTTTCAGGATGTCCCCACCACCCTGCTGTATGACATGAGTTGCCTGTGGCTTAACAGCCATGCCATGAGCTCATCCCAGCTGAGTGGTTAGGTTACCTGGCTTCTGACAGACTCTGCCTGGGAAAAGCCACAATTCCATCCACTTCTTTCCTGAGAAGATTCACTGAGGCCCGACACCACCAAGAACCAGATTCCTGTGTTGCTGTACTAGGGTGGGACAGAACCACAGCAAATACTGTCTAGTGGTAGAATCCAGTGATTGTCACTGGAGGAAATGGGTCCTTCCCAGCCCCGCTGCTGTTGTCACCTGCCTGTCCTGTTCCTTCTCTGCAGAGGTGGGCTGCATATAGACTGCACACAAAACCAGCTGAAGGGATGCCTCTTCTACCCAATGTCTTTGATACTGTGGCAATACTCTTTTAATCAAAAGAGGTACAGGCCTTAGCAATCCAGCTTCAAAGTAGAGTGAAGCAGGAGCTGAAAGGAAGTGACAGCACCCCTGAGCTCTGGTGTGTAGCTGTAATGAGAGAGCTGAAAGGGGCTGGGACTGGCACTGTGAGCAGTAGGCTCTGGTCACCAGCTAACAAGGCACTGGCCATCACCTGACACTTCCTCCCTTCCAGCCTTCAGCTCCATGCCTTCCCATCAACCTTTCTTGAAAGTTGCTTTGAACACTGGCTACTGTGAGGACTCCACTTCCCTGGGTTGCTGACTGCTGAATAAAACAGCAGCTCCCAAACCCAGGATCAACCAGTGTCACAAGGTAGTGGCCCCACCTTGATCAGGCTCCAGATCCCTTAGCTTTAAGGAAGGTAGATGTCTTGGAGCTTATGGGTGGATATAGTCTGGGAGATCAGAAACTATGGATGTTTTTCAATATCAAAGACTTTGGCAGGGTACTTGGCATGTGGAAGGTCAAGATTTTGTGGCATGAAGGGATGGCGTTTTGAGGTCAGATGGAGCCTAGTTGGTTCTTATCAGCTCTTCAGCAATGCACACATGCTAAGCCCAGATTTGGATAACCAGGGGAGGGGTGGGGCTGAATGGTTTCTAGGACCTGCTTCTACCTATGTCCTGCTAGTTTGTTCCTGTGCACCATATCTGCAGTTCTCATACACCTGCTTTCCTGGGTCAGTTTCTGATTCTCTCTGAGCAGTTGTGACTACTGACCCCACGTGCCCCACAGACTGTTGTCTCAACAGTTTTATTAAATCACTGATGTTATACCTCAGAATGCAGAGGTGTAAAATCCCAGCCAACCACATGTACAGTCACGATCTGGATGTGTTTACCCCTCTGGGAGCAGCTGCATTTGAGGTTTGCTGTAACACCCTAATGCCTGAGCTTTAAACCTTGACTCCTTCCTCCAGAATAGTGCATAGCTGAGAGAGATTCCTCCACACACCTTTCATCTGCCCCCTTAAAGTTCTTGTCTGTGGACCCCAGGGCTTTCCCAGCACCCTCCCAGCCACTCAGTGAGGCTCTGGGCATGGAGAGTGAGTCCAGAGCCTTCCAGCAGGGAGAGCAGGGGCAAGAAGCTGGCCAACCCCCCAGCAGTGTCTGGTGTCTGACTTTTAAAACAGAGGTCCCAAGATCTCTGCCACAGCCCCAGTAATCCTAGTCACAAAGCAAGCTTCTAACAGTGATTAGAAATTGTCCTAATTGGGGTCAGGAGTGTAGCTCAGCAGCAGGGTGCCTGCCTGACTGGGGCACAGCCCTGAGTTCAATTCCCAGTACAAAAAAATTGTCCTAATGATCAAATTCCATCACCCAACCACTTATTGTGGACTCAGCCGGTCCACACAGGAGGCCTGTCCAGCCAGCCGGTGGTAGCTAACACACTGAATTGAGCCCACTGACTGGGGCACATTTCCTTTTGGGTCCTTGTGGAATCCAAAGGCCTTAACTTTGGAGTCATTTGCCTTTTAGTAAAAATCTTTTTCAGAACTGAATGAATTAGTTCCTTACATTCCCAGCTCATCTTCTGTGGAAGTCAATTACCTGGGCCATTAGCAGAATCTTGTTGGCCAGAAAAAAAATCCTATTCAGCATGTAGGACATGCATAAAACCCTTAATTGATTGAGAATTTTGTTGTTTTTATTCAATGAAGTTTGGAACATGAGAGGCCAGAAATGAGCACATTTTTGGAGTCCTCTGTAAAGAATATAAGTTAAGAAATTGTCCCAGGGGCACATATTAGCAGGAAGTTAACCCAACTTGTGCCCTTTGGTCTTCTTCACAAATGTCATCTTGATGGCAGACGGAGAGGATGGTGTCACACAGCATCCTCTTTCAAGGGATCGAACAGAGCACAGTCTTCTACATGCAACACACACGCACACACCACACCCTTACACGTGTACACTGGCTTCTAAGAGTAGAACTTGCTGTTGCTGACTCTCTTCTCTCGCAACCTGAAATGAAGCAGACTTCACCATCACCAGCAGGGCAGACGATACAGGCTCTGTGCAGAAGCCTGGAACATTTGGGGTCACTTATGCCCAGATGGCATGGTGCTGAGAGTCGGAGGAGGTGCTCTGAGCTCCTGGCAAGACACTGCAACTCAGAGAGGTTCAACCAACTTGTTGCTAAGAAGGGGGAGCAGCTGCTCTGTAGGCTGACCTGAAGGTCAGTGAAAATACTATGGGGAGGAGCTTGGCACAGTGCTGCCCTTGGAGGCTGCTGTTGACAGAGAGAATGCTGCACCCAGATAATGGTTGGATGCTTGGCTGCTCCCCAGCATACTGTGAGACTCGAGGTATCCCTGGCTGCCCTTCTAGCCCATCACCTGCCTTGGCACAGCCAGGAGCCTCCCCCGGGCAAGGGGATCTCCCTGATCTCCAGTCTCTTGCTACCGGCCTAGTGCCTTCTTGGGAACTCAAGTTGGACTTCTTAAAAATCAGTTGTCATCGGAGCTGTGGTAGAGCAGTGGTAGAGCATTTGCCTAGCATCCATGAGGCCCTGGGTTCCATCCCCAGCACAGTAACAAAACAATGGTCATGTATTTTCGCTGTTACATTGAAATGTCCTTCTATAGAAGACAGTTCTACTTAGGGAGTAGAAGGTGCTTAATGGTGTTAAGTTCATTTATAGAGCAGAGAGAACCATAATCAAAGGTACAGAAGAATTTCTCTTTTTTTTGGTACTGGGGATCAAACTTGGGTCCTTGCGGTTGCAAGACAGGCAGCGGCGCCATTGAGCTAAATCCCCGGCCCTGTACAAAAGAATTTCTAAAGAAAGCATGAGTAGGCGGGAGGTTTTCCTAAAATTTTGTCCCATGGCCAGCAGAGAGTTCGAGAGCCCAACCTACCTTCGATTGCACTTCTCCTGATACAGCTGGAGCTGGTTCTCATTGACGTTGAACTCTTTGACAAGGGCATCCCGGTTCGCATTGCGCAGGTTCTGATGTGTGTCATACAGAAATAGTTGGTTGTTCAGCTCTTCTTGCCGTCTCCGCAGCTGGCGACAGGAGGAGTAGAGTTCTTCCTCACTCTCCTGCAGAGTAGGAGAAAATAACCATGTGGTGATATCTTCCAAACCAGCCCATGGGACGTGATGTCCCACATGTGTGCCCAAAGGGAGCAGAGGGCAGAGGTTTAGCAACTGGGATTATCCTAGAAAATCCAAGGGCTGTTTTAACTCAGGATAAAATGCAAATATTGTATTGGAAGCTGGCCATTTATAAAGTCCTTGGTCTTTACTATGTTGCTTTATCTCGAAGTACTGAAATAATACAATGAATGTTCGGCAGTCCAGTCTAGTTTTTCCTTGGTCTGAATCACCTTCTCACTTTTATCTGACTACAAAGGTAGCCAAGAATCTGTGTGCATAAAGAGGGATGCAGGGCCAGGAATTTAGCTCAGTAGTTCCACCACCTGCCTCGCAACCGCAAGGACCTGAGTTTCGTCCCCGGTACCAAAAAAAATAAAATACAATAAAGAGGGGTGCAGAACAATCTGAGGACAGGCAGGAAGCAGCTAACTTAAGACCTTGTGAGGGCTTTAATGGGCAAAGTAACAGGGTACGACATGAACAAACCTGGAAGACATTGTACTAAGTGAAAGAATCATTTTTTTAAAAAAATTATTGGTACATTTTAGGTATACAATATGTTTACATTTATCATTGGGTACTTTTACCTGATGTATCTTGGTTCTTATTTTTTTCCCCCATTACCTGTGTGCCCTTCACCCCCTCCACCCTTCCCTATTTACATAGATTTCGTTTCCATTTTTTTCTTTTCTCATGATTTTTCCTTTCCCCTTCGCCTCCCACCACCCCTACACCTTTGGTCCTTTTCCTATTTCAGATTATCAGTTATTCATTTTAATCATTTTAATCCTTATTTACACTTTCAGTTTCTTACACTAGAGAAACTATTTGGTATTTACACATGTGTGTCCTATTTATTTCACTTAAGAGTATGGCCTCAATATGCATCCATTTAGCTATAAATGTCTCTAGTTTCTCATTTTTTATGGCTGAGTAGTACTCCATTTTATTAAGAAACCACATCTTCTTTATCCAGTTTCCAGTTGATGGGCACTTGGGCTGTTTCCAAGCTTTAACTATTACAAACTGTGCCGCTATACACATGGGTGCACATATATCACTTTAAGATTCTTTTAATTCTTTGGGAAGATACCCAGCAGGGGAATAGCTGGGTCAAATGGGACCTCCAGCCCTACTTCTTTGAGATATCTCTATACTGATTTCCACAGTGGTTGCACCAGTCTGCACTCCCACCAACAATGGAGAAGGGTTCCTTTCTCTCCACAACCCCGCCAGCATTTGTTATTGGTTGATTTCTTGATAGCAGCCATTCTTTCTGGGCTGAGGTGGAATCTCAGTGTTGTTTTCATCTGCATCTCTGGAATGACCAGTGATGTTGAACATTTTTTCATATGCTTATTTGCTGCTTTTACTTGTCTGAGAAATGTCTGTTCATTTCAGATGTCGATTTTTGAATTGGATCTTTAAATTTGAGGGGTCTGATTTTTTCAGTTCTTTATACATTCTAGATAGTAGTCCTTTGTCTGAGGTACAGCTGCTAAAAAATTTTTCCCACATTGTAGGTTGTCTTTTAACTCTGTTGGTGGTTTCTCTTGCAGTGCAGAAGCTTTTTAATAAGATGAGATCCCAGTTGTTGATTCTTTGTTCTAGTTCCCATGCTACTGAGGTTTTCTTCATAAAGTCTTTTCCTATGCCAGTGTCTTCAAGAGTTCTACCTATCTTCCAGCAAGTTTAGTGTTTCTGTCTTAATATTTAGATCTTTAATGCACTTTGATCTTAGTGCATGGTGATAGGTATGGGTCTAATTTTAATCTTTGGCAGGTTGAAATCCAGTTTTTCCAACACCATTTATTAAATAGGCTATCTTTCCTCCAATGAGGGTGGCTGGCTCCTTTGTCAAAGATGAAGTGGCTGAGTATGTCTGAAGTTGTTTCTGCATCTCCTAATCTATTCCACTGATTCTCAGGTCCGTTTCTTTGCCAGTGCCATGCTGTTTTTATCACAGTAGCTTTGTAATATAGTTTCAAGTTGGGGTGAAAGAATAATTTTTAAAGATCACATACTACACAATGCCATTTATATGAAATGTCCAAAATAGATTCATAGAGACAGAAAGAAGATTAATCATTGCCAGGGAAAAGGGAGGGTGTGATAATGAATGAGCACAAGGTTTCTTTCCAAGGTGATGAAAATGTTTTAAAATTGAGTGTGATGATGGCTGTATGACTCTGGGTAAGCTAAACATTATTGTGACACTTTAGTGGGGTGATTGTATGGAATATGAATCATATCTCAGTAGTGTTTGTCCCCCTCCCCCAAAATAAAGCCAAGTTAGCATAGATTACACTGACTAGGATGGGCATGTGACTGCTGGCTGGTCATTAGCTAGCCTTTTCCCCCACCATCACCACCTCCAGGGATGTCCCCAGCCAGTCCGGTTAGAAGCATCCACAGGACTTCAGTTAGAGCTCTTCGTGTTATTTTTCCTGGGATGAGCTGGAGGAGTTGTTGGATGTATCCAGTGCCTAGTGACCCTGTTGTGGCCCTTTTCTATAATGTAGAGAGGATTAGAAATGAGGCCAGAAGAGAGGCAGACAGAACCACTGGATGAGCACCAAAGTGCAGCCAAGACTGACACAGTTTCCCCTCCAGTGTGCTTCAGGTAGGTGGGGCTCTATGAGGACAAGGAGTTTGGTTTTCAGTGTGGATTCCTTACATCACGTGGCTTTGAAATACAGCTGACTGTTGTGTGAAGGCCAACCATGCATGAGGTCAGTCTGTCAACCACCATTGCCCTGCTGATGCCCTAAGTCAAGCAAGAGTCCAGGGCTTCAGAATGTGTCCTGATGCACACAGACAGGCTGGTCTGGCCATTTCTTTTTATAAAAACGGGTACTCCAAGCATAACTTTGCTTTGTAAATGTTTTTCCACTTTAACAACCTAACACAACCTCATGTACACTCCCCAAGGTCACAGGTGGAACTGAGACTGGGACAGAGGGGAGGGCTAATGGTTATTTCTTATTCAAAGCAAACAGCTGTGGAAGCACCACTCGGGTCAAGAAAAAGAGCACTGGCCACTCTACACACACTCCAATCGCCTCCCTCCCCACACCCCTCAGAATTTTGTGATAACCATTTCCTGACATTCTTTTGAATCTCACTTTTCACACTGAAAAATAAGATTTTTATTTTCCAAATGTCTATGTTAGAAAACGTAGGAAACTTTTGTCAAAAAGTTTTACCTAGGCCAGCTCTGCTGGTGGCTGTAATTCTAGCTATTTGGGAAGATTGCAAGTTTGAAGCCATCCTGGACACAAGGTGAAACTCCTCTTTAAAAAAGTTTTATGTGGGGCTGGGGATTTAGCTCAGTGGTTTCGCCACCTGCTGCACAAGCACAAAGACCTGAGTTGGATCCCCGGTACCAAAAAAAAAAAAAAAAGTTTTATTTGGCCTTTTATACGATCTGCATTTGGCCATCGACATGATCTTTGTAACATTCTCTACCTTTAGTTTTTTTCTGTTTCATGGGAGAAAAAAAAATTTCCACCAGCAATGCTACTTTCTCGTTTTACCTTAAAATTTTAAATTTGTCAAAAAATTGCAGTATTCAGAGTTCTCTGGTATCTCTCATCATCAAATTTCCATGTAAACATATTGCAAAACCATAAAACAGTGATCACAAGAAACTAACACTGATACACTACTAAGCTACAGATTTTATTGAAGTTTCACTACTTTTCCCCCATCAATGTCTTTTTTTTTTCTCTTGGTACTGAGGATGAAACTCAGGACCTAGCTCTTGCGAGGCAGGCACAGCACTACTGAGCTAAATCCCCAGCCCATCAATGTCTTTTTTCTGTTCCAGCATCCAATCCCAGGAGCCCATTCTGCATTTAGGCATTGCAGTTCCTTGAGCTCCTCTGAGTTTTCCTCAGTCTTACTGCATCTTTTATGACCTTGACACTTTGGAAAAGGAGCACTTGGTTTTTTGTATAATGTCCCACAATTCACGTTGGTCTGGCATTTCCTTTTTTCTTTGAGGTTATTCAGTCTTGGTGTGTTATATCAGGAGGTACATGATATAAATGCATCTTACTACTTGTGGTGTTGACACTGATCATTTGGTTAAGGTGATGTCTGCTGGGTTTATTCGCTGTAAAGCTATTTTTCTGTAACACACTTCTTGGAGGAAGCTACTTTTGAGATAATGCAGGTAGCCCATTCTGGCATTCACTCACTAATTTGAGCATTCATAGGTAGATCTGACTTCCAGCAGGTCACACAGTGGTGTCCCAGTGGGGATTTCCTAGCTCTCTTTTTCTTTTTTTTTTTTTTTTTTTTGGTACCGGGGATTGAACTCAGGTCCTTGCACTTGAGGGGCAGGTGGCTGCACCACTGAGCTAAATCCCCAGCCCTCTCCTTCCTTTTATATTAGTCAGAGTTCTTCTGTAAGGAAGAGGTATCTCTTTTGTTCATTTGTGGACAGATGTATATTTTATTCTATGGGTTAAAATTCAATATGATCATTATTTTGTTCAAATAGCTTCTGGTTGACTCATATCTACCTAATGGGCCTCATACTTTCTTCAGCACTTCTTGATTGGAATTTTAAAATGCTTTAGACTTATTTTATGTTATCCTCCCAGATCTGGATTTAATTACTTGTCTAAGGAGCCTTGACTTCTTTTACTGGACAGTAACATTTGGAAAGTAAAATCTAGGTGTTTGTGTGGTCACTGCTCCTAGGGGTCACTGGAACTAGACTTTCTCAGCAAACAGAGCAAAAATATTTACCTCTTTCCTTGTTTTGCTGTGTACATCTAATTGTGTTTATATTGATACCTCAAATTCTAGTCAAATATTAATTTGGGAAAGGTTAGTATAAATTTTTAGTGGTTCGGGTGTTGATTTGTTATTCAACAAGATTTTATACTTTGGCTTACATAAGGCTTATACCTTTCTTATTGAAATTCCTCCTAAATGTGTTAGTTTTTGTCCATATCACAAGTAGAATTTCCCATCTGTCCCTGCCTCCCACCCCACATCTTCATGTGTCATTTCTAGAAGAGTGAACTGATTATATAAATATAAAACATCAATCTCCTTAAAATTTTAAAAAGTATTTAATCATAATTTCCAAATAAAGATAATTGCATTTCCCCCCACAAATGATGCTGAGTATTTGTTTGGTTACATTTGTGGAATCTAATGATTCATGCTTTTCTTCACTTAATTCGTTGACTGTCCCAGTGTTAAACTATCTTTGAATTCCAGTACTTAATTGCATTGTGCTTATGTAAGTAGCTGGAAATGACTTGCCACTTTTTTCTTCAGCTTAACATCTGTGACATTGAACTGTGGCTGTGCGCAGTAGGTAGAAAGCTAGGATTTCTGTCTTTCTCTGGTTTTGGTATGAAAACTACATGGCTTCAAGACAATTGCAGAATCTCCATTTTTCTAGTAATGTCAATGGAGTAAAATCAGAATTATATTCTTGAGATTCTAATAGAACTGAGCTAAAAAAAAAAAAAAAGATCTAGATCTGACACTTGTTTTATCACCCTTCCAGTAACTTCTATAGGACTTTGTCTCTGACTTTTCTATTTTTTCTCAGAAGAATTTTGGCCCACTTACATGCTTTAAAGCAATCATTCCTATGTGTAGTTTAGTAACTGGGGCTCAGTCTCCTTTTCAATATTTACTCTTGGGTGCTTTTGCTTAGGTGTTCTTATATTTAAATAGGCAAAGGGTTGCTTGATGGGTCTTTTTTTTTATTAACTATGATTTGGTTTTTTTGTATAATTCTTGTTTTGTGTTTTATTCAATTGGCTTTTACTCTATTTAGTTTCTTTTCCTACTGGTATTTGAAAAGTTCTTATGAAATACTTAGTGTGTAAGTCCTTAGCATGTAGGTTCTTGCAGGTCTTAAGGCAAGCACTTTTTTAAATACATGCAAACCTGAGAGAGATTGTAGATTTGATTCCAGACCATTACAAAAGAGCAGGTATCGAAGTTTTTAGTTTCCCAGTGCATATAAAAGTTATATATATATATTTATACTATACTGTAGTTTATTGGGTATGCAGTAGCAGTATGTCCAAAATCAATGTACAAACCCTCATTAAAAATACTTCATTTAGGGCTGGGGATTTAGCTTAGTGGTTCCACTGCCTGCCTTGCAAACTCAAGGACCCGAGTTCAATCCCCAGTACCAAAAAAAAAACAAACTTCATTTAAATGCTAACAGTCACTTGAGCCTTCAGCAAACCATAATCTTTCTGGTATTAGAAGTCTTGATGGCTGCTGACTGACCAGGGTGGTGGCTGTTGAAGGTTGGGAATGCTATCAAGAAGGTTTGTAATTTACTTTACCTAGATCCATCAGAAGAATCACTATCTATGGCAGCTGTAGCCTTACCAAATTATTTCTTAAATAAGACTTAAAGGTTAAAATGACTCCTTGATCCATGGACCACAGAATGGATGTTGCATTAGCAGACGTGGAAGCAACATTAATCTTTGCTGTACATCTGCACTAGAGCCCTTGAGTGATGAGGCACATTGTCAATGAGCAGTAAGAGTTTGAAAGGGATCCTTATTCTGAGCAGTAGGCCAGTAAACCATGTTGTACATAGATGTGCTGTCCCAGACCTTGTTGTTCCACTTATAGAGCACAGGCAGGGTAGATTTAGTATAACCGTTCAGAGCCCTAGGATTTTCAGGATGGTGAATGAACAGTGGCTTTGACTTTAAAGTCAGCAGCTGCATTAGTCCCTCACAAGAGTTCAGCTTGGCCCTGACTTCTCTCTCTGGCTGTGAGTCAGAGCTGCCGTCTTCTCCCAAGGGAAGGCATTTCATCAGCACTGGGAATGTGTTGTTCAGCACAGCCACCTTCATCGTTGATCAGAGCTCCATCTTCTGGGTAACTGGCCACAGCGTCTCTGTCAGCACTTGCTGCTCTGCCTTGCGCTGCTCCCTGATGGAGACAGCTTCTTACCTGAAACCTCCTGAGCCAGCCTCCACCAGCTTCACACTCTTCCTCTGCAGTTTCCTCACCTTTCTCAGCCTCACAGCATTGCTGAGGGTCAGGGCCTTGCTCTGGGTGAGGCCTTGCAATAGGGAGGTGGTCTGATCCATCCAGCCCACTGGAACTGTCCCCAGACCAGCAATAAGGCTGTTTCCTTGTCATTCGTGTGTTCCCTGGGGGAGTGCTTTTGATTTCCTCCCAAAACCTTTCCTTTGTATCTGCAATGTGGCTGGAGTAAGAGGCTTTGCTTTCAGCCTGACCAGGTCTCCACATGTCTTCTTGGAGAAGCTGAATCCCTTCTAGTTCCGTCTTTAGTCAGAGACGTGTGGCTCTTGTTTCACTGGAACACTCAGAGGCCATTGTGGTGTGGTGTCATTACTTGTGTCTCGGGGTATAGAGAGGCCAAGGAGAAGCAGGAGAATGGGACGAGGGACTGGTCAGTGTGGCCCTCAGAACATAGGCAGTGCTCGCCAGCTAAATGAGTGCAATCTGTGGCCCCCAAACAAAGAGTACAGATCATCCTAACAGGTAGAGCAGTAATGGAAATGTTCGAAATGTTGTCAAAATGTGACAGAGACAAAGTGAGCACATGAGGATGGGACGAGGGCACCGGACACCTGCTCAACATAGGGTTGCCTCAAACTTCAGTGGGTTACAATAAAGCTGTATCTGTGAAGCACAACAAAATGAACTTTGTAGTTATGGCATGAATGTTTTCCTACTTCTTGAGTCATGTACTTGCATAGGAAGTTCTTATGTAGGAAATTATAAAATTTTCAACATCTTTTTAACTTTCAAATTATAACTTATGAAATCATTATTTTTAAAAATGTAAGCTGGGTGTGGTAGCACATGCCTGTAAATCCCAGCACTCAGGAGGGTGAGGCAGGAGGATCACTGTGAGTTTAAGGCTACCTGGTGCTACCTGAGACCCTGTCTCAAGAAATAAAAAATGTAAGGTTTTCTTTCTGACCTAGTAGGCAATCGCATTTATAAGTTCATGAAACAAAGAAGAAATGGTATAATATCCATTTATATGATTTAAAGTTGTATATCTCTTTGTCAAATGATAATTTCCTCTCGTGATTTTTTTCTATACTGGATCATCCAACTTCTGAAAGATTTTTCTTCATCTAGTTGGCATTTTAGAAGCTTGTATTTTATATATTTTCATTCTGTGCTGTATCCTGATGACTCTTATGCCTCTTGGAAAACCAGACATTTTTTTTTTTTACATATTCTTCTTAATGCTCTGTAGTTCTGGTGATAGTAACTTTTCCTTCCCATTTTTCCCAGTAACTCTTCCAACCATTCCTATTTGGTGTTTTGTTTTATATTGGTCTAGGTTTTTCTTTTTAATTTTTAAAAGATATTTTATGTTAAAAAGGGACTAGAGAAAGACGTTTCAGAGATGAAAAGGACTGTGGAGAATTCAAACCCGCTTACTACTGCTATCTGCTTCTGCTGTCACCTTGCTGCGATGCAAAATCCTTTCCCAGTTTCACTGTTTTCAGGGTCAAGAGATTTTAAGCTTCTTGAACTAGTGGATTTGTTAAGTGTCCCCAGTATTCCTTTTAGTTCATTCACTGCACTTTCAGAGCCCTTTGAAGATTCTGGCTTTGCCTTCGGTCTGGCTGTCTGATGAACTGGTCTAAGATGAACTCCCTTTTTAATTCAACAGCTTGCCCCTTTGTCTGTGACTTCCTCAGTTGTTTCTGGCTGAATTGCCTTTTCTTTTTTAGCACCACTGCCACTGGGGTGGGATTGTTTCCACATCATGGACATGAGAGATCGGATAGGATTGGGAGGTCGAGGAGGTACTGAATTCTCAGACTGGTTCACTCATTTCTGGAGCTCATCATCAGAATGCTTTAAATTTCTGGCCTCCTCTTCAGAATTCTAGTATGTCAATTCCAGTTCCTTCTTATCTTCTTCTAGAAGCTCCAGTTGCTGTTTGAGGTTATGTATGTCTTTGCGCAGTACTTCATTTTCTAGTTGTTCCTCTAATTCTTTGACCTTTTGCTGATTTCTTCAAGTTGTTGGATGAGTTTTGCATTTTCATCTAAAGCTTTCAAAAGCTGCTGGTCAGGGTCAGTGCTCTGTAGCAGAAGGTGGCTTTGTCTCTTTAGCTTGTTTTGTTCTATAAACATCTCTTGTGTGAAGGACTCTGCTTTCTTTCAAAGGTCCTTCTCCAGCTCCAGGTTTACTTGCATCTCCTCATATTCCTTTACTGCCAACATGGACACTCTGTTGCATTTTTCTAAGACTTTTCTCTGTTCAAGAACTTCTGCATGTAAAACAGCCTTTTTTTGGTTTAACTTTATTTACTTCTTCAATTACTTCCACCAGTTTGCTCTTGAGATTTTCCAGCTCAGTGGCTAATATCTTCTTTCCCTCCTGAACAGATACAATTTGATCTCAAAGTTCTTTGATCTGCTTCTGACACTGTACTTATATACAAGTCTCAGCAGTGCCATCTGTGCTGTGGTGGCATCTTCATCATCAGTGTTTAGCTCCTCCGTTATTACATCTGGTGCCACCGTGACCATGGATAACATGCTGATTCTCTTCAGTGTTTTATTTTATTTAGCCTTGTTGCCAAAGCTTCAGCACTTTCTTGACAAGTCTTCTCAGTTTTGGGCCAGGGATTTAGCTGAGTGGTTTTGCTGCCTGCTGCACAAGCGCAAGGAACCGAGTTTGATCCCCGGTACCAAAAAAAAAAAAAAAAAAGATGGTTTTGCATTAAATTAACTTCCTCCATAACCATGTGAGAAATTTTCTGAAATTCTTCCGGTTTTTTAATGGCTTCATCTCATTCTTGCCGAATTTTGTCACACTTCTCCTTTGTTTTCTGGTTGTCTGGTCTAAGGTCTTCATATTCACCTATAGCTTGCTCTTTCAGGCTGGTGATGAGCTACAGCTGCTTCTCCTTGTCCCAGGTGTTCATTTTGGTGGGTGGGGCTGGGAATAAAAGGAAAGAGGGAGTGGCGGGGACATGGGGGAGGGGCTGATCTAGGTTTTTTGCTTGTCTTTATTATTTGCTTGTAGGCTTGCTTTTATAAACATTGCATAGTTGGATTTATTCACTGATGAGAGTTCAGCCCACTTAACAAATTAAGTAAAAGTTCTATTCATGTCATTTTGATTACAACACATTTTACTTTGCTTTGATTTCTTCATCCTTTCCCTTATTTTTATTGTCCTGGTTGAATTTCTGTATTTTTCTTTTTCTTCTTGCTTCGTTGCTTCTCAGTTCTTATACGGTTCTTAGTTTTTCAACAGTCCCAATTAAAATTGCATTTTTCTTTACATCAAAAATCTCAGAAGGAATTTACCATCCCCAGGACATTTTAGTGTATTTTTAGGACATATTTAGTGTATGAATCCTCAGTCATCAAAGTTGAAACCTTCTAGGACACTTTTACCTGATTTTTCAGCACTTGGGTTAGCTTCTGTTTATGGAATTTGTCATTAGTGTATTTCTCTTTCAGAAACCTTATTTGAGATTTTCCATCACCAGTTCTTAATTACAATATCATCATCCAGTAAGATGTAGTTGTACTACAAAATTAGTTATTCCTCAGTTTCCCTCTCTTCCCTATCTAGAGTTTTCTCTGCTGAATAAAATACCACTAATTCAGGGGCTGCCTGGAGACTTCCTGCATGGGGGATACAGGACACACCTAAAATCTTGCATAGCCACAAATGCATTTCTATTGCTTGGATGTGGGAGTAGCTGGACACTGCATTCTCTCATCTTCCTAGCCTATCGATGCCATGTCTTGCAGTCTTCAGAGTTGATGAGCGTTACTCTGATGTGAGACGTACCTGTTTTTCTTCATAGACAGTGTTGAGAGTCAAGAGGTCTAAGTTATTTCTTTATCCTCGGAATTTAAAATTCTTACTAAATTATGACCAGGACTGTGAATGTGTTTTACATTCATCCCTCCTGGGACCAAGTGAGCCCCCTCAAGCAGCAAATCGGAGAAAATCTCCTGTGTGAAGGTTCCCACAATAGCTCCCAACCTGTCTTTTCCTTCATGATTTCCATCTCACAGTGGTGCTGCCCTGGACTGTTAGATTTTTCTTCTACTTTACCTTTGGGGTCATCAACCATTTACCTTTGGGGACCTCTTTACTTACATAATAGATTTTTAGATTCAGGAAATTAGTTTTGTGTCCAGTTCCAGAAGGCCTTTCCAGTGCCATCTGTATATCTCTGAAAGCTCCTAGGACTTAGGTTCTCATCTGATGCTCCCAGGCTTGGTGTCACCTGCCAGCCACCTGTTCCAGGTGTGCACGTGGGTCTGTCTTCTGCTGTGCCTTTGTGCCCATTTTCCCACCCCATGTGCACTGTGTGTTCAGTGGCTATGTTAGCATTTGGGCCTCAGGTGGTAGGCACAGTGGTTCCTGCTCTGTGGACCCAGGTGGGACACACTGTAGCTGTTGAAGCACAAGATAGGAGTTCCCTGTGCATCCAGGTCTCCCCAGGTGGAAGAAAATCACTTTCAACCTCAAAAACTCAGGCCAGCTCAGCTGAAGCACAGGGCTCAACTGTCCAGGATTCTAGTGTGTGTGCTGTGGCTGTTCTCCCAAAGGATGCACATGTCTGCTTGGCTGCACCTAGAACCCCCAAACAGGTCTTTCTACTGAGCCTCTCCACCCTCTGTACCCAGCTCCCCCTACCCAGCCCAGAGCAAAATGCAGCCCGCCAAGATGAAGATGTGGGAAATCCTGGGGAGGCCAGTTTTTCCCCATGTCCCCTCCAGGTCCTGCCAGCGTCCCCGTTGAGGATAACTCCAAGCCGTACTCAAGCCCCGAACTGTCCCCAGTCCCATTCTTCTGAATCTCAACACTTTAGATCATTTCCGGGGAGGCCCCTTCCAATTAATAGGGATGCTGAATATCACACATCAACCGAAAGGAAACTGTTTACTTCCAGAGAACAGGTGAACCTCCATCACAAAAAATGGTCCTTTGGTTCTTTGACCTATTCTTCCATTACTAAATATTTAACCTTAGGGAATAACCTTTAATCATAAAAAGTTAAGGAGGACCTTTATTATTTATAAAATAAAACACTGCCAACCACTGAACTGTCCATCAGTAGGAGAGTGGCTAAGTGAATCAGGACCCACATCTGGGGCAGCAGTGGCTTTAAAAATCATAATATGGGAAACGGTGCTCAACATCACCTGTGAAGTGGGGAAAGGACACGTGTGAATCCAGTGACAGAAGTGCCCCGTGCAAAAGTCAAAGGGAAAAGGAGATCAACTAAGGTGTTAACAGTGGTTCTTCTCAAATTAAATATAGTAGGGAATAAAATGGTGCTAAAAATACTCTTTACATACTGCTAACAAAGTAAAGGGCTGGGAATGGATAAAGTAACTGTGACATGTAAATGGCTTCTTACAAGGGGTTTTTAAGTGCTTATTGACATTTTCGGAGGCTTTAAACTCTCAGGAAATGTTTTATGAGTAGATTCATTGAAGCCCTCACTGGGTCAGTCATCTGCTCAGACAAGTCTTGCTAGAGGCTGTTTACCAAAGTCTGTCCCATGCACCCAGCAGCTGATGATAAATAAAACAAGGTTCACCCCTGGGCATCAAGGAGAGAGCTCAGGTTGAGTATCCAGCTTGTCTCACGAGAGAGGCCCTCATGCCCATGTGGATGGGAATGCCAAGTGGCACAGAACCAGGTGATAGATGTGGAATTAAACAACCACAAGAGCCAGCAGCTGCAGTGAAATCACACACAGACAGCTCTCCACTGAACTCCCGTCACGGAACAGACTGCTCTTGGAGCCCACACGACACCCCATACCCCTATGCCTGTTCCACAGCAGCCAGCACAGTGAGCTTCCCTTACCAAGAAAATCAAAGCTGAATAAACACAATTTCCTTCTAAATATATTAATGTTCTCCGCTGCAGGTAGTACCTAGTCACTTAAACTATAACAGTTCCCGGTTGTTTACGACAGCTTTGCAGAACAGCATTTCAACACACGCTGTCCTACTGCCCTCAGAAACCATTCCTATCCCTTGGATCTTCTGTCAAATGTCTGCAGATGGGCTTTATGTGCAAAGAGGGGCAGCACTGGTTCCCTCCACAGGCAACAGAAGAATGGATACCAGCTCCTGTGGCAGGTGAACAGGCATCCCATCTCTGCTCTCCACTCCCCCATGTGAAGGTTTCCACTGCATTCCGAAAGGTGCCAAACAAGCGAAACCCTGCTGAGTTCTTGCAGCCCAAAGAACGACTTGATTGGCAATGAATTCTCTCTCCAGAAAGCCACCAGGATGAGAAAACAACAAATATCCAGGGGCAGGGCCAAGCCCACATCACCCCACTGGGGGGCCAAAACTACAGTCTCTTAGGTTTGCCAAAGAGAACCTGGAAGACCATGGAACTCCTCAGCCTAGGTCGAGCTTTGGAAAGATCTGGAACATTAGACTAGCTACATATCAGGCATCACAAAAACACCTGCTGTGTGGGTATGTGACTATGGGAGAGGCCACCACTAAGATTCTGAAGCTCTAGAATCACAATAAATATCCAGACTTCAGCCATCAAACCCAAGCCCCAGCTATCCACAGCCTGGTGCTGTTCTTAACCTTTCATCCTGATCACATCCTTTAATACCATTCAGTGAGGTCAAGACCTTCCTGCCAAGCCTACCAAGCTAGTTAACTGAAGGAGAGACCAAGAATCTTCTAGGTCTTGGCAAAACAAAAAGACCCAAAAGGAAGGCACCTCCAGTGTAGAGAGCTGCAAGAGGAATTCTTCTGCTAGTGGAAGTTCCTTCCCAGGACAAGTCCTTATTGATTGCTCACAGACCCTTTGACCAAAGACCAAAAGCTTCCAGAGTGATGAGCTTATCTAGAAGTGCACCACCTGGCTCTGCTCTTGGTGACATGAAACGAGGAGAAACTCACAAGGACCAGCACCCTTCTGACTACACTGTCTACTCCCAGAATCCTACAGCACTCTCCCAGGAAGAAGGGTGCTCAGAGGTCAAACTGCTGGGTCTCCAGGAAATTAGCCAAAAGGAATTCTTCTTTTATGATGTCTTAGTCTCAGTGGGTTTAAGGTCATGAGGCAAGAGTAGTCATAATCCATTGCCACCTCACCCGACTGGCTGGTGTTTTCCACTTACCAGGACTGGCCGCATCTCACAGAAAACCAGGAGGGAAGCCAGCTCGATGTCCTCACTGTACCCATTCTTGAGAGGAACAGATCGAAACCCTGCAGCAGAATGGAGGGGAACACAAAGGCAGGTGATTAATGTTGGACCTTAGCTTTCTTGAGGTATCCTGGGATCCCATGCCATTCAGAGAGAGCTCAGTGCACCCTATGCTGGCGGCTTGCTTTCTGTAGGACAGGGGTCCACTCTGAAGGTCAAGGAGAGCACTGAGAAGCCTTTTGACAAACAGATCCACACAGGGAAGGACGGTAAAATTATCTGCCATGTAGAAATGAAAATGGTTCACATGGAAGAAATTTAAGCCGACAGAAATTGCACATTGAATTTCTTGTGATTGCGGCTGTGGTTCAATTCCTTAAACACTGCTAAGGCCAAAAGACTCAAAGGAGTAATGAATCTTCACACTCATTTTCACCACTTAGGACCAGGGAGGATGTTACATCATTAAAGATTGTCAGTCTCCCTGTCCTTGGCAGTTTGTGTAGATTCGATCATCTGCCTCTAGAAGGCATTCCTTCTTTACAATCAGGACTGGTTTTCTTTAAATATTTCTCTTTACTGGGTTGAGAGGGGTAAACTGAGGCTAAATCTCCTCTGACCCACATTAAATAAAGTTTAAAGCAATGTGCCTCAAAGGCTGGTTTGTTTGCTTATTTTAATTATGTAGTATAAAAGAGTACACAGTAAAAAAAACAGGACTCTCATTCCCACCCAATCATACTCCCTGTGCTAAAGTCATTGTCCATAGTGTCTTTCCCAAGATAGTCTATGGGTATGTTTGCATTTCTGTTAAATCACAAATGAACAGTGCCTTAGGGTTTCCTTGTGACACTGTATCTCAGCCATCTACTCTAAGACCCTGATTGTTCTTGAAAGCTTTTTTCTTATATTGCATCTCCTGCTTCTCCAGGATGAGCATTGCCCAAAATATGGAACCCCACCATTTCCTGTGCCTTCCTCCATTCCAGTCTTGGCTCCTTTCTCTTGTACAAAAGGTTCTCTGCACACTGATTTACCACCTTTAAACAATATCCACAGAATCTCTGCATTTCCACTGCTTCTGGTGAGGAAACCATCCCACCTGCACAACCCCAAACCTTCTGTCCTTTTCTTCCCCCTATTGGGGTAAAGCTGTATTACATTTCTACTCAACATGGTGTATAATGTTTGCATTCCATTTCATAGCTACAGTTCTCCCATAAAGGGGAGCTGAATTTTTTTTCACATTATACAAATTTTCAAATATGCAGCACAATGAAAAGACAATGAACACTTGTATGTCCCCACTAGAGTCTACCAATAGCTTTTTATATACTTCCTTATCCACCCACTTCCTACTGAGTATGCCAGCATATGCTGGCCCATTAGCCAGAGCTTAGTATTAGTTGACGTTGTTCCTCTTCTCATGTAAAATGTACACATAATGAAACGTATGAACTTCTGTTGTTAACTTGTTGGTGCCCTGTGGATGTCTCAGTTGGTCAAGTTTGTCGTCTTTTCACCAAATGAGCTCATGGGCCCTGCAATCCCTGGAGTATTAGATGCATCTACCCTTTGATTTTATAGTCAAGTTACAGGTTGAGTGGTATAAAACTCTCAGGTCATGGCTCTTTCTCTCGTGGGATCTGGACAACGTTACTCTCGTTGAGTGCTGCTGTAGAGCAGTTTACTGGGCTCTGTTCCCTTCTGGGTGATGTGTTTTTTCTGGTGGTTTGTTTGTGGTTTGTTTTCTCCCTGGTGCATCAGCACAGAATCCTTGCAGTCTAGCCCAGGTCTGCTCCAGCTTTCACATAGCTGTGAATCTGATGAAAGTGCAGAGTCTGACCTGGGGCGTGAGATGCTGCATCTCCCAGGGGACAGTGGGGAAGTTGTCAGTTTTATGTCCTGGACCCTCGGAAGGAACTGGAATGCTTGGTGCTCTCTGATAACCAACAAGGCCAGTAGCCTGTGCACCCAGTGCCATGCTTCCAAGCAGGGCTGGCCTGCCTGGCACTCAGCGTGTGGCCTGAGCTCTGCCCCCAGAGCCAACTGCCCCAGCACCAGGTACCTCCTCACTGCCCACACCGTGCTCATGCAGTGGGCAGCCCTCTGCATGTACAGCTGGAGTCAGGGATGGAAGGCATTTCTCCCTTCTCCATACATAGGATTTTTATTCTCTTGGTTATGGTTGTTTCATGGAGGAAAGAAGAACAGAAACATCTTTAAGATTCATGTTTGGGGCATTCAGCACCCAGCTGGAATAAGAGGCCTCACAGGGGCAGCTTGCAGAGAGGAAGAATGAGGTGAGTCCCAGTTCTGGTCCTATGACAGTGTGACCTTGAACTGGTTAACACATCTCTAGCCCCCAAAGTGCTCAGATTTGAAAAGCAGAGATGAGAAACTCGTCTCACAGGGATTACTGTGAGAATTAAAAGGGAAAAAATTTTAAGGTGCATAACATGAAAAATGTTTTCTTTTTGGCACCAGGGATCGAACTCATGATCTTGTACTTTCGAGGCAGGCACTTGAACCACTGAGCTAAATCCCCAGGATGAATAGTTTTCTTTCCCTCCTTCCTGAGTCCCAGTTGGTCTGAAAGCTTAAGTGCATTGCTCACAACAATGAGCAAAATTTATTTTCAAGTTCAGGAGGCCCTTGGCGCTGGTGAACACAGGGACTGTTCATTGCATTTTGTTCTTCCCATGAACAGGGATATCCCAGGTGTTGCTGGGATATGTAAAGGAGAGCGAGAAGGTCCCTGCTGGGAGCATCTCACAGTTTGCAGGGGGAGGCGGGTGTGTGTCCCATTTTTAATCATCCTTCAGGTTTTGGTCTTTGCTTTCTTGAATCTTCAAGCACAAGGTCATCTTCTAAAGGAACTGACACGCTTTGGTAAGTCACATGAGGAAGTTTCAACAACTGACCTCTTTGCATGGCACTGGTATGGCTACAAGGCTCCTGCCTCCCAGCCTTGGAGTTCAAGGTAACAAGGACAACAGGGTTGTAAGGAACCAGCAGGTATAGTTACCATAAAGTGAAATCCACTTCTGTAAAGATTTACCAAAAACTATACTTCCTGCCATGGAAGAGGCAATGTCATTCCTAAGACTTATTTATTAGGCAAATCTAAAAGAAGTACATGGCTGAGCTGGGGATTTAGCTCAGTGGTGCTGCCACCTGCCCCAAAAGCACAAAGACCCGAGTTCGATCCCCGGTACCAAAAAAAAAAAAGCACATGGCAGATTAGACAGCAATGCTTCACTGCTGAGTTTAAAGTAGTTGAAGAATCGGCAAGGTAACCAGCAAGTGTTGCCAAATAGCCAGTCTCTGGGACCTACAAATGAATGCTGTTAGTGTTAAATTATGAAATGGATATTTCTAAAGTGCTGAAAAGAAATCAGAGGGTTTAAACATTTTCTGAAATTCCTGCTTGGCTTCCTCAATGGTAAGAGCAGCAGTCTGGGCCCAGCCTTGATTTTCTCAGGGCCACCCAAGGCCCATCGGTGGAGCTGACCAAACACAGATTCCTGGGCCCTGCCCGGGCTGAATCAAAACATCTAATGGTAGGGGCTGGGGATTTAGCTCAATGGTTTCAGCACTTGCCTTGCAGGCATAAGGACCCAAGTTCAATCCCCGGTACCAAGAAAAAAAAAAACTCCTCAGTTTAGCTCAGAGCATCCAATGGTAAGCCCAGGACCCTGAATTTTCTAGCTGGGCTTGCCATCTTGTCTGCTACTCAGAAACTGGGCTAGTGCCCAGTGGGAAAAATGGTCATATTTATGATACTAAGACAAAGAGAATTCCAGAGACAATCTGACATGTTCCAAGTTTAAAGAAAGGGGAAAAAAATCCAATTTAGCTCTGCATAGAGCCCAAGGTTTCCAAACAATGTCAGAAGACTGTATTTTTATACAAATAACTAAAATAATAGCAATGTCATTCTGTTGAAAAATGATTCTTGAGAAACAAGGGAACAGTGACCTCCTGAGGAATCTAGAAGCATCTATGACCTGATGTCCCATGCATCTGAAATACCACAGAGAAGGAAGAGGGACACTCCACATCAAGCAGTGGCCTGTCAAATGTCAATCCAGTGGGAAAGGAAATTAGAGGAATCACCCACCGCCCAAGGACCACTACCTTCACAGAAATGACACCCCGATAGGTGCCTGCCCCTGGAGCCAGCATGGGGCTCTTGGGCCACCAAGCCCCTCACCTGAGGTCATTACTCAGCCATCTGGAAGGGCCATGCACCTGGATCCCACAGGTCAGCCATAGGATCCAGGTTCTTACGAGCTGGTCCCATAATCCAATTAGGCTCAGTCCCAAGAAACACAAAATAACTCTTCTCAAACTATGATGGAAGAAAATCATGACTCAAAGTAATAAATCAACCCTCCAAATTGTTTAGAGGAGGATGGAGAATTCTGAAGAATTAGGAGAATTGAACACAAGACTATAGCTCCCACCAGTTGGTAAAATCTTCACCTTACTACAATGCCAGTCCGGAAGAGAAAGGGAGATCAAACCAGACTTAGCCCTGGCCAGGAAGGGGCAAAGCACTGGTAACATTTCAAATGAAATCAAACTACAGTGCCAGAGGGCCAGGGATTTAGCCCAGTGGTTCCACTGCCTTCCTCGCAAGCACAAGGACCCGAGTTTGATCCCCGGTACAAAAAAAAAAATCAACCCAAACTACAGTGCCAGAATGATGATCTACTAACACTCCAGTTTACAAACAGACACCCAACTTCCAAGGGAGCAGCAGCTCTACCTTCCTCCCCCTGTGCGCTAAATGTACAGCTGTTCAGGCCGCCATTCTCTGAGCCGTCCTGTTGATTTTGCCATGATTTAATCAAAACCAAGAAAAATGCTTTTTTGTTCTTTTTAAAGTCAGCAACACAGAACAAAGAGCGATGCTTGCCAAAATAGAGCATCCTAATTAAAATACCTCTTACCTGACTTGATCCCTTTAATGGGATAAGTGGCGTGAGCGAGGAAGTTGGGATCGCTGAATATGTCTTCCTCATAAACTACAAAGCGCAGAAACGCGAGGTTTGGGTCATAAATTTCAAATGTCACCTTCTCCTGCGTTGGAGCCCAGACAGGGCTGAGGCCGTTGTCATCTGGAAAGAGACCCACGCTCAAGAGAGGCTGTGTTCATCCTGCCCTCTCCCCGTAACCTGGTCTCAGCGTCCTTCAGCTTTGAGGCCTATCAACCATGTTGATAAACAAGCATCTATGCCAAGATCCAAGAACATCTGAGGTTTATCTTTTTCTTGCCCAGTGAGCAGTCCTGTGAAAGCTGCCATTGTAAGCCTGGACCACAGGAAACAGAGGAACGGACCCCCACATCAGGCGTGCACCTCCCATCTCACGTCCTGGGATGGAAGAAGGGAAGGGAGATTCCAAGCAGGAATCGTGAGGTATAGAAGAGATCGATGGAGGGGACCTAGCCTCACGGAGGAAGACATACAGCAAACTGCCGCCTCCAGAAAGGCCCACTGGTCAGCACCCGAGCTGTTTCCTGGGCTGCTTCTGACCAGGAGCAGCCAGTCTGGGCCCTAACAGGCCCACGGCTCACAGGCCCTTCCCACTCCTTTTGTCTTTCCTGCCTCTGGAGGCCAAGGCCAACCCGTTGGGCTGTATCTTCTGAGTCAGTTGGAGCACGTGCCCCTACTCTGGGTGTCTGCTCCTGAGCCTGCAACTCAGCAGCTGCATCAGGTCTGGGCTGTGGCAGGGTGACAACCACACTAGTGTTGTGTGCAAGGAACAAAACCCTTGCTTGAGGCTCCTAACTTGAGGAACAGCATGGGGTACAAGTCCGGTGATCTTGTGACATAGCCCTTTGTCTCCCATCTCCAAGCTGAACCACAGTGGACAAGAGGGGTGAATGAAAAAGGCTGAGCGACAAAAGTGCATTCCAAAATCTTCAAGGATAGCAACCCACATATGATGCAACCTGCTCAACATTTAGAAGAAAGAGCTGGGGCTACTTACTCACAACTGTTGTCTTGAACTTGTTGTTGTCATACTCTGCCCCACAGATTTCCACCTCTACAAAGGGACAAGCAATACTTCGTCCAGGCTTGGGTAGGTGGCGGGCACCTAGGACCTAGGACATGGAAGGTTAAGTATTGGGGTTCTCCTGTCCCACACAGCATGGCAGCAGGGGTCAGACTCTAGGAAATCAAAGCCAGGCTTGTGCCCTGAAGAGGTCAGAAACTATGCTGTGGGTTCTGAGAGGTCCATCCTCTGTCAGATGAGGAAATGGGGTGCAGTCTTGGTGGGGTCCCACAGGTCTAGCTCCATGCTCAAGAGGTAGGTCTCACCTGAACCCTTGAGCCTGCATATTCATGCCCCAGTGGCACCTGCTGAGTCATGGCACCAAATTCCTGGATCTCCCAGAACCGGGAAGGGGATAGAACATAAGCATTCTTGTTGTGACTGGTCTTATTCAACAAAGACCTTTGCTTGCACATGCTTCCTTTTTTTCTTCTTTAATCCGTGAGAAATGCAATTTGTTTCTCTACTTTTCACTACTTTGCACAAACTCTAAACACTAGATTAATGTAAATAAGCTTTGACACCACTACCACCACCCCCCCAAAAAAACTGGCCAAAGGGCAGACATACTCCTCTGTTAAGACCAAGGGCCATTTCTGTGTTTTATTTCTCAATCTTCCTGGCCTGAGGCCAATATTACAGGGACCCTAAAGACACAGACGGATACCTCATCCTGCAGATGACAGGGGAAGTGACCAGGGTGGTTAGGGAAGTTCCCTCTCTTTCTCTTTCCCCTACAGAGACCTACAGGTACTGGACTAAAGGTCCTAAGACACTGTCAGGATGTTGATGGTTTGCAAGGGTCACTGCCCAAGGCAGCATGTGTGGCCCAGCCCCAGGGAGCTAATCCACCTCTACCTTGATGGTGAGAGTCATCTGGATCTTCCGCTGCGACTCTGGTGGCATCGGGTCATACTTCCCTGTCCGCATGATCTCTGGTTGCAGAACGTAGCCCGTCCGCCCATTGAGTGAAAACAATGCATGATTCAGCTGCATGTACTTGTCTGGAAGCAAAGTGAGGTCTGTGAGGCTGACTCAAGCACACTGAGAGGTGTGGAATGGGCTACATGGATTCCCTATGATCATTTGGGACAGCTGGGCAAGTAGGTATCTGACTCAAAGAAAATATGTGGTTTGGAATAAACAATCTGAAACGGGAAACCTTTCCAAGTATAACACAAAGTCTAGAACCATAAAAGATTTTTTAAAATAAAGGGCCAGGGATTTAGCTCAGTGTTTCTGCCACCTGCCTGGCAAGTGCAAGGTCCCGAGTTCGATCCCCGGTACCAAAAAAAGAAAAAAAAAAAAACAACCAGGGTTAGTGGTACAGGCCTACATAGTCTCAGCACTCTCTGGGAGGTTGAGGAAGAAGGATAACAAGTTCGACCCCAGCCTGGGCAATTCAGCAAAACCGAATCTCAAAACATCAAAAAACATCTTGGGATGTAGCTAAGTGCTACTAAGGTTTAACCCCTTAGTTCCACCAAACGAAATAAGAAACCTATCTAAGCCAATGAAGCCAACCAAGTAACTCAACCTAAGTAACTAAAATCATTGACTAACTTAACCAAACTAAAATGTCTACATAGAAAAAAAACTGCATAAAAGATAAAACGTTTTAGTTAAATGACAGGCAGATATATACATACACATTTTAAACCTCTTAAGTGCTATGATAAATGCATGCTATAAAAACTGACCACATTAGCTAAATTGGGTAAGATGCATGAAGTTTGCAGAAAAAATACTGCAAATGCTCCCTAAATAAACAAAAACTGGACTAGGTTAATGTCACTCATAAGAAAATGAGAAGCTCTAATAAATTAGAGTCTAATACCAGTTTTCACTTAGCAGAGAGGCCAGTGATGGTGAACCTATGGCACCCACGGCATAGCGGACTGTTTGTGTCAGTAAGAGCTCTAAAAGGTTTGCCATCACTGAGATGGGCAAAGATTGAGCTCAATAAAACCAGAGAGTAAAGTTACACCAAGAGTCTATGCAGCATTCCCCTAATGGGTGTTCTCCCACAATCTCTAGGTGGTGCTCTTTGACCAATGTCTGCCCTGGCAGAGTACAGAAATGCAAGCACTGTGTGACCACCCTGCCCTACTGAGACCTCTATCCAGATGTGCAGGTGCAAGAGCCCATGATGGGAAGTGACCTAGATGTGTCAGATAGATGATGGTCCACTCAGTGGAATCGCACATGGCTACAAATATAATGCAGGGGAAGCCTTAAATAAATTCAACAAAAGCACAGATCACTGTGCTTTAGCTCCTGAAGTTTGAATGTGTTGGTTTTCTCCAACACCTAAATATTTCTGCAGGAGTCTGAGATGGAGGCCTCAAAGAGAGATGGAAAGGAGAGAAGCCCCAAGATGTGCACTAACACCTGGATCCAGCTGACCCTGAAGCTACGAATTAACTCCCAGGCTTGCAGTTACACCAGTAATGTGTTTCCTCCTAAAGGAGACTGACTCTGTCTGTCACTGGTACTCACATAGCTACTACCTTCAGGGTTCCTTTACCTGCGGTCTGGAAATTGAGCGCCACCATCTGGGAACCACACAGCCACAGGCGAAAGGGATCGTAGTTTGAAGAGTCAACCCTCTGTCCCTTCGGATAGATGCGGGTCAGGCCCTTCTGGTTATACCTCAAGAGATCCTCGGGCTTCTGTCTGATGATGCTGTCAGCCTTTGTCTCCACAAAGGAGCGAATTTCTCGGAAGTCAGGGTTCTCTGCACACAGAGAGGCAAGTCACTCTGTATTCTGTGCAGGTCTCCTCCATGGTTCTGCAGTGGTGGATGCTTAGGTCGGGAAAGGAAACCAGGAGTCTCTCTTGACAAGACATCAGGGCTTGTGACCATGATGCCACAATTGGTACCTCTGTGGATCTCTGCCCTTGGAGGTTCTCACACAATAAAAAAAGGGACCCAGATTTCCCATCGGCTTTCAGGCTAGACGTACTATAACTCACTGTTTACAACTACTGTCATCTTTAAACCAGAAAACACTAAAGTGCTACAGTTATACGATGAGGCAGGTGGGATGTCTTAGGCAAAAGCAGGAAGGTGGAGATCTTAGGAATGAAGATGCAGAGAACAGATAGGCATCCTTAGCAATGATTCTAGAGATACAAGAATGAACCTAGCAGCCCGAAGAAGTGGGAACCAACTGCCACTGCCCAAAGGAAGAGACGTGATAGGAGAGAAAATGGGGCGGGGGGGGCTTTGCCTGGATGAAGCATCACTTCCATCCAGCTGTGGTGGGCAGCTGAGCGATAACTATGCCAAACCTCGCTGGGTCCCATCCAGACCTTCAGCATCTTCTAAATGTGAAGGGGCCTAGGGACCCACCTCAGAGTCAGAGTTAACTCTGGGGTTTAGTACTACTCCTTTGGGCTTGAGATCAAAGATAGAGTTGCTCAAAAGTCCCAAAGAAATAAGAAATAAAATATGAAAAGCATCATCAAAAAACTTGCTACTTTGGAGGATGTGGTAGGAGATCCACTTTTTACTCCCTTCATGGTAAGATAATGCTCCCCAAAACATATGAATATGCTACATTAGATGGTGAAAGGGACTTTGCACTTGTAATTTGATTAAAGCATTTGAAATGGGGAGATTATCCTCGATTATCCAGGTGGACCTACTGCAATCAAAGTGTCCTTATAATAGTGAGCTAGAAGAGGTCATGGCCATGTGCCCACCAAAGGATGCTGACAGCCACCAGAAGCTGAAAGAAGCAAGGAACAGATTCCTCTGGAGCCTCTGTGTTACGGCTTGTATCTAGATGTCCCCTCAAAGCCTGATGCAGCCGTAGGTAGGGATTTGGGGAGATGGCTGGATCATAGTGCAGGATACTAGATTAAGATGTGTGATAACTACATTGGTTTACCATAGTTGGTTTAGCATAGTTCTGGGTGTGGATAACAGAAGCCCTACCCTGGGTTTGGGTAGCACCAATCAGTAGGCTTGTAGCCTGGATGGAATAAAAGGGAAAGATGGAAACTGCCTTCTTGCTTACCCTGCCATGGACTGTTTCTCCTCTGTCATGACCCTCTACTCTGCCAGCCTGCCTTGGAGCCAGCCCACCATGGTTTGAAACCTCTACAAACTGAGCTAAAATAAACATTTCCTTCTTTAACTTTGGCTGTCAGGTATTTTATCTCACCAACAAGAGGAGTAACTAAAAGACTCTGGAAGGAGCACAGCACTGCTCACACCTCAGTTTGGGACTAGAGATACTGACTTCAGCCTTCTGGCCTCTGGGATTGAGAGAATAAATGTGTGCTGTTTCCAGCCTCCAAGTAGGTGGTCATTTGTTACAGCAGCCATAGGAAGCCAGTCTGCCCTCTAATTGGGTTTTACCACTGCAACACCAAAAGGGCCTTGAGGACAAACTCGAGCTGAGGCATCTGCCAAGCAGTGGAGAACTAAGAATGAGCAGGCAAACACTCACTGTGCCCTCTGACATCAGACTCAGAAGAAGACAAGTGTTCACCACAGATGGGGACAGGGTCATGGGGAAAGGTTACCTAAGTTATCCTTGGTTTTGCTGGTTGGTTTGCAATAGACAACCAGGTCAGAGAGCTCAATGGCGATCGACTGGTTCTTCTCCCAGTACTTCATGTTGTTCTCCTGTGGAAACCACCCTGATTAGTTACAACCCTCAGGCCGGCCCCTGAGTGACCCCACAGTCCTCCTCCATCCCTCACCCCTGCACACTCAGACCTTTCAGAGCCAAATATCTTCCTGTTCTGAAGACAACCTTGCCTTCCTTTCTCTCCCCTCCCTCTCACTGCTCACAGTCTCCACCAAGTTGTTTCCACCCACGTCTGGTGTCTGGTTCAGTCCTGGCCATGGTTCTCAAAAGTAGGTGGGGTCAGGATGGCAGAAGAGGGGACGTGTTGTCACTTTCCTTAACCCTCTGCTCTCTGCCTCCCATCCTGTGCCCTCCCCTAAAACCACACAGTCATCAAATTCCAGTCCTCCAAACCTCACAGCCCTGTAGAACAATGCACTTCACTCCCTGCACCACTGAGATGTGTGAAGCCTCCTTTTTCCTCTGACTCTGCCCATTGCTGCATGGTCCAGAAGGCCCAGACACAAATGCTTCCCTTGGAGCAACCTCTCCTTCCCCCACAGCAGGCAACCCTCTCAAGCCTCGCCCCTCTTCTGACCAGCCTTCCACTCAGGGACCCCTGAGAGAATAGATGACAACCTTCACCACTTGGGAAGTGCTCAGCATCAGGCATCACATGCCACGTGGTAAATGTATAGTGGCTAGGTTGTCCCAAGT
This sequence comes from Heterocephalus glaber, assembly GCF_053883595.1. Taxonomy (NCBI): domain Eukaryota; kingdom Metazoa; phylum Chordata; class Mammalia; order Rodentia; family Bathyergidae; genus Heterocephalus; species Heterocephalus glaber. Next base: position 5,642,339 of record NW_028258137.1, read on the forward strand.
GTCTACTGAGGGACAGAATTTACCTCCATTATACATAGAGAAGTCGAGTAGCTAACCCCAAGCCTCACAGCCAGCCAACGTTAAGATCAGATTCATCTGCTACTGGCCCAATGCACAGTCCCTGCTCTTGCCCCACCTGTCCTCTATTACACTCTGCATTGCCCCTTACTCACTACTAGTCACCAGGTCCTAGAGATTTCAGTAGAACGCCTCCTGCATTCAGCGCCTCAATTCACACCCTGGGAGGCCCTGAGCCACAGCAGGAACCTCTGGGCTCCTTGTGCACTGCCCATATGCTCCTCTGTGTGCCCACTGGAGTGCCACACTGGACCCCCCCACACCATCATTCTCTGGGCAGTACCTGGAGACTCCAGCCAGGACTGCGAAAGGAGCAGTGAAGGCTTCCAGGTCTTGCTCAGCCTCACCGGGGCTCTACCTTGGTCAGTCCTTCATCCAACTGTCCTACACTAATGCCACGTAATGCTAATGCTACAACTGTGCCCCCCCACCAAGAGATGCCCCTGCACAGGAAGACACTGCAGGAAGCAAGTATCACAGGATTTAGTGAGAGGTGACATAACAAGGGGGTTAGGACAGTAGGACCTGGAATCAAACACACACAGCTAACAAGTTACAGGGCTTCATTGTTTTGTGTTTTTTTTTAACCTCAGCAGAACAGAGTATCAGTTCAGGATGAAATGTCAGTTGCTGCTCCAAAACTGCTTCATGGTTACTTTCCTGCCCTGTAGATGTTGCCCTCTGGGCCAACTCAGACTGTGAAGCCACATGGAAAGGTGACAGGCCTCACCAGGGAGGGTGTCCCTTTGGCAGGCTCTCTGTGGGACCTCAGAGAGATGACAGCTTCCCTCCAGAGGACTTGGAAAGATGAGCCCAGGGACCCCTGGTGACCAAGGACTGGCCAAGATGTGAGCTCCCACTGGGTGACTACTCCGAGGACCTTGGGGCAGAGACGCAACTATAGCCGCAGGTCACAGGGGCCCAAGAGGTCCCAGAACAGCTCTCGGCTCAGTTCTTTGGATCAGCATCTGTCTCAGAAGCAGGTGGGTACATGGGAAACTCTAAAATGTCTGGCTAGTCCTGTAGCTACAGGAAAGAGCAGAGGCATATCCCTCCCCCTTCGAGGTGTGGAAACACCTTCCTGTGTCGCCCTGGTAGATTAAAGGCTGTCACAGGCTGCGCCCCTGCTGTGCATCAGGCACCAAGCCTAGAGCTTCTCACGCACCACCTCACCGTGTCTTCGCCTCCTCTTTTAAGTGTGTTAGGTCCCATGCCCAGTGTCCAACCCTGTCAGGACGCTGACTCCAGCCTGCCTAGATCCAAACCTCCTGCTCTTACTCAGCACCTCACAGTGCCTCCAACACTGATACTCCAGGGGAGAAAACCCCCAAAAGGCCGCTCCCATCTAGAGGAGAAGAGAGCATCGGGTCGCACTGACATGTGTTCCCATGGCCCATTCCCGGACCAGGGAGGCAAGCTCAGGGAGCGTTTGCTTTGTAAAGTGTTAGAATCGAGGAAGCATTCAAAGTGAGGAAGCGATACTTCCTCGGTAAGACATGGAGGGCCAGACAGGTACTGGCATGGACGGACGCTCCAGACATGAGAGTCGCTACACACACCATGAGCCTCCTGATGCTCAGACCAGACCCAGCTTTCGGAGGGGCTTTGGCGCCCCCTTCCTCTACCTGTATACCTCCTACCATCTGTAGCCACATCTCCTTGCCCTGGAATTCTGTGCAGCATGATTCCTGGCCTGCTCCTCCTGCTGCCTGGGCCATACACAGCCCTAGAAGAGCCCCAAGGCCCGGAAGAGCGTGCTGGGCCCGCCTGTGCCCAGGTGAACAGTGGCTTACCTTGGTGTCGATCTTCCAGGTGATCTGCCGGATGCTCTGAAACCACTCAAAGAGCTCCTCCACCCTGTCAGTGGCGAACTCCACCGGAGGGTCGCCCTGCTTCTTGGGCTCCAGGATGAAGACGAAAGGCTTCTGGTTTTTCCCCTGTGGGGCTTTCACTTTGGGAGAGGATAAGAAAAGTCCCAATCAGCCTAGAAGAAGCCGACAAACACCAGCCATTTCTCACGAACCAACCCAGGCCTCCATCGCTACAATCACGGTTGGCGCCACCTGGGTGGTGCCCTTTGCATTGGCCAGGGTTTGACTTCACACACACATGTGACCGTTTACAGTCCCAGAGGGCTGAGTGCTGTCCTCCCAAAGATAAATCAAGTCCCCAGTCCTTGTGACTGTGACCTTATTTAGAAATAGGGTTTTGCAGATGTGCCTGTGGATCTTGAGATGAGACATCCCAGGTTTTGAGGAAACCCTAAATCCAGGGACTGCTGTCCTCATAAGAAAGAGGCTAGGGACACTGGAGACACAGACATAGGAGAAAGCCACACAGGTAGTCTGCAGTGACACAGCCACACACTGAGACACCCGGGGCTCAGCAGAAGCCAGGAGTGGGATATGGCATGGATTCTCTACACTCAGAGGAAAGTTACGTGAGAAGAAATTAAAGCTATGGTGGGAAAAGCATCTTCCAATACAGAGAGGACAGCTGCCTGGGCTTGCCTGACCTCTCCCTCACTTCTGCCACCCCCTCCTGTGGGCTCTGATGCTTGCAGTGCAGGCTGTAGACTTAAGCAGCCTGGTGCAGTCACAGCCCTGCACCCCCACATGGCCTGTGCTCCAGCCATGCCTGCACTTCCCCTTCTCCCACAGCCCAGAATGGCCAGGCTGGGAAGCTGAGGCTCACAGAGAGGTGACCGGGACATGGTCTCACAGTGACTAAGATGCAGAGCTGGGTGGAGAAGCTGAGACACCCAACTCCAGGCGCCATCTCCACCCATCCAATGTCTTGGCTCTTCCAAAAGCATGGGAAACAGGCAAATCCCTGAAATGACGGCCATGATGCTGCTAGCAACAGTGGCAAATGGTCATCAGGTGCCAGCTGTAAACCAGACCAGGCTGCACGCCACAGCTTAGAGCTCAGCAGCAGACTAACATCGTCATCCTCTAATCTGGCCCAGAATGTTCGGCTCAGCTGGGGAAGGAGCCGAGTCGAAGCCCAGGCTGGGCAGGACCACATCGTCCCCTACTTGGGTGGCTCTGTGGGCAGGCTCTGGGGTCGGTGGGGACCAGGCTTAGACTGCATGCACGTACCGACATTGTAGGTGTTGAGGTCCAGTATTCCTCTGCAAAGACACCCCAGGGGGTTGTCTTCGATAATCTGTGAAGAAACAAGACATAACTCATGGAGTCATACCGGGAATCATAAAAAGACAACCCCTTTCCAAGCACACCATTAGCAGAGACAGTCCCCGTGGAACTCTTTAAAATGCATTTTCCCAGGCTTCGTCCACAGGGAGAGGGCTAAATAACAGTGCCCGGAGATGATGGGGCCAGAGTGGTGAGCAGGTGCCCACAGGCTCATTATTTCATTTCCACTCCGTAAAACCATGGCTTATCCAGGACAGGTCTCAAAACATGCCCTATAGCTGAATTATTAGGAAACAGGACCATGTAGCCTGGGACACCCCAGCTCAAGAGTGTTCTGTGGCTCTCCCTCTCCTATGAACCAACAGCCATGTTCTGCTGTATTGTTCTTAGGTTTTCCCAGGCCCAGCAGCCTTTGCAGCCGAGATGGAGACTACAGAGGTCTCAGGAGAGCTGGGCGAATTGTGTCCCACCCTCTGCTGGCACCACATGCCCTCCTCTGCCAGGCTGATGCTGATACGCAGGTAAGGACAGTAGGCACAGACACAGCTGCACACATCTGCAGTCCTTCCACCACACCTTCCCTTGGACTGCACCACCCACCTGCAGTCTCTCTACCAGTCCTCTGCTATTGATCTCCAACTTGGCTTCTAAGGCTCAAATATTCCTTCCTCCAGGAAGCCCTCCCAGATTGCCCCACTTCTTTAGGAAATGGATGCTAAAGGGACCCAAAGTCTTCCTGTTATGGCTTGTATCTAGATGTTTTTCTAAAGCTTTACATGGTTATAGGTGGAGCTTTTTCAGTGGCTGGATCTAGAGTGTGTGATTGATTTATGGTGTGATACTAAGATTAAGAGTGTCAGGATTAAGGGAGGGTGATTATTAAATTGGTTTATTAATTGGTTTGGCACTGCCTTCATCTCAGTAGCCTGGATATAATATAAGAGACAGAAAGAGGCTTGTCTTGTCTTCTGTTTCGCTACCTTCTGCCTGCCATGAACTGTTTCTCCTCCACAGTGCCTGTCTGCCATGCCACCCTGCCTTGGAGCCAGCCAATTATGGACTGAAACCTCTATAAACTGTAAGCCAAATAAACCTTTCTTTTAACTTTGGGTGTCAGGTATTTTGTCTTAGCAATGAGAAAAGTAACTGACACAGAATTTAATACTGAGAGTGGGGTCATTGCTGTAATGATACCTAACCATGTAGTTCAAAAGCCTTTAAAACTGGCTTATAAAAAGAGTTTAAAAAGATTCAAAGGTGCCGGCTTAAAAAAAAAACACCCCTAAAAATCTTTAGGCTATACTTGATATAAAATTCTGGTCAGAGCTCAAAAGACAAAAATGATGCCAATAAAGACCAGGCTCAAAAGGTTGCTAAAAAAAAAAAAAAAGGAAAGAAAAAAAGACTACATTGGTTGTTAAGACTCCAGACAATGTGTGTTATGCCTTGGCAAAAAGTTAGCCAAGTTTTGCTCATGTCCAGTAAGATTAAGGGTGACAGACTAACCTGACAAAAAGAATTTCAAGGCAGTCTAATGTTAAGGGGATGGCATAGCTACTGTAAGGGGCTTTTAGCCAGATTTATCTTAAAAATCAAAAACAAAGAGCCCAACAAAATGATTTAAAATGTTTTAAGTTTGGTCCCCCCAAGAAAACCTCTAGTAAAGACTACAAAAATAAAACAAAAACCCTAAAGGCGTCACAAAAAACCAGACTCCACCTTTGGAGCCTCAGGTTGCAAAGGTAAAACACTTAACTTAAAAAAACAAAAAAGGCTCAAAGCACCATGTTCCAAAATGGTAACAGCCTAAAAAAGGTGATCAAGATTTAGTTCATATACACTAAACCCCTACAGCGAGAAAAAAAAGCCTGGCTGCTGCTCCAACTGACAGTAAACCTGGATCCACGTGGTACTAGTTTTAGATACGTACGAAATAGAAATGTGGGGTCAAAAAGTCTTCCAAATTTCAAAGAAAGTTTGAGAGGCCAGTGTGCCCCTAAAAAGACAATGTATAAAGCCAAAGATACAATAGAGTCCCCAAAAGTTTAAAAAGCCAAAAACGCAGATCATCTGAAAAAAACAGAGAAAAAAAAACACCTCAAAACTGGCCCCCCAAAAAAGCTGTAAGGGCTACAGCTACCAACAGTGTCATAATGGCAAAGGCACACAAGCCCTTTAAAGTTCACATCTTGCCACATACTGCCTCAGATACTACACATAAAACTACCAGATTTAACATTTTCCCTGCTGGATTTTAGATTTGCTTTGATCCCATTCCTTTATATTCCCCTATTTACACCTTTTAAAATAATAATCTTTATCTCATGCCATTACATGTTAAAAGTGTTGAACTTTCTTTTCATTTCTACAGAGGTTTATAGCTCCGAGTTTGCCTTAAATCTCAGAAAGAACTTTAGACTTAAACTTTTCAACATTGCTAAAAATATTAAGACTTTACCAAGTCTTAAAGACAGACTAAATGCCTTTTACATTTAAAAATAGACATAAGTCTTTGGGGCAGAATGTTATGGCTCGTGTCTAGATATCCCCTCAAAGCCTCATGCAGTCCTAGGTGGGGCTTTTTCAGAGGTGGCTAGATCTAGAGTGTGTGATTGATTTATGGAGCAATACTAAGATTAAGAGTGCTAGGATTAAGAATGGGTGATTCCTAAGTCAGTCCACTGATTGGTTTGTCACCACCCTAATCCCAGTAGCCTGGATATAATGTAAGAGACAGAAAAGAGGATTGTCTTGTCTCTTGCTTGCTTTGCTACCTTCTCCCCACCATGAACTGTTTCTCCTCTGTGGTGCCTGTCTGCTATGCCACCCTGCCTTGGAGCCAGCTGATTGTGGACTGAAACCTCTACAAACTGTAAGCCAAGTAAATTAACTTTGGGTGTTGGGTATTTTGTGTCAGCGTTGAGAAAAGTAACTAACACACCCCATTACAAAGAGTCATCCCTGGTGAAGAGCTGTCGCGGCGAAAGTGACTGCTCGCCAAGCCTTCTGGGTAAAAGGCAGCTGGGGATAGAAACCTGGCTGCAGAGTCCCCAGAAAGGCCTGGTGTCACTGTCCAGTGAGGCCCCTTGCTTGCTCACACCAGGCGCACCGTCCAAACCCTGCGTGACTCATTTGAAGCTGCTCTGAGCACAGGACAAATCCCCATTGGGCCAGTTTTGCTCTGGTGGGAATTCTCCCTCCTATTCTCTCATGCCTTCCAGCCCAGCTCAGTCTGATTAATACACAACTGGCTTCTCATGGTGACTTTCACCCACAGCACCCTGGGGACAATCCCAGTTTCCACATCACTATCTTCTCTGTTCTGGAAAGCCTCGGACACCACAACTGTAAGTGTTAAAATTCGCCCTTGCCCCATGGCTCAGGGGACCCCTAAACCACCTCGACAGATTCTTCCTGAGGATGTGAGGGAGACTCACCTGCTTCTCCAGCTCCTCCCCATCCGCCGTGGAAATGTCCTCCACGTAGTTGGACGGGAAGTACTGCTGGATTCGGGTGCCATAGTCTCCTTTCCACCTGGGCAGGGGAGAGGGCGTTAAAGTCTGCTCAGAGCCCCGGCTGCTCGGTGCCAAGCCAGGTGACCAGGGGACGCGTGCCTGGTGCTACTCGGCTGAGCACCGCTCCTGCACCTTCCTCACAGCACTCAGCCCGGGACGCAGTCGGCCTGTGGCTGCCTCGATGCCACCGGAATGTGGGCCCCCGCCCCGCTCCCCACACCCACTCTGGGCAGACCCACTTCCTCCCTCCAACCTGCCCACCTCGTGAGCCCCTCTCTGCCGCCACACGCACCTGTGACTGAGCCCCGGATGGCTCCCACGCCTTCAGGACCCACACCCTACCCAGCAATCCCGGCCCAGCACGCTCTGACCCAGGGCTCCACAACCCCAACGTGGCATTCGCTCCACACTGCCTTCTGCCCTGGCTGGGCTGCCGGGCTCCCTTCCTAGCGGCCTTCCTCCTGCTGACCACTGCAGACTCTGTGCTCGCTTCCTCCTCCAGGGCGCCTTCCCTGACTGCTAGCGGGGCTGGCTGCTCCTCTGTGCTTCCCGCGTGTCCTGGTCTCGACCTCTGAGCAGCCCACAGCCTGCCTTTTGTTTTGCCCTCTGTCTTTGAGTGAAGAGGAATTCTCTTGGGCCACATGTAAGATATCTAATACAGTTACTGTACGTATGGAAGTAATAACACTTCCTTTTAAATTTTTTCTCATAACACTGTCTTTAAATGAAGGCAAAAAATGCCAGGCTGCTGCCTTATATCTACCTTGGAACCATTTATCCGGCTCCCTCTCCCGGGCCCTCCCTGATCTCGCTCACTACTGTGCTGGGTGGAACCACTTAACTGGCTGGAATAAGCTGAGTGAGGCCTGAAGATCAGTACCATTCGCCTAGTGATGTCACTGTCACTCCTTTCCACGCCCCTTCACCTTCCTTTCTCCAGACCTACCCCCGGGAAAAGCCGGCTGCGTTTAGGGGGACCCTTTGCACCATTTGCCCAAGGTGGGGTGGTTTGTACCTGTTACCCGTGTGTAATCACAGCATTTCTGTCCCTCTCGAAAGCCTCTTGGTTTGAAGAAACATTTTTTGGTGTTCCTGTCTATTTGGGATCCAGTTCACAATGTTCTAATTCAGGCAGCCCACTAGGGGGCGCTGTCTCCACCAGAATGAGGATGATGGGGCAGGCTGTTTACCCATACTCCCTTGCCAAGGGAACATACACTGGTGTCTTAGTTCAACCCAAGGAAAAAACCTGAGGAGCTTGGGGAGGTGCATGTCAAAGGCATGGGAGGGCAAGAGAATGTCTCCCTCACAACAGACAGCTGGGGAACTGGGAGTTGTTGCAGGAGGGCCTTGAGGGGGCAGTGGCAGCCCGGAGACCCACTTCTGGTCATTCCCAGCAGAGAGGAGCAATCCTGGCAAAGCCAAGTCCCTGAATTGGGAGAAGAGGATGGACAAGACCATTGCTAGAAAACAATAGGCCAACGTGGAGGGCCAGGGGCTCAGCAGGGACAGAGACGCCAGCAGAGAGGCCACACGGGGCAGCCCCAAGTTTCTGTTCTAGCTGCAACAGAGATCTTTGACCTGCTTTGGAGTCTGGGACCCAGGGAAGAACAGCTCTGGGGTGAGAAGGTTCTCCTGACTTTAAAACAATATAGAATCCATGACGAGGGCCCCTGCAGGAGCACGGGAAAAGGCCCCCCATGTGAATGCAGTTACGTTGTGGGCTCTGGGGTCAGAGGCCTGAGTTCAAATCTCAAGTTACTGTGTTACCCTGGACAAGTCACTATACTTCTCCACGCCTCAGTTTCCTCATCCATAAAGTACAGCTACCAACAGAACTGTTGTGGACCTAAAATATCCCCCAAAGGCTCGGGTGTTCAGGGTGGGGCTTTGGGAGGGGCTGGATCATGAGGACTCCGACTCTATCAGTGGGTTCATCCATCATTGTGTCCATAATTTGGTGGCACTGGGAGGTGACAGAAACTTAGGAGGGGCCTAGTTGAAAGAAGTGGACCTGGGAGTGTAGCTTAAGGGACGGTCTCGTCCCTGACCCTGTCCTCTCCTTCCTTCTGTGCTTCCCAGCGGCCCTGGATGAGCAACTTCCTCCTGTGCCCTTCTGCCCTGATGTGTCTGCCTTGGAGCTACCGACCACCGATCGAAACTGAGCCAAAATACATCTTTCCTCCTTTAGGTGATTTGTGTCCAGGATTGTGTCACAGCAATAGAAGATAACACCCTGACCGCACCAGGTCATTGGGGGATTAAATGAGCTTTCAAAGGAAGTGCTTAGAACAGTGCTTGACATATTGAAGCTCAGCACAAGCTGCTGTTGCGATTTCTAAGCCAGGTTCAGTGACCTTGTGGGAGGAAGAAATGTTGGTCTTGTCGGGTGCCAGAACCTCTGCCCATGGTCCTGGTTAAGGCCAAATCCTCACTGCTCTCACACACAGAACCACTTGCCCTGGCACCTGTTGATGGGCAGCAAATTTTTCTTCCAAGGTGAACAAAGAGAAAGAGACTACTAGCAAATCTGAGGAAACCCAGACACTTGTGCCCTGAAAATGTCCTTGCTTCCGTGTAGGAGGGGCCCGTGGGCCAGAGCACATGACTAAGCAATAGCATAAGAATTTGAATGGAAGGTAGGGTGCAGGCTTGTGCCATGGGAGGAGCCTGCAGCCGTGTGACCCTGGAAAGCCCGGTGGCCTCATCCGTGAAGTGGATGCAGTCATAGTCGCAACTCCACAGATTTGGTATGTATGACAGCAGTCAAGTGCTTGGGACACAGGAGCTCTCCATGAGCAGTAACAGCTGCTGCACTTGTGGTAATATACACCACATGGTGATGCAGAACATACAATCTGATTGATATCAACGCTTTACCCACTTCCCCTCATGGAGGATGCACCAGGCCACCTTCCCAGGGACTCAGCATGACAGGTCTACACCGAGAATGTCAGAGGGGCTCAGAGCTGGGTCAGCATGTGTCACCAGCAGAAGAGGGACATCAAGGCCACCAGCCCCTGGCAGCCTTACCAGCCCCCGGGTTCCTTGGAGACGTTGTGGATGAGGGCACCTCGGCAGAAGCTCAGCTCGTCACTGCGCTTGGCTTTGTAGTCATACAGAGCTTTCACGGTTCTCTGAGGCTTTCGGAGAAAACAGGAGGGAGGAGGTCAGGTAGGTGACAGGAGCCCAGGACACCAGCTCCTGTGCTGGAGCCATTTTCTTGTCATTTAGGAGCTGGAGGTGGCAGACGTTTGGGTTCCATTGCCATCTGCTGGTGAGGAGCAGGCATTGCAGAGGAGCCAACACTCCCCACCCCACCCCCCAAAGTCCCCAGGGGGACAGGTGGTGAGCAGACTGGCCTGGTTAGCCAAGGGCACCTGCGAGTGACAACACTGCTTGAGTCCCTCAGCAAAGAAAGGATTTTCCCTTCAGATTAAGCCACAACCACCACCTCTGAAGTCATCAGGGGCTGCCATTCTCAACTCTCCCAGAGGTTCAAGGGCAGCTGTTCTGGCTGAGCAGGGGCCTTGCCACCGTTATGACCTAGGCCAGCTATCCACTCGGCAAGACCCTGCATTCTGCAAGGGCAACTGAAGTGAAATTCATCCCAGGTGGGCTCTGGGTGGGCAGGGAGAGAAAGAACATAACCAAGAAAAACCTTTTCTTCAACACACTTGCCTGCTGCCAGGCAAGCATAAACCATGCCAAAATGCACACCCACAGGGCAAGAAAATATTCATGGAAGCCTCACAAATAATCAAATTCCCAGGATCAGTGGCTTGCCTCTCCTCCCGCCCAAAGAAAATGGGAACAGGAATTCCTTGAGTCAGGAAAACTGCTCCTGCGATGGGCAACAGAGTCAGACACAGGTTCAAATCACTCCACTGCTCCTTCCTAGCTATGTAAGCTGGAGGTTCTCTGAGGCTCAGCTTCCCCATCTGTGAAATGGGAATTAAAATTTTGCATATTCCCCAGGACTGCTGAGACTATAAGGGAGGTAATACATGTAATGACAAAAGTGACAAGAACTTGAATTTCTTACGTTCTCAACAAGGTCAAAGCCCTGCTGTAACCCTTTTTGCTCACAGTGTCTCCTATAATCCTCACAACCAGCTGGATGGGGTGGGAGCAGTCATACTGCACCCATTTCACAGATAAGGAAATAGGGATATAGAGAAATGACACACCTTTCCCAAGGTGACACAGGTGGTAAGTAGCCAAGCTCAGAACTGAATTAGTTAATGTGAGTTGTCCCTATAGTTTAAAATGTTCCATAGAAAGTGTTATGGATTTTCTGCTGTGGGAACCTCTAACTTGAATCCTCTGCCCTCCCTTCTCTTCTCTGCATGCACAAGGGATGGCTTCCACCCAGGATGGACACAAAGATGAGAGCCTGGCTCTAGACCCCAGGCTCGGACAGCTGGTGGCAGAGGAGGTGCCAAATGTAGTGCAAGTCAGGCAGACCTTCCACATGGAGAAAGTCTCCAGCCTATCAGATAGCAAGAGATGTCCTCTTAAGCTGCAGTAACAGACCTCCCACCAGATCACCAAATGGCCATGGGCATAGCCAGGTAACCAAGAAGACACGCTTCAGAGCCAGCCTGTCTCTGTCCAGACCCAGCTCCACACCACAGCTGTCCTTAGCAATTATTTGACCTCCATTTATCTAAATCTCCACATTTGTACAGAGGGTACCAAAACAGGACCTGCTTTGTGGAACTGAGGAAGATTAACTAACCATGGCCAAGTGCTTAGAACAGTGCCAATTGTGTGGCCATCAGCACATGGTACCTGTTATCATTGATCTGCTCCTTCCAATTCTAAAAACTGAAGGAGAAAATACAAAATTCCTAGCATCTTGTGCATGAAGAAGTTCCTTTTAGTATTAACTAGAAGAGCAAACCTAGGACTGACCCAAATGGCTGATGACAGGGAAAGAGCTAAGCTGGCAGTTACCAGAATATTCTTCAGCATTAAGACCATGTTAAAATCCCAATCTACGTACCTCATCCGAATTGCCCAGCGTACCGGGTTTGACAAAGCAGCCACGAAGATTCCCAGTGGCGAAGACTACAGGGACGAAGCAGCAAGCAGCAGAGTAGACTCAAAATGGCAGGTTTGGGGCTGCGAGGACCAGCAGAGAAGGAAGACCCCAACTGCACCAACTGCTCCTTAGGGAGGCCAAGGGCATGGCCGATTCTTTTTTCCTTTTGTCAGTGTGCTTTCTTTAATTCTTACTGTACTTTTCAAAATCACAGTAGTAATTTTACTTTGAGGTCCTCATTTTAGCCCGGCAGCTTGACAGGAAGCTCAGCACACAATCATGTTCTAGGGCACCTACTTGGTTTATACAGGAAGGTTTTTCTCTACAGCGTGTTTAGGAGCCACAATTTTCACATTGGGAGATTTCACATAAAACATTCAGATTTCTAGCTTGTCCTGAGAAGTCAGAAGCCCTGGCCTGTCCTCTCAAAAATTCACACCAGCTGAAGGCATCTACCCTTGAGGTGGAGGGGTGTCCCTCAGGTGACCGTGGTTGCTGACACCCCTGCCACCAACTGACATGAGGCCAAATGCCAGCTGCCACTTGTCACCAAACTTTTGCTCTTTTTATCATTGTCGTGGCTGAATGGAGAGACTGAGAAATATTTCTTCTGCCCGGATGGCTCTACTCACCTGTTTTCTGCCTGGCCTTTAGGGACATTTGAGTTGGCAGTCTTGTTTTATGAAATTATGTTTAAAAGGAAAGACATGAAAGCCATTCAAAATAAGCTCCAGATCTACCATCCCATCAAGGAGAAAGACATGCAGTCTGCTTGACATTCCTCTTAAGGGCACTAGTTAAATCTTCGAAACCCCTGCCTGGGGAAGAGAGGTGACCTTGCCCATTACCAAACAGTGCTCACTTCTAATAAAACATTTTGCTACTAGCAAATGCCCTTTGCATACGATTTGTCAAGGGTTCATTTCTTGCTGAAGATTTGCATTGGTCAAGGATTGTAAATTTTTAAAAAAACACTGTGTCTGTAATTTCAACAGAGCCCACCAGAAGGGCCCCTTGCTAAGTGAGTGCTGTATACTAGTCTCAGGCCAGACAGAAAATGTTCTCCCTCCATCAGCTCAGACTAAGTTTGAGACAAAACTGGGAGCTGGGGCCTAAAAGCAAAATCCATCCCTACCTGCAAGAAACTCTACGACAGAGGCAGGGTGGGAATCTGAGATAGCGTTTGCATCACAAGGAGGTCAGCGAACCAGATAGAATGTATAAACACCACAGGCTCAGTCAGCCAGCAAGAAACATTTGAAAGACTTTTTTTTTCCCCCTGTCCGTTACCGGGGACCGAACTCAGGGCTTTGTGCTTGCCAGGCAAGTGGCAGAACCACTGAGCTAAATCCCCAGCCCGATGGAAGACTTTTAATTGGAAGCCATTTGGCCTGATACTGGTTCATCAAACCTGAGGATTTTAGCAAAACAGAGCTGCATTTGGATGGAGTTCTATTAACCTTTTTCCTGAAAATATATTTGGTGTAATTGCCAATCACTTCTTCTTTAAAAACTTTTTTTTTTTTTTTTTTTTTGGCAAGCACAAGGTCTTGAATTTTATCCCTGGTACCAAAAAAAAAAAAAAAATTGCTTTGGCTAAGTTTTCCAGAATGTTCTCTTGCTCTGTTATAATTGCTACAGGGGAAAGGGGCTGAGCCTGGAATCCACATTAATCTAGTGATAATAAGGATCAGCACCATACCATAGAAGGGTTGATCTCACTCGGATCCACATACATCCTGCTGACGTCATAGAGGGAGTTTATGTCTCTTTCCTAATAAAAAGAACAAAGAGAGGTAAATGGAATACCCTATCCCCCTGAAACAAATAGCCCTTGTACCCAGCATGGCTGCAGGCTTCCTTCCAGTTCCCTGTCCTTTGGTACAAGGCCTGAAACCTCATGTATTTTCTGTGACCCATGGCTAGACAACAAGAAGCAATAAAGAAGTTTCCCCAAATTTAGAAACAAGCCCAAATCAGAAAGGCCCCTATGCTGGCCTACTACGTGCCAGGCACTGTCTATTCCTCTGGGAAAATATAAACCCAAAGCTCCCACCATATCCTAAAGCAAGCTCACGGCTTGCAGGAGCCCACGGTGTGCCTCTCCTGCTGACTCCATGTTCAGACAGCATGCAAGAACTTGCAGTGGACCACCAAACCACTGTGGCAGTAGTCACAACCAGAAACTGGCAAGTGCCACCCACCAGGGCCTTCCCCCAGAAAGGTCACCAGTACCCTGCTGCTAAGCCCCCTCTCCAGTCTCTCCCCTCTGTGCCCCACATCTCCCCTTCCCCCATGCCTTCCTGTTACCCTGCAGGGCCATGCCAGTCCACTCCCTCTACAACCAGCTGCATCTCCCTTCTCACCTCCCCAAGGCCTCTCCCCTTCCATCCTCTAATGGTGGCCTTTTCTGACCACCCCAATGTACGGTGGTGCTCCCTTATCTCAGGCTACCCAGTCCTGCTCCCTGAAAACACACCTTTTATGTCACTGCATTCTTTCTCCTCTCTGGGACCTGAATTTCCCAAGGTAAATGAGAACATATGTTCCAGGCATATGGTCAAGGTCCAACAAATCCCTTTTCAATAAATGAATGAGTCCATCTGATAGGAAGTGAGACACAGTACCTATATCAGGTCTCCTCCTCTAACAGAATAAAAGGCAGTGCCTTAAGTGGACTACAAGGCCCTACATGATCCAGCCCCCTTTGGACCTGCAACCTTACTTACTTCTACCCCCCCTAATTACAGCCATTCCAGCTTCCAGTTTGGGCCTCCAGGCAGTCTCCATCTCACCTTGGGACCTTTGCACCTGCTGTCTTGTCTTCCTCTAGAAGGCTACAAGGCTCACTCCTCAGTGAGATCTTCCCAAGCCTCTTGAAAAATGCAACATTTTTCTTGTCATTGTGGATCTGTTTATCCTCCTCAGTTCTTTTCCTTAGCATTTATTACCATCTGCCACTTACTATGCAATATTTTCTTATTGTCTGTTTTCCCCAAGCTAGACTATAAGCAGCATGCAAGCAGGATCTCTGTCCACTGCATCCAATTTTGTATCCCCAGGACCTGGAGAATACCTGTTACACAGCAAGTACTTATTAAAGGGTTGCCCAATAAAGGAACCAAGCCAGGGGCACAGAACCACCTACCATATTGTAGCGCTCCAAGAGCTCAGGGGTCACAGGGTACCGCAGCCGCATCTTTCGGTAGAGGGTATGTTTCTCATAGTAACTGACAAGCTCCACCAAGCTCTCAAAATAGGCAGATGTCCCCAGCACAAAGTGACGGCCATCCCGGTTGATGCGACAGTGTTTCACCTTGCCCCTGGCCCTGGACAGGGAGACCACATCAGGTGACGTGCTAAGATTCTGGTGGCCATGGAATTGCTATACAAACTCTGCCAATCAGACACAACCTAATTACCCGTCGTCAGGGAGTAGGGGAATAAACAGTGCAGCCCTCCTCTGGAACCCACAAAACAGCATTTTAAAAATGTGGCCTGTCCAAAGCAGATCTGGATTAGCCAGTATCTCAGACTCAAGAGCAGTTCCTCCCTAAGGATAGGACTTGACTCTGGGAACATAGTAAGTATCTAGAACAGGGCTAGCAAACTATAGCCCTGAGCCATATCTGGCTCACTATGCATTTTTGTAAATAAAGTTGTATTGAAATAACCACCCTTCATTGGTTTTACATTTTCTCCCTAAGACAGCAGAATTGTATGGTTGCAATAGAGACCATGTGACCCGCAAAGCCTAACCTATTTGCCTACTGGCCTTCACAGAAAAGATTTGCTGATCAGTACTCTAGAACTCTGACCAAGGATTCCAAAATCCTTAAATTTTGTCTTCCATGGCCAGACTTGGTAATAATGAAATTTTTTTTTTCAAAAAGGAAATGAGCCCAAGCATTTGGCAAGGTGGTGCCTACCTGTAATAGCTGAGATAGAAGGATCGAAAGTTCAAGGTCAGCTGGGCAATTTAGTGAGACCCTGTCTCAAATTTTAGGAAATTAAAAAAGGGCTGAGGATGTAGCTCAGTGGTATAGCACTTGCTTAGCATTCATGAGGCCTTCAGTTCAATCCTCAATACAAAAAAAAGAGAGAGAAAGGGAGGGAAGAAGAAAAGGAAAGGAAATGAGTCATTTTGAAAGAAGATGTAGGACAAAACCCACATATACTCACCATAAAGTTATGTTAAAAGTTTAAGGTGACGGATATGCGAATTACCCTGAGTTAATCACAACTCAGTGTATAAATGAATCAAAACATCACACTGTAATTCATAAATAAGCACAAATGTGTCAATTTAAACTTTCCTTAAGAAGAACTAAAGAAACTTAGCAAGTTCAAAGAGGAAATGACCCAAAAAGATGGAACCAACACACAAATCGACCAATTTGAATATGGGAGAAAAAAATTTTTTTAAATTGGAAGTGCTGACCAAAATTGTTAATATGAATGACAGATTTATCAGAGAGAGACTCTATAAAAACATGCCAGACAGAAAGAAGATAAAAAGTATAGAATTCATGAATTACAGAATGTGAAGATAGGGTTTCTAAACTCGAGGACAAAATGGAAAATCATGACAAATTACTCAGAGAAGTCTTAAAAATGACAGGAAAAACTCATTCAACAGCTATTAGATGGCACTTAATAAAAGACTAATTTAAGGATAATTACAAAGTAGAAGACAGCACACACAGAATTTAAAAATCTGTTTATAGAAAGCTTAACAAAATCTTTCCAAGTATGAGAAAGGATTTCAGCGTACAGGTAAGTGAGTCATACAGAACACCAATTAATTATGATTTTAAAAAAGCTCCCCACAAAACATCATACTCAAAACCCAAGATGTCCAACAAAAAGAATCTTAAAAACTATCAAAGAAAAGCAGAACATCATGTATAAAGTAAACCCATTAATACAGCAGAGGGCTGGGAATTTAGCTCAGTGGTTCCACCGCCTGCCTCGCAAGCGGAAGGACTCGAGTTCGATCCTCAATACCAAAAAAAAAAAAAAAAAAACAAGAATACAGCAGACTTCTCAATACAAATTTTAAAGGCTAGGTGAGCTTGGAGTGAAGTGTTTCAGCTCTAAAATCAACTTCCAGCCATGATTAATATCCTGCAAATTTATCTTTCAAAATTGATGAAGAAATGACATTCCATTACAAGAGCAACTGAAGAGATACGTGAACACCAAACCAGCACTCCAAAAAAATAAGAATATCCTAGACAGAGACAATGAAGTCCACAAAGCCAAAAAAAAAAAAAAAATCAAATGGAATGAAAGTATCAAGCAAGATAAATAGTCTAAAAAGTATAGGAGTGGTCCTTTCTGGTCTCTTCAGCGGGCTTTGGCTGCAGGCGGCGCGATTTCCTCTACAGGTTTGTGGGCTCGAGCTCCTGTGCGGTCCCTCCGCGGCCGGCACAAGCCGAATTCAAGAGAAGATGCGGGGTCGGAACAGCGCTATCGCCGCCGGCGTGTTCCGGGCCCTCTTCATCGGCTACTGCATCTACTTCGACCGCGAGAGGCGAAATGATCCCAACTTCAAGAATAGGCTTCGTGAACGAAGAAAGAAACAGAAGCTTGCCAAGGAGAGAGCTGGGCTTTCCAAGTTACCTGACCCTAAAGATGCTGAACCTGTTCAAAAATTCTTCCTTGAAGAAATACAGCTTGGTGAAGAGTTTCGAGCTCAAGGTAAGTATGAGAAAGGTGAGGACCATCTGACAAATGCAGCTGCTGTGTGTGGACAGCCACAGCAATTGCTGCAGGTGTTACAGCAAACTCTTCCACCACCAGTGTTCTGGATGCTTCTCACTAAGCTCCCAACAATTAGTCAGAGAATTCTAAGTGCTCAGAGCTTGGCTGAAGATGATGTGGAATGAAAAACAAATCTGAACATAATAAAATTTCAAAAAGATTTTAAAAATTCTTAGCTTGGAAGTTGAACAGCTGTGGGGGAATAAGGGCAAATATGATTGTTTATGGACTGTCCTACACTGAAATCTACCAAAGTTAATGTTTACTTTGTGTAGATCCATTTGTCTTTTTATTTTTCCCAGTGAAAAGAGTATTTTAGTAGAGCGCCTTTCATTTTATAAAAACACTGTTACCAAAATACAGATTTTGTTTATTCCTTAAAACTACAGTTAAAATGTACATACAACATTAAAAACCCCAGTGCTTAGTTTTAAAAGATAAGCAAAAGGGCTGGAATTGTAGTTGAGTATAGAGCCCTTGTCTAATGTGTATGAGGCCTTAGGTTTGGCCCCAGCACCATGAAAAAGGAAAACAGTGAAAAAGTGTAGGAGAGTGGTGAATGCATATTTTTAAAGCTAGCACATTTTCTTATTGAGAGTTAGATATTGATTGTGGTTTGTTTTTTTTTTTGGAACTGGGGATCGAACTCGGGTCCTTGTGCTTGCGCAGCAGGCGGCGAATTGATTGTGTTTTTGAATAGAGTATTAAAATGAGAGATCCTTTCTTTCCATTTATTCTTAAAGATATGTGGTGTGCTGCTGTGCTGTACTAATGGCTCCACCTCTTCCCTCATTATCAGTCTTGAGCTATTTTATTTAAATCAACGTACTTAATGTTTCTGGGTATTTATATCCTTGTATTTTAAGTATAACGACAAATAGTACTGGGAATTAGATAACATGTACCTAATCTCCCCATATGAGCTTCACTAGTTCATGTCTGCTCACTCTCCTCATTTATAAAACCAGGGAATCACTGATGATTTTTGAGGTGTTTCTTTCAGCTTCTCATTCTTTTGGTTCTGTTCAGCATCTTCACATTCACCTTTGCCTGAGGAATGTATTTGGGCAACCTGGACTTGCATTTTTTTAATGTTCTGAATTTTGCATGCTTGCCTGACTTAGTATTTCTGAATTGATCTTTTGATTTTCACTGGAATTAGACAGTTCTGTAACTACGTAAATTTGAAAATTTACCTTTAAGGTAGCTGGATCATCTGCCTATAAAAATGTTTGTCCCCTTTTTGCTTTCATCTTCTTATATTTCAGATTGATTAATATATCTCATACAATGACAGTGGGAGATAATACTAACTAAAGACTTAAACAGAGTTTGTGGGATCATTTACTCTCACAGTGAGTATTATCTGCCATTTCACAATTGAGTCAGTTTCAGAATCGAGAATAAAGATCTTTGGTACTTAAAGGCAAAAAAAAAAAAGTATAGGAGCAATCAACAGAAAAAGAACACAACGACAGGAATAAATTAATACTTCTCAGTAATAACTTTCCATGAAAACAGCCTCAACTCCTCAGTTAAAAGACACATATTGGCAGATTCCATCAAAAAGCAAGCCAACAGTCTACTGCATTCAAGAAACTCATCTAATTAAAAAAGATCATAGACTAAAAATCAAATGGGTTCAAACCCAGCCTCTGCTGTGTGCTTCTGTAAAGTGCTCCTCCCCACTGTGCCTCAGTTTCTACCTTGGAAAAGCACAGATAAGCAGATGCCACAGAGCTGCTGAAGATGACAGGCGCACACACAAAACAGCACTTTGTGTGTCTGGAATGTACCAGTGTGTGCTGCGTTGGCTGTCACTGCCATTGTCACTCTGCTGACATCCAAAGCCCCACCCTCGTGCTCACACTTGTCCTTCCGATGCCTCCCCCGGCAAGTGCGGGTCCCTACTGTGGCGCCTACCTGAAGGTGATGGCGTAGGAGTCCTCCAGCCCTTCATGCTTCTTTTCCCGCTTCCGGATGAGGAAGGCTCCATCTCGGGGAATCCGCATCAGCATGTCCTCCGCCTCTCCACGGCTCAGCCCGTCATAGTACCACCTGCACCCGGGCAGGAAAACAGCCAGGTAAGAGCCCTCGAGGCTGTCAGGAGCCACTGCAGGACACAGAACAGCGGGCTCCAGGGATAACTGGGACTGGGTCCTGGAAACAGCCATAGAAGCCAGCTGCAGACCTGCCCAGCTGTGAGCACCTCCAGAGACGGTGGTTTCTGAAAAGAACACTAGGAGACCAAGTGGATCTGGGCAGAGCGCAGAGAATAAATCTCCATACCCTCACCCACCTGTGCCACCAGTGCCTTGCAGGCCACCTCTGAAGGGCCTATTTCCACCTCTGGGGAAATGGAGGTGAACACAGGCAAGTTTAGGAGGCATTTTTTGTTGTTGTGTTTAGTTATTAAAACATAAAATAGCACATTTTTACCAATCCATATGAAAATATTTAAAAAGTTGCTGCAAGTCATTTGGCTTCGTTCAAAATATAAATTTTAGTGATCTGCTTAAAAATTCTTCCTTCATTTCCACAATGTATTGACCTTCTGCAAAGCATAACTTGGCTCACTTTTCTGCATAAAGAAATAAAGGGAATGGGCCGGGGATTTAGCTCAGTGGTTTTGCTGCCTGCCTAGCAAGCTCAAGGACCCGAGTTTGATCCCTGGTACCAAAAAGAAAAAAGAAAAAAGAAAAAAAGGGAATACTCTTGCCATCATTTTCTTTTCATTTTTCTCCATCAACTAAATAGGAAAGGGCTTGGATAAGCAGTAAGATATCACAGGGCCAATACTAAACTCTGAATCTCAAGCATGAGACCTCGGGATCGTGAACACAAAGCCAGAAGGGAAGGAGGGAGGAAAGGAAAGGAGAAAAGGAAAGAGAAAGGCAGGCAAAGCTAATGGAGAGCAAGAATCTGCCGAGGGGCCACCCAGGACCTCTGAGCCTCTGGTGGGCCAGGGCCAGGGACAAGGGGACAGGGTTGTGACCGTGTGGGTGTCTGCCTCCCGCCCAGCCCAGGGACGTACGGCTTGGACTCATGTGGGTTGGGGTTCGGCACCGGGTCGGTCAGCCGCAGCTCAAACTCGGCACAGCGCAGGTGCGACTCTCGGTAGTGCTGGATGAGGTCGTAGATGCTGCTGAACTTGAGGTTGTCGGTCAGGTAGTACTTCATGGCGCCATTCTCCAAGGTGGAGCGGATCAGGCAGTGCTGCACACGGCCCGACCGCCTGCAGGACAGGGCCGCTGTCAGAGATGAGGCCGGGTGCAGCCAGGTGGACACCACCCCCCGCCACCCGCCTCCCCATGGCCGCTCCAGGGCAGGAGGGCGTTACCAGAAGGACAGGGTGTAGGCGTTGGGGTGGCTCTCGCTCTCCCGCACCAGGAAGGTGCCGTCCTTGGCACCCGCCTCGGCACAGTACTCCTGCAGCAGCTTCTCCGCGTTCGTCCTCTTCTCCATCTTCTTGTGGAACCATTTCTCCCTCAAATGCAGCTCCGTGGGTGGAAGGTCCTGGGCCACGGACAGAAAGGGGGCTTCTGAGAGCTCCTGCTGCCTCCCCTGCCCACCACCTTCTCCGGACAGCTACTGCTGTGGGGGCCTCCTGGCGTCCTGAGACTCCCTGACCTCCATGGTCGATGGCGCTGGAGAGAGCATCCACGTGACCCTGTCCTCCCCAGGTTACACAGGCCACAATCTAAGGCCAATCAGGCCCTGCAGGAAAGAGCCTGGACTCTTACTGGCTAGGTACCAAGAGCAGCCAGCCAATCAGAGAAGAGCCAGCCAGGCCCTGATACCCAAAGAGGTAGCTGTTAGGGCTGAGGATCCCCATGCCAGCCTTAGGACAGGAGGAGCTGAACAGGAGGTCTGAGGCCCTGAGGACTACCCTAGCTCAAAGAGGCAAGAGCAGCTGGTCCCACTTACCTGGGACAGTTCCTCCTCCGCGGCCTGCTCAATGTCGTCACTGAAGGACAGCTTGGCGTCAGCAATGGCGCAGTAGTGCCGAGTCCACTTCTAGAGAGCAAAGCTGCATTAGTCTCCCCCAAAGTCAGCCACATCACCTCAGGCTGGGGGATCCCGCAGGGCATCACCCCAGCATGCACTGGGGATTCCCCTTTCCCAGCTTCATGCACTTAGCGATTTCATGGAATTTGTTCCCTTTTGAGAGATATTTTTAAAACACTTAGTTTTTGGCTCCTTTTGTTATTTGGGGACTTTTAAAATCAGTGTGTCTAGGAACAAACATGACCTAATTCTGAATTTCCACTGCATATTTAATTTGCAGCCCTTTATGAAGGATGGGCTTATTTGGGGCACTCTCCTAACTATCTTTTCCTATTTCATCTGCTTTTTAAAAGATTTTCTACCGCTTGATCTCACAGATGCTTTCTGAAACATTTAATTATGACCCATTTGCTTAAATATTAATCATTTTTGCATATATTTTATTGTTATATTTTTTATTCAGGATGTACAGACATGTAAAAATGTACTCAAATGGATTAGCATGTTAGGCTAAGGGATATGAGAAGGCACTAGAGCTTGAAATGCCTTTCTCTCATCAGAAACGAAGATTTCCGGTGGAGCTCTACCAGAGTGGGAGTCGCTAGTGACCTGGGACCACTAAGTGATGTGGCATTCTGGACCGGAAAAATGACATTAGCAAACAAAGTGGTAAAATGGAAATAAGGTCTGCAAATCAGCTAGTGGGATTGTACCGTTGTTCATTTCCTGATGACGGTAATTACGCCGTGGTTACCCAGGATGCTCCTACTGGGGAAGCGGGCTGGAGCAGGTATGGGACTTTCCCATACTATTGTGTGAGTGTGAATACATGCTACAGTGCATAAAAATTATTTCAAAGTCAAACATTAAGAATGCAAAAGAGAAAGGTTAATTATGACGCAGTCGCTTGGCTCACTGGGCAGCGCCAGGACGTTCACAGGCTCTGCGGCAGGGTCTAGGAAGGGGCGGGAGGTCAGCGTCCACAGCGGGTGTGGGGAGGGACCCAGGCCCACCTGGTCGATGGAGTCCCACATGTACAGTTCACCCTGTTGCTTGTGCTCATCTTTCTTGTCCTCCACGTTCACATCGACATCACCTCGGGGGCCCAGCTTCTTATGCTAAGAAAAAAAGTGCACATGGTCTCCCTTGAAACCAGGTTTCAGGGTCTTCAAGCCAGCAAGAGTGCATGCACATCCACCAGCCCACAACGTCCATCTGCGCTTCATACCTCAGCCCCTTGCACTGTCCCGCCTTTTGTGGGCTCTGGCCCTGGGTCCCCTCCTCGGAGGAGGAGGAGGAGTTCCCCCAGCCCTCCCTGCAACAGCCCAGCTCACTTCCGGCCCAGCTGCTCTCTGCCTCCTCCCACCCTGCTTTCCCTATCTCTGTGTCTTCTGTCTTCTCTGCTAGGAAGGAAGGCACTTTGCCTTTCTCCTGTTGAGTGGCTGTGCTAGGGCAGCGCCTAGCAGACAGTGAGTGCTCAGCAAGTAGGACGCAGGCCGGGCAGACACACGGGGCTCAGCACAGCAGCCTGCTCTGCCCTGAGCTGTGTGACCCTGGGCAGGCACTGCGCTTTCTGAGCCTCACACGCCTCACCTGCACAAGCAAGGCAGTGATGACAACGCTCACCCAGGTGAGAGCTGACGTTGCCTCAGCTAGCACTGACGAGCTGGGGTCACGGAGCGCTAGGGAAGGAACTCGGGCTTGGGAGTGGGACCTGGGCTCCAATTCAGAGCCGAGGGACAGTCTGAGTCTCAGTAACCTATCATGTGAAGAGGGGAAATGACAGCCCCCACCGCAGCCCGTGAACCAGGGTGTGAAAAGTAAGGGCAAAGAGGGCAACAGGCCCCCTACGTCCTGTCGGGCATGGCCCCGTGGCACACGCAGGGGACACAGTCCTCAGAGGCAGACACCGTGACCTCAGCTGAGCTGTTTGACCTCCGACCCTCAGCGTCCACATCTGGGAAGTGGCCTGGGGTGCGGTGGGGCTGTCGTCTTGCAGTCTGAGGACACTGACATTCACACCTATGCCTGTCCAGTGCGTGTGCAGCACACGGTGACTCTGACACCTGCCAATGCCACCCTCTGCTGGAATGGAAACAGGAGTTGCAGGGGACCAGGAATGGGGCACCAGGAGCTCTAACGGGGCCTCAGGACTTCACACCTCTGAGTGAGAGCGGAAGGCACTGCTAACTGAAACGGGAAGCCGAGGATGAGCTGGAAATGGGAGCAGATGCCGCCAGGCACACCCTGAAGCCCCACGGTCCTGAGGCCTGAGCAACCCAGGCACCCTTGGCTGAGCTCCTGCCCCACCCTGCCCTCACCTTGCAAGGAGTGTCCATGCCCCTTCTGGGCACCTGCCCCAGGAGCTGGGCACCTTGCCCAAACTCTCCCGGCCCTGATGCCCTCATCGACCGGGCACCAACTCCCCTCCCCTGTGGGCTGCTCCAGAGCCCCCTGCTGTTGTCTGCTGTTTCCATGGTGATGTTGCCCCATGAGCCCATGACCTCCTGGATCACGGCCATTTGCCAGTGGATCCTGGTAGTCTAATGACAGGGCATGGGCCATGTGTTGTCGCCACCACAGCCTCGTGTATGTTATTTCCCCCCACCTGGACGGGGACCCCCTGCTCTGCCTGGTCCTGTTGTCGGCATGACTGTGTCCCCTCAGAGTCACACGGTGCAGTCTCCTCCCGGGGACGGTGTTAGGGTGGGGCCTTCAGGGAGGTGAGGAGGTCGGGGTGCAGACCTCATGAGTGGGGTTAGTGCCCTCTGCAGAGAGGCCCCAGAGAGCCCCATCACCCCTGCCACCACATGAGGACACAGCGAGGGGGTGGCAGTCTGCAACCCAGAAGAGGCCCTCGGACTGGCCTGGACCTTTCCAGCCTCCGGAGAAGTGAGGGATCAGCTGGTGGATGAGCCGCGTGGCTTTTGTTACGGCACCCGGACAGGTGCGAAGGTGACTAAGACACAGCTGTACGGACCTGCTCATCCTCCCCTACGAGCTTGCCAGCTGTCCACTGAGGCCACGTGAGGGGTCCTTCCCCGACTAGCAGTGCCTTCATACTTCAGACTCCATGGTAGGTCCTGTGACCGAGTTCTCATGACAGACCACAGATGGGACATGGACAGCTGATGTCCACTCGCTTACCGGACATGATCAGTGCTAGACACCCCAGGAACCCCACTCAGAGGTGCCCGAGGCCCAGCTTCACCCCAGACGAGGACAGTGCCCTCAAGCAGACAGTCCTCACCATTCTGTGCTCTGAAATCTGGGGACAGCACGCACCCCTTCTCAGAAGGTCAGCAATGCATAGGGTGGGGGAAGTCAATTATATTGAAATACAATTATGAAGACATTAAATAAAATAATTGCGATATGCTAATCAACATGCTTCCTCATTAACATCTTAAGTGAGATTCAGAGGCAGATCTAATAACCTCATAATTCACAATTACTGATGAGCACGGTATTATTTTGAGACATCTGCAACAACTGTAAATGTGATATGAAAATATTCCCAACTTCTGCTGACAAGGCCCTCGTGGCTTGCTGCCAACATGAGTAATGGAAGGAAATGTTAAGTTTTACACACAGCTTAATGAAGATAAGATGCAAGCCTTTTCCCACTGAAGTTCACATCCCCTCCCTGCCGAATTCTAACCACAGGTTCTTTGGGGTCTGTGGGACCCCAGTTAAAACCCCTGCCTTGGGAGAAGATACGGCAGGATATAAGGACCCAGGGCCCTGAATCACACATGGGCCAGAGCTCAAACTCCTAGAATATTTGCCTTCCTGTGAAGAAGAAATAAACTCACATCTGCTGGAAGCCACTGTGGTCTGGTCTTTTCATCCTGATAATACAAGTTCCCAATTGTTCCCTTGGCTTCCCAGGGCCCTGATACAGTCAAGTATCCACCCCCCACCCCTACCCCCCCATAACATCAGGACACCAGTTCTAACACCCCATTGCTGCTTATGGCCCTTTTCTGCAACTGTCTAACTCCCACACTAGCCTAGGAGTTGCTGAGTACAGAAACACTGTTATGGCTTAGGCCTAGATGTCCCCTCAAAGCCTTATTCAATCTTAGATAGGGCTTTTTCAGAGGTGACTGAATCTAGAGTGTGTGATGCTGGGATTAAGGGTGTGCGATTACTAAATCAGTCCACTGACTGGTTTAGCACTGCCCTAATCCCAGTAGCCTAGATAGAGCATAAAAGGGCCAGAAAGATGCCTGTGTGAGGTGGTTGTTTTTGCTACCTTATGTCCACCACGAACTGTTTCTCCTCTGCAATGTGTGTCTGCTGTGCCATTCTACTTGGAGTCAGCTGCTTGTGGGCTGAAACCTTTGCAAACTGTGAGCTAAATAAACCTTTCCCTGCCTAACTTTGGATGTCAGGTATTTTGTCTCAGCAATGAGAAACATAATTAAGACAGAATTTGGTACCAGAGAAATGGGGCTGTTGCTAGGACATTACCTGGCTATGTGGCTCAAGAGCCTTTGCAGCTAGCTTGTGGAAAGGGAGTGAGTTAGGAAAGGCTTAGAGATGCCAGCTGAAAAAGTAGAGCTGGAATGTCTTAGGCTGAACTGGATGGGAGATTCTGATCAGAGCTCAGAAGACCAAAAAAAAAAAACGGTAAAGACCAGGCTCAGGAAATTTCTGCTGTGAAGAACTGCAATGGCTGTTGGACTCCAGATGATATATATTATGCCTTGACAGAAAGTTTGTCTGCATTTTGCTCATGTCTAGAGAGTTTACTTGAGCCTGAGAGTAAGGGTGGCAGACTAATTAATCTGGCAGAAGAAATTTCAAGGCAATCTAATGTTGAGGCAGTGGAATGGCTACTATTGGAAGCTTTTAACCAGATTTATGTTGAGAATCAAGAGCAAAGAGCCCAGCAGAATGATTTAAAACATTTTGAGTTTGGCCAGAAAGGAAGCTCCAATAAAGTTATGGACTGCAAAGATAGACCAGAGGAGATCTTACATGCTGAGAAGGAACAATAAAAAAGATGGCCTGAGGGAATGACAAAAGCAGCAGGACTCCACCCCTTGCAGCTTCACAATTGCAAAAGTGGAAGACTGCTTTGAGGAGAGAGTCCCAGAGCACCATGTTGCAAAATGGCAGCAGCCTAGGGAAATTGTTCCTCAAGATTTGGTTCACAGGCACTCAACCCCTATAGCCAAGAAAGAAGGAAGCCTGGCTGCTGCTCCAGCTGGTGGCAGACCTTAGCATCATTCATGTGGTGCTGATTTTTGGCACATGCAGAATGCAAGAGTTGTAGGGTCAGGCAGGCTTCCATCTAGATTTCAGAAGAAGGTCTGGGAGGCCAGGCTGTGTGCCCCTGACAGGGCAGTGTGTGAAGCTGAGCATGTGAAACCAAAGGTAAAATGGAGACTCTAGAAGTTTGGAGAAGCCAGAAAGGTGGATCATCTGAGGAAAACTGCAAGGAGAGAGCAGAGCTGGCCCAAGAGAGAAGCCGTGGGACCTACAACCAGAAGTGCCATAGGGGTGGAGCCACCCAAGCCCTTTGGAGTTCACATCTTGCCACAGATTGCCTGGGATGCTTGCGGTACATGGAAGTATACAACTTAATGTTCACCCTGCTGGATTTTAGACTTGGCTTTGGTCCCATTTTTTTTGTATCCCCCTATTTGTACCTTTTGGAATGCAAATGTCTACCTGGTGCCATTGAATGTTGGCAGTGTCTAACTTCCTTTTCATGTGTACAGGGGCTTGCACCTTGGAGTTTGCCTTAACTCTCAGTGGAGACTTTGGACTTGGACTTTCCAGCAGTGCTGAAACTGTTAGGACTTGGGCAACTCTCAGAGATGGACCAATGCCTTTGCAAAAAGGGATGTGCATGAGTCTTTGTGGGGCAGGGGCAGAATGTTATGGCTGTGTCCAGATGTCCCCCAAGCCTTATGCTGTTTTAGATGGGGCTTTCTCAGAAGTGTCTGAACCTAGAGTGTGTGAGTTGGGATTAAGGGTGTGTGATAACTAAATCAGCCCACTGATTGGTTTGGCACCACCCTAATCCCAGCAGCCTGAATAGAGTGAACAGCACAGAAAGACATTGTTAGGGTCCCTTGTTGCTTGGCTACTTTCTGCCCGACGCAGACTGTTCCTCCTGTTCCTCCTCTGTGACACCTGTCTGCTGTGCCTCCCTGCCTTGGGGCCAGTCAGTTATGGACTAAAACGTCTACAAACTGTGAGCTAAATAAATCTTTCCTCCTTTGACTTTGGGTGTTGGGTATTTTGTCTCCGCAGGGGAGAGAGAAGTAACTAAGACAAACACCAAGCTGTGTGGTGAAGATTTGCCTGAAACAGAGAAGCAGTTGTGATTTAGTAATTCTGGTGCCCCTGCCACAGACAGCAGGGCACATTGCTGAGCACCGAGCCCACAGCCAGCTCCCAGCAAGCTTACAAGGTGGGCTCTAGACGTAGTGTGATCAAAAAATATGGTGATGCTTAAATTTAACAAATTTATTACAGTAAAGGCCACAGTGCCATTAACCCCCTGAAAACACTTCCTCTACTTCACACACACTTATCCTATTACTCTTGCCACTTTCTGAAGCAGTTCTGGAAGTTCTGTTTCATGTCCTTAGTTGTGCTGTTGTCACTGCCTTGTTGTCCTGAATTGATTCAAAACTGTTACCACCTTTGATGGTCATTTTGACTTTGGGGAAGAACCAGAAGAGGCACAGTGCTACATATAGTGAATAAGGTGGATGAGGACACAGCATCATGTTTTCATGAGCCAGTTTTTCTGGTGGACAGTACTTGGCAGAAGCACTCACCATATTTTTTATCACACTTCATAAAGATACTCAAGAAAGATAACTTTCATGTTTTAGAAAGTGGCAAGAATGATGGGATAAGTGTGTTCAAAGCAAGAGAGAGTATTTTGAGGAGGACTAATGGCAATGTGTCTTTTACTGTAATTTTTAAAAATGTAAATATTCACTGTATATTTCCATCGCACCTTGTATTATCCTCCTGAGACCAGAGAGGACACAGAGGCTCTGAAAGGCCCATGACCTTGCCCAAGGTGCTGGCATCAGTGAGGAAGCAGGACTGGAGCTGGGCCCTGGGCTCTCAGGGGATGACAGCAGCCCTGCTGTCCTACCTTGATGATGATCTTCTCCCGCAGCTGGCTGGGCGAGGGCAGCTGGTCGGCGCTGGCCTCCGTGGGCTTGGTCAGCAGCAGCTCGCCAAGCACCTCCTTGAACATCCTGGCCATGTGCCGCTGCTGCTCCACACTGCAGTGCTCCTCGATGGACAGGATCACGGGGAAGCTGCAGCGGCAGGGCGGGTCGGCTGGGGTCGGCCAGGCGCTGTCCCCATGCCCTGCCTGACTGCAAATGCCTGAGCCAAGCCACAGCCCGGGGTGGGGGTCGCCCACCTGTCCCACGTGCCCCAGGACTCAGTTTCCACTCACCACCTACCTGCTGCGGTGCTGAGCACTCAGGCAAGTCATCCCAATTAGACGTCTAATTGGGATGACTTGCCTGAGTGCTCAGCACCGCAGCAGGTAGGTGGTGAGTAATTAACAGAGCACTGGTAATTAACAGAGCTGGGTTCAAACTCAGAGAGAGGGATCCCAGAACCCATTCTGCTAGGCGCTATCAGGAGTGCTTAAGAGGCCACTGTCACTCTACAGAGAGCCTCCTGCCAGCCCTTGGCAATGACTTTGGCTAAGATGGAGCCCAGGGCTCTAGTGTCTGGGGAAGTGGCGGTGACATGCGTCTGTCTGTCTAACCCCGGCTGCTCTCCCTTAACGGCAAACCACCCGGAAATCAGCCGACTGACCTCGAGGTGACGAAGGCGTGGTCTCTGATGGCCTGCACGACATCATCGAACTTGATCTTGGTGGTCCGCGTCCAGCCGTGGTAGATAATGGGCTTCCCGTCGGGCCCATCCCAGCAGTCCACTAGGGGAAACACGGCAGCCTCAGCCCCTGCAGGCGGGTCCGCCCGACTCCCCCAGCTCAGTACCAGGATCACTCGGGCGACCACCATGAGCATGCCTGTGCTCTCCCTGTGCACACACCGTCACTGTGCACTGACATGGCGCCGAGCATTTCTCCACGAGAAACAACCGCCGGGGTCGCTTTGGTAACCAGATACTTATGAGGTGTTTTGTTTTATGATTTCCGCTGTTTAAACCTTGGCTTCCCTTTTTTGCCCATGGAAATAATAGAGAAATGAGAAATATTTTAAAGTCTGAGTAAAATATTCAAACAGAAATAAATGGTGGGAAACAATCCGAAGATTTTCAACCCCCAGAGGAAACAGGAGCTGACAGTTTCTCACTTCATGTTTGCACGTTTGCTTTCTCCTTTGGGTAAGAACACAGATTAGGGGGAGTGTGTGGAATAACTGCTGCTAAACTTGGATGCCACGATGAGCATTTCTGCCAGTGCTGGAGCCTGGCCCATGTTCGTGCCTCATTTCAGCCAAGTACATTTGGGTCAGTGTCCCCCAAAGGGCCTGTGTTGAAGGCCTGGTCCCTGGGGTGGCACTCAGGGCAGGGGCCTTTGGGAGTTGGGGCCTCATGACAGGTTGTTAGGCCACTGGGGTGTCATCAGGTCACGTGTCCTTGAAGGGGAGCCTGGGCTTTCCCTTTTCTCTTTCTCTTCTGCCCCCAGCTCTGGACAGAAGGAAGTTTGCTCTGCCTTGCTTGCCGCCATGAAAGCTGCACCAGAGAAACAAAGCACTGGGCCTCAGATCCAGAACTGGGAGCCAGAATAAGTCCTTCATCGTTGTAAGCTCATATTGCAGGTATGTTGTTGTAGTGACAGGAAGCTAACTGATACACCCCTGGGAGCCTTTGGTGACAGGGGAGGCTGGAAGGGAAAGAACCGAGGAGGGGATGAGAAGGGAGGATGGCAGCAGGGTCCACGCACAGAACCCCCACCCCGTGCCGGTGCCATGCAGAACCTGGGCACCCCAGGAACCAGTGCAAACCTCGCACATGCTGATTACCTTCCTCTGAAGACAGAGGGGTGAGGAGGAGGCAGCAAGCCCAGCTGCCCACTGCATCAGGACTCTGGACGCCATGGCCACTGCCTGGCCCGGTTCGAGGCACCTCTCTTTGTCTTAGGGACAGCTGTTTCTAGGGGAAAGTTCTTGGCCACATCCCTCAGTCCAGATACCACTGGCACCCAGTCTCCCTCAGCCTGTCCTGCCCACCCCCAACATCCGGGCCTTTTACACAAAACAGCACTAAGCAGCTCCAGAGCCCTGCACCTCCATTCACAGCGTTGTTCCCACCAGCCATAGGTACTCACGCTCAATGCAGCGGCAGCCCATGCGCAAGCAGCGGATGTAGGCTTCTGTGGACGACTCGCTGCGCAGCTGGTCACCTGTGAGGTACCTGAGGGAGACAGGTCAGGGGGTCATGTGGGCAGGTGGCTTAGGGGAACTTTGCAGTCCAGGCCTCCTGAGTTCTTCCTGCTCAGAAACACCCAAGGCTAGGATCTGGGTCAGACGCTGCAACCTCCTGGCTATGCTGGTCATGGGGCACCTGCAGGACATGGCCAGTGACCACCCTGGCCAGCCAGGTATAGGCTCAGAACAGCGCACTCTTTCTACCAGAACCTGGTCAAAGTGCGTCAGGAGTGAGGAAGACCAGACAAGAAATGAACGAGCCCATGGCTGCCCCCCAGGCCCTCAGCAGAAGCAGAGATGGGCTTGTATTGTGCCATTGGGCCTGAGGCTGGCACAGAAAGGCACTGTCTTAGTTTCTTTTCTCATTACTGGGACCAAATACCTGACACTCACTAGTTAAAGGAAGAAAGGCTTATTTGGCTCACAGTCTGTAGAGGTTTCAGTCCTCAGTTGACTGGCTCCAAGGCAGGGTGGCATGGCAGAGGGGCATCATGGAAAAGAAACAGCTCATGGTGTGGAGTGCAGAAGGCAGAAGGCAGCAAGCAGCAGCAGCAGAAGCAGCAAATAGCAACCCTGCCTTTCCTCTGTCCTTTTATGTTCCAACCAGGCTACATGCTTTTTGGTTGGTCCCACTCAGAACTATGCTATTCTAATCAGTGGACGAATTTAGTACCTCACACCTTAACTCAGCATCACACTCTTAATCCACATTCACACCCTAGATCCAGCCACCTCCAAAAGCCCCACCTATGAGTACATGAGGCTTTGGGGGGACATCTAGACACAAGCCATACCAGGCACCCAACAACCACAGGCGGGATATATTACACTGTGAATGCTGTCCACCAAACTGCCATAAAATACTTGTGTTTCTGCACTTGCCTCCACCCATTGCCCCCTCTATAAGTGTCAGGTTCCTTAAGCATCTCCGAGGTTGGGCAGAATCCACCATCTTAAGACACAAACTCTTGAAAGAATGGACGTGGTGAGGAAGAGAGAACCGTGAAATCAATTTGCCCCTGAAAGAGTCTACCTGTCCAGATCCCTGAGGACGCATGCGCAAGGGCCTTCCCCCAGGCCTGCCTGTGAGGACACTGGGAGAGCACCGCCCACAGCCTGCTCACCAAGGACTCATCCTCCCTGCCCTATAAGGCAGGCTAAATATCGGAACCTGAGTGCACCGTCCTTCCTCCCCTCCAGTCTGCCCTCTTTCTTGCAATCACTGTAATCACCTACACAGTCAACTTGAGTGTGGTGCTCCCTGGTTGAACACAGTCGCAATGGGGCCATGCTTTGCATGTCTCACTGCCAGGTGACTTGAACCACCAGTGGAACATGCACTACTGTACCACTTCCACCACGAGCAGTACAAGCTGCCTGATGTGACAGTCATGCACATACCATCACTGGTTCAAGCCCATAGGAATATGTTAAAAGCTGACAGTGGCTCCTCATTGCCCTGTGACATATAAGCTCCCACCCAAGCTGGCTATGCAGCCGACTCTTTTTTTGTGCTGCCCTCCAGCCTTATAGACACCCCCCTTGGCTGCCCCTACCCCAGGACCTTTGCACCATTGCTCCTCTCTCTGAAACTCTCCTCCCTCTCCACTTCACGCCGTTCTCCTGCCACCAGCTCCTCCTATCAGACACTCAGTAGAGCCTTGTTCACTGCTACACCCCCAGCAGACACATCATAAGCCTCAGTTCCACAGCTACTTGCATTGCTTTGCTGTGGCCCCTGTGAGATGCCCACCTCTGAAGGAGCAGGCAGGCTGACTTTCTTTTTAGGGCCACAGACAAGGGACTTTTATTCCACCACTTCCTGGGAGAGGAGGCTATGTCCCCACCCCCTCCAGAAGCTTCTGTGTCCCCCAGTGTGGAGGAAGTGGTTCACACTGCACCCTTCACGACAGGCCTTGCCAGGCACCACCGTGGGGCACCAGCTGCATCACCCTTGATGCCACCCAACCCACCCCAGGCTCTCGGTAGAACTCACGTGTTGTGGGACGAAGAGATCCAGTAATGGGACAAGGGGTTGTTCATGTCCTGCATGTCCACCACATCGTGCTTCCCATCCCAGATGCTGTTTTCTCGGGAAAACAGGTACATGAGGAACTGCAAGAGTCACAGATGGGACTGTGGTGGTGATGGCAGCGACGTCTGCTCCAAGCCACATGGGAGAGGGCAGCATGAGAAACCCAGAGGTGGCCACCTGACCTCGGTGACCCAGGATTTCAGGGTGGCTCAGACCACCATAGGCCTCAATGACACATGTTTCAGGGACCTGGACAATCCTTTCCTTTCCTAATGTTTATCCCAAAATATCTGATTCTGCAAGGTATCCGCTTCCTGTACAGCAGTTTTAGTCATAACACTAACATTGGCATTTGTGGATCCACCACCCGATGGAAGAAACCGAGCATCACCCAGAGCACAGCATCAAAGGGCTGGAAGTTTCTCACCCCAACTTCGAGCCCCTTTGCAAAAAAAATGAGAAGCCTGAGTGACGTGGGGTCACAGCCTGCTGATTGGGCACAGGTTCCCCCGGGACCTCCCAGAGGGGGTCCCCACTTCTCTCCATCCCGCTGCCTACCCAAGGTCCAGTGCAGACATTTCCCCCACTCTTGGGCACCCAGGAACCTGCATTTTCTATGTAAAGGTTCTACTCTCCATGGTGGCAGACGCCCTCTAGTGGCCAAATCTAGAACCCCACTGTGGAAAACGTGGTCAAAAGAGAAGACCCAGCTGGGAAAAGCCAAAACCTGGAAAAAGCACCCCTGATGGAGCTGGTCAAGGGACTCTGACAGCAACGCCCTCCAAGGGAGGAGCCAGAAATAAACCTCGGAAGACACAGGCTTCAGAGAGCCCAGCACTCACCTCGTCCACAAACAAGAAGGGCTCAGCCGTCTCCCTCATGGTGTCGTCAATAAACTTTGTCATCTGCTCCCGGACTTTGTTTACATCCTGAGCCCAAAGCTCCTGAAAATAACAAAGAGAACAAGAAATCACCAAAAAGAGAACAGACCCAATTCCTCATCTCTCAGGGTCCATCCAGCTGCAATCAAAGAACAAACCATCAGCCAGTTCTGAATTCAGTGGCCAACAAGTGTCACATACAAAGGCCTCATCCTGGACATGGCCTGTGCAGGTGTCAGCAAATGTTTCCTGCAGAGGGCCAGAGAGTGAGTATCTCAAGGAACCTGTGCAACCACACATCCCTGCATGGCAGAGCCAAGGCTGCCACAGCCAAGACATGGGCTGAGTTCCAATAAAACTTTATTTACGAACACAAGTGGCCGCACTGGGCTGTGGCTATGGTTTACCAACTCCTACCCTACACCAGCTCATGACATCTGTATGAAGCACTAGGGAGGACAGTGGTTACGCCGGCCTGTCAGGGTCACTTGCTTGGCCTCTATTCTCACCAAGGGCGCCCCTGTCAAGTTACATGACTTCTTTGGGCCTCCTCAGCCTTGAAACAGGACTAAAAGCATTTACTGCACAAGGCCTCTGCAGGGGGCTATGTGAAATAAGCCCATGTGCTTAACTCAGAGCCTGGTACACACACAGCTCCCAAATTATTATAGACAGCTAAGTTAGGTAGAAATATTCTAGGCAGTCAGACAGGGCTGGGCCCTCCAAGGAGTCAGTGCAGAGGATGAGAACACATCACAACTGTGGCTGCAGCTGCATCTGTCAAAGGCAAGGCCTCAAGATAAAGCCAGAATGACAAGCATTCATACCTCCCCAGGGGATAAGATAATCAGAATCACCTGGTCCAATAAAGTCTAGACACACATCAGTTACCTGGGTGGGTGACCAGGACCTGGTGTTCTTATTCTTGCTAAAAATGTCTTTGCTCTCTCCATGTACACTTGCTACATGTCCTGCTTCCCCAGTGGATCAACATTACCTGAACAGCTAAATCTTATTGGTTGATCATAGTTTTGACCCACATTGTGCCCACCTCGTGATTTTGCTATAGAACTTCCTTTGAGAAGTGAGCTTGTTGGCAACCCACTTTCAGATCCCCTCCCGCCCTCAGAAGCTATCTCTTTCAATGAATTTTTCCTACTCTTCACCTCAATTGTTCCTTAGAAGTCATTCTTCAATTTGGGGGAACACGAACTCGGGGTATCTGACATCTAGCCGGTCGGGAGTTACATATTATTTCCCCTGTATCACTCCCATCTCATCCGCCCAGAGTGCTGCGATCACAGGCGTGGGCCACCGTGCTGGGTCGAAGGGCAGCCACTCAATCAAAGTGCACACACGTTTTCTTAAAGTTTTCCTTTTAACCACATAGAGCCAGAGTGCTTTCTAGAAAAGTACTAATCTGCAGAATGGTGCTGCGATGGCCGTTCCCAGGAGCACCCGCCACCCCAAAGGGCACAGAGACGCTCACTCAGGGGCTGCCCTGGGCTTTTCTGGGCCCCCTGACCTGGCTGCCCAGTTTGGTGGGCTGCGATTCTCTCTGGAATAAAGTTCCTCACCACGAGGTGGCGCCAAACCCGCACCTCAGGCCCGCCTGCAGGCGGCGCGCTCCTTTCCTGAACAAGGCTGCTCCTTTCCGGGAACCGCAGCCTGCGCGCGACGCCCACCCAGGGCCGCAGAGAGGTCAGCCCTGTCATCTAAGCGCCCGCGCTGGCCTCGGGTTCACTCGGGACCCACGCAGGGACGCGGGCGCCTCACTCAGCGCGAGGGCGCACGGGA
The DNA here is from genome assembly GCF_053883595.1 of Heterocephalus glaber. Classification (NCBI taxonomy): domain Eukaryota; kingdom Metazoa; phylum Chordata; class Mammalia; order Rodentia; family Bathyergidae; genus Heterocephalus; species Heterocephalus glaber. Next base: position 5,678,019 of record NW_028258137.1, read on the forward strand.
GGCAGCGCACGCACGGTGCCAGCGGCTCCGAGCCTGGCCGGGCCCTGCGCGCATCGAGGCCGGTCACGGGTGGGTGCACAGGAGCGTGTGCGGGTGGACAGGTGAGGCCCCACCCGGGGGACTGCGCGTCACAGACTGAAGGGGGCCAGCCTGGGTTTCCTTAGGGTTCCCCAGCAAAGGAAGGGAGCGGGGAGACAGGCGGGCGCAGTCAGACTGCGACATCGGATTCCCACATCGGGAGGCTGACGATCCCTGCCTGTCCACTTTCGTGTGTGCGTGAAATGTCCGGCAACACAGGTTTTAAAAAAGTAAAATACGGGCCAGGGATTTAGCTCAGTGGTTTCGCCACCTGCTGCACAAGGCAAGGACACGAGTTCGATCCCTGGTACCAAAAAAAAAAAAAAAAAAGTAAAATACTTAAATTTTATGGCAAACTAAAACTGCTGTAAAATGTAAAGTTTGTGAGGGCAACGAGAACAGTACTGCAGATTAAACCCAGGGCCTTTGCACTGAGCTACACTCCGAGGCCTCCTTTTTCTTGTTTTTGAAACAGGGTCTCCCTAGATTGCCCAGCCTGAACTCGAACTTGTAATCCTCCTCCCTCAGCCTCCCAGGGTACTAAGATTATTGTCATGCACCACACACCCAGTTTAAAGTCTATCAAAACCAAAAGGTCGTTGTACCTGCCTGGCAAGTGCAAAGTCCTGAATTCGATTCCTGATTCGGGGGAAATAAAAGGTAATAAATGAGAAAAAAAAATCGTTGAGACTCCAATGATAAAAAGAAGAATTTTAAATACAAGTGAGCCTCAACATACGCAGTTGCGCACTGCAGTCTTCTGCAATCCCCAGAGTTCCAAGAGATGGGGGCTCTTGCCACATTTCAGAGGGAGGAAACCAGGCACAGAAAGGTTAAGCTACCTGACCAAGGCCACACAGCTGGTCAGAGGCTGCCAGATTTCCCTTGCTGCCACACCGCTCCTCATCCGGGACACTAGCAACAAGGCAGCCGGATCCTGCCCTGGGGTGGGGCATCGCATCACGGTAGGACGCCAGGCAACATCCCTGCCCTCTGCCTGCCAGACGCCAGGTGCATCCCATGTGGCAACTGACTGGTGTCTTTGGGGGAGGTTGCGCTGGTAGAAACCAGCACCCACACAAAACCCCTCAGCTCTGCCTCAGGCCCAGAGCCCAGCTGCGGCCTCCATCCAGGGAGACTCCCTGGGTCCTCAGCTGTCTCATACCCCAGAACACCCAGTGGCTCGGCCGGCAAAGCCGCATCCTCCGTGAGCAGGGGAGGCTTCCCAGGCAGAGGTGAGCTATGCACAGTGCCCTGGGCCCTCACCTCGTTCCTCCTCTTCCTGGGCCTGAGTGACACAGAGTTGTACTTTTTTTTGGTACCAGGGATTGAACTCGGGTCCTTGCACTTGTGCAGCAGGCAGCGAAACCGCTGAGCTAAATCCTCGGCCCTGCACAGAGTTGTGCTTTAAGACAGCAAAGTGGCTTTTATTTGGTTTTGGGGGGTTTTTTTGGTACCGGGGACTGAACTTGGGTCCCTGCGCTTGCGCAGCAGGTGGCAAAACCACTGAGCTAAATCCCCGGCCCAGCAAAGTGGCTTTTGACAACCATTGAAAGCGCTCAGGGTCAGGGAGGCTGCACCTGCTCCGTGACAGCAGGGACCAGGGCACAGGGGGTCGCCACCTACTCCCCCCACAGCCCCACTGTCCCCTAACCTGCTGCTCGTGTACAAGAAACCTCTGGAAGTCCTGCAGGTAAACGGCAGAGGCATCAGGTCGGTCAGTGTTCCTGCACATGAGGAAAGGGGACATACATTAGGGACACATTCCACAGAGAGTCCTTGTACCCCCAGAGGGCCCCTACCCTGCCCAGGGCCAGGTACCATGTGGCCCACATGGAGACACAGGTCTGGACCTACAAGGATTCACAGGGCCCTGGAGCCTGAGTCTCGAGGGTGGGGCCCACTCCTAGTGCCCCTGCTACTGTCCTGGTCTGAGGAGCACCTCAGGGGTGGGGCCGTGAAGACAGAGGGACCAGCCAGAGACCAGGGCAGCAAGAAGGGTCACACACCACAGGACAGCGTGTGCTGCCCACACCGAGCCTGAGGACGGGGACATCCGCTGGAGCACACCAGCCACTGCCAGGGCCCGGTGTCTGGAGACTCCTCCACCCCAGCCGAGGGCTGTGTCCTGAATACAGGGAGGGCAGCAGCCGTGACAGACACTGCCTAGACTCTGGGATCTCGCTGGCCTGGTGTGAAGCACACTGGTACCCAGGGGATGTGCATCCTGCAGGATGGAACAGGGAACTGCCCGGAGCATGGCAGAGGGCGGGAATGAGCCCCTTTAAACCACTTCAAGAGACAAAATGCGCCTGCAGCTGTCTGCCTTTGCTGAACGCGCAGGCCTGCAGGCGGCGGCCTTCCTTCCGAGTCCGTTTCTGTCCCCTCCTGCCCAGCCTGCAGTCTCACACCAGCCTTCTCATCCTCACGCCCTGTGAGCTCAGGCTCCTCTGCTGTGGGCTTTGGGAGGTGACCGCGTGGACTCCGTCTGTGCGCCACAGCCACAACTACGTGCCATTAACTCGGCGGCAAACCATGTCCCCGTCAGACAGGTGCCTTATAAATCCCTACTTGGGGAATCTCAAAGCCTAGGAAAGGTCCTGAACTGTCTTGCAGCACTGGCGCTAAAATATCATTTTATATATGAGCCGTGAACATGCGCCGAGCAGCAGGGGAAGCACTGAAGATGCCCAGCCCATGCTCATCCAGCCCAGCCTACTCAGCCAGGCATTTCCGACTCCTCTGCCCATTCACATCACTGACGCTTGTGAGAAACCTATGAACTCCTCAGGGCAGAGATGCACGGTCAGGAAGGAGACCCTGAGGCCCAGAACCCTGACAACTCCCAGCACTCCACAGCCCAGTGCAGCTGCTCCCAGTCTAGGCACAGGCTCAGGACCGGGTCCCCGTGGCGGTCAGAGCTGGCCCCTCCCAGAGGCCACTGGACACAGGACACAGCCATCCTGATGGCAGCACCTGAAGGGTCCTCACCCCAGGATAAACACGGAGGAATCCTTTTTGAATTCGTCAAGAATCTGAAATGGAAAACACACAAAATAAGAATATTAGACAAGTCGAGTAATGCCAATGAGAAGACTTGGTCATCAAAGAATTATCAACATCATTCTTGTTAGTTGTAAATATTCAAATATAACAGAACCCTCTGGTGTGAAGGGTAGATGTCCTCTTCACCCTTTTCAGTCTTATTCCTGAGAAGCAATCACTATTAACAATTTCCTAGGTTCCTGCCAGAGTTTGGTTTGTGGATATTCACTTAACTATATCTTATCCTATTTTATCATACCATGCACATCTCGAACTTTTTGCTTTTGTTCCCAGCTCTACATATTATTCTGCACCCTGAACAGCCCTGCCTTACTATTTGAAAAGCCATGTTGTGGGGAGAATTCCAGGAAAATGGTGGAGTGCTGAGCAACAACTCAGACTCTCTGAGATTCAGAATCCAGACAGAAGAAAATAACTTGGGGAAACAAAAAGAGAGAATTAGATCCCTGGGAACAAGAAGGATCTGACAGGAAAATTAAAACGTGCAGAGAAATCGAAGAGACAGAACACAACATGGAAAGGGGAAAGACAGATGCATTTTCTCTTCAGCTCCCATCTCATGCCTCGTGGGAAATACAATGGGACCCAAGAAAAAAGCAAGAGTAGCTATCCTATTTTTTTTTTTTTTTTGGTACCGGGGATCAAACTCGGGTTCTTGCGCTTGTGCAGCAGGCGGCGAAACCACTGAGCTAAATCCCCAGCCCGTAGCTATCCTAATTTGAGACAGTAGATTTCAAAGTAAACTGATCAGAAGATACAAAGAAAGTCACTACGTATTGGTCAAGGGAACAATTCAATAGGAAGATATAACAATTATAAACATATACACACCAAATTTCAGTGCACCCAACTTCATGAAACAAACAGTAATGCACATGAAAGATGAGATAAACAGCAATACAATTGTAATAGGGACTTCAAGACCCCACTGTCACAAATAAATCAACTAGACAAAAAAAATCAACAAACATCAGAGTTGAACAAAACCTTCAAGTAAATAGACTGAATGGATATTTACAGACCGTTCCATTGAACAACAAAATACACAATCTTCCCAGCAGCACATGGAACTTTCTCCAAAATAGAACACATAGCCCATAAAGCATGCATAAGTAAACGCAAAAGAACAAAATTATCCCATGCATATTATTGAATCATATAGCAATGAAACTAGAAATCAATGTCAAAAGAAATGACAGAAGCTATGCAAAGACATGGATATTAAACAAAACCCTCTTGAATAATCAGTGGGTCACAGATGAAATTAGGCAGTTCCTACAACCAAATGATAATGCCAGTACAACATACTGGAACCTATAGGACACTAAACAAAAATAGAGCAAGTTCATATAAATAACAAAAATGGAGCAAGTTCATAGAAATAACCTCAAGTTCTAGAAAAACAAGAACAATCAAAATCCAAAGCTAGCCTGAGGAAGGAAATTTTAAAGATCAGAGCAGAGACTGATGAAACTGAGACAAAAAATATAAAGAATCAATAAACTGGAGTTGGTTCTTTGAAAGAATAAACAAAATAGACAAATACTTAGTCAATCTTACCAAAATAAGAGAAGAAAAGGCTCAAAGCCATGCAATTAGAAATGAAAAACGTGAAATCACAAGGGATTCTATTGAAATCCAGAAAATCATTGGTGACTACTTTGAGAACCTATGCTCTAATAAAATGGAAAAATTCAGAAGAAATGGATCAATTTCTAGATACACATGAATTATCAAAGCCAAGAAGATATAGAAATCCTGAAGAATCCAGTATTAGTCAATGAAACTGAAGAAGTAATGAAAAAAAATTACCAACTAAGAAAAGCCCAGGTCCCAACAGATTCACTCCGAATTCTACTAGAACTTTAGAGAAGATCTAGTGCCAATACTCCTCAAATTCTTTAATGAAATCAAAAAGGAACCAGTACTCTCAAAGTCATTCCTGGAAGCATTACCCTGACTCCAAAACCCGGAAAGGGCCCAACCAAAAAAGAGAACTACAGGCCAATCTCTTTAATGAACACAGATGCAAAAATCCTCCATAAGATATTGGCAAATAAAATCCAGCAAATCATCAAAAAGATCATACATCATGACCAAGTAGGATTCATTCCAGAGATGCAGGGATGGTTCAACATATTCAAGCCAATAAATGTAATTCACCACATAAATAAAAGCAAAGACAAAATCATGATCATCTCCATAGACCCAGAAAAGGCATTTGACAAAATCCAACATCCATTCATGATAAAAAAAAAAACTCTAGAGAAAATTGGTAGAGATAGTCTTTATCTCAATCCGATAAAAGGTATCTATGGCAAACCAATGGTCAACAGCATATTAAATGGACAGAAGCTGAAAGCTTTCCTTCTAAAATCAGGAACGAGACAAGGATGTCTGCTATCAATATTCTTGTTCAATATGGTTCTCAAAACAATAGTCAGAGCAATTAGGCAAGAAAAAGAAAGAAAAAGGATATGAATAAGAAAATAAGGGGCTGGGGATTTAACTCAGTGGTTTCGCCACCTGCTGCACAAGCACAAGGACCCGAGTTTGATCCCTGGTACCAAAAAAAAAAAAAAAAGTAAGAAGTCAAATTATCATTATTCGCAAATGACAGGATCATCTACACAGAAGACCCCAAAAACTCCACCAAGACTACTAGAATTAGTTATCAAACTTACTAGCATAACAGGATACAAAGTCAATACTGAAAAACCAATCATGTTCCTGTGCACCATAATAAACTCATCTTTCACAATAGCACCAAGAAAAATGACATACTTAGGAATTAACCTAACCAAGAAAGTAAAAGACCTCTACACTGAAAACCACAGAATTCTGTAAAAGGAGATTGAAGAGGGTATCAGAAAATGGAAAAAGACATCCCCTGTTCCTGGACAGGCAGAACCAATATAGTAAAAATGGCCATACTTCCAAAACTGATGTACAGATTTAACATACTCTCAATCAAAATACTAATAGCATACCTCACAGAACTAAAGAAAACATTCCTCAAATTCATATGGAACCATAAGAGACCTAGGATAACAAAAGCAATTCTGAGCAACAAAGGAAAGGCAGGAGGCATCGAAGCTATACTACAAAGCTACAGTGACCACAACAGCATGGTATTGGGAAAAGACCAGACTGGTGAATCAACGGAATAGAACAGAAGAAGCAGATACTACTCCAGCCACATTCAGCTACCTTATCTTTGATAAAGGATGAAATATTTTCATTGGAGGTAAGATAGGCTCTTCAACAAATGATGCTGGAAAACTGGCTATCCATATGCCAAAGATCAAACCTAGATTCCTCTCTCTTACCATGTACTAATCTAAAATGAAAATGGATCAAAGATCTAAATATTAAAACAGAAACTATCTGCCAGAAGACAAAATAAGTAAAACTTTTGAAGACACAGGCATCAGCAAAGACTTTCTGAACACAACCCCACTTGCACAAGATATAATACCAAGAATCGACAAATAGGATCATATCAAACTAAAAACTTCTGGACAGCAAAGGAAACCACCAACAGAGTGAAAAGAAGACCTGCAGAATGGGAAAAACATTTGCCAGCTACTCCTCAAAGGACTAATATCCAGAATATATAAGGCAACCCCAAAATTAGATCTCCCCCAGATTTAAAGACCTAATTAAAAAATGAAATTAATAGACACTTCTCAGATGAAGTACGAATAGCCAATAAATACATGAAAAAATGTTCAACATTATTGGCCATTTGAGAAATGCCAATTTAAACAACACTGAGGCCCATCTCACTCCAGAAAGAATGGCTATCTTTAAGAAATCAAGTAATAAACTAGAGAGGCTGTTGGGGGGGGAGCCCTTTTTCATTGTTGGTGGAAGTGTAAACTGGTACAAACACTATGGAGATCAGTATGGAGATTCCTCAAAAAACTAAAAATAGAAATTCCATTTGACCCAGCTATTCCCCTAAGAATCTTCCCAAAAGAGTTACAGACACCATGTCACAGTGATGTATGCATACCTATGTTCAGAGCAACATAATTCATGATAGCTAAATCTTGGAACCAGGGTATATGTCCATCAACAGATGAATGGATAAAGAGAATGTGGTATTTACACAGTGGAGTACTACTCTGCCATGAAGAATGATAAACTTGAGTCATTTGTAGGAAAATGGATGCACCTCGAGACCATAATGTTAACAAAGTAAATCAAACATACAGACTTGAATATTGCATGGTTTCTCTTGTTATGAGAAGCCATATATATCAATAAAGTACAAAATAAAAGATACAGGAAAAAAAGAGAAAATGTTATTTAATTTAGCATGGACAATTTGTCTAAAAGTGTACCTTGATTTAGTGTAATTGTCTTATGTATATTTTATGATTTTTAGACTGTCTGGCTGTTAATCTGTACTTATGATAATTAACTTGATACAGATTTATAAATAATCTGATGCCGGCAAAAAATTTTTTAAAAGGGGAATGGAGAGGAAAGTGGGAAAAAAGAATTGAGATGAGTTGTGTGAATACACCAACTCACTGCAAGGAAGGTGATCATGTGTGCTGCAAACATGGACTAATGACAATAATAATGTTAAAAATCACATGGTTTCCTCTTATATAATAAACACAATACCATATATAAATAAAGTACAAAATAAGAGACAGACAATAGGGGCAGAGAAAGAGAAAAAAATAGTTAACTGTAATCCAGCATGGCCAACGTATCTACAAGTACACCTTGATGTAGTACAGTTGCTTTGATTTTGGCCTGTAAGTTTGGCTGTTAATCTGTGTTTATATTAACTTAATAATGACTTCTCCAATAAATAAGTCTATGCTGGCAAAAAAAGATAAAATTTTAAAAATAGGGACAGGGGGTAAGGAGGAATAAAGAATCAAGACGTGTTACGTATATCCACTAATCCCACACTGAATGTAATCATGTACTGCAAACAGGTACCCAAAAAATTAAACAAAAATGACAGAAAAACCAACAAGAGATTCATTGCTAACTTCTGCCTGCCCCACGGACTCTCCTTTCCCAGCCACCCACCAACCCAGAACAATCTGCAGCATCCATCACCCTGAGGTGCTGACCCCTCCCCTACCACCCTCCCAAGTGGAAGCTGCAGGACTAACCCTAGCCCTCTTCTCGCATGCGTGACCGCAGGTACAGCCGTATGTGGCTTTGCGGGTGTCTCAGTTCTCTTTCTACTGGAAAGCATTTCTTCTCGTTTATATGAGCAATACTGTAACCAAGGGGACCTCACAGGGGTGACCGGGAAGGAGCTGGGAAACAGGAACGGAGCTGGGTATTCAATTAAAATACTTATTGGGCTGGGGATTTAGCTCAGTGGTTTCACTGCTTGCTGCGCAAGCGCAAGGACCCGAGTTCGATCCCCAGCACCAAAAAAAAAAAAAAAAAAATACTTATAGATGAATTGATAAAACACCTAAGGTTTGCTTCAAAATCCTAGGAGAAGTGGGTAGAGGGTGGGACCACCAATGTAATAAGATGGCAGTGACCTACAATCATTGTTGAAGTGGGTGACAGTATGTGGGCTTGATCACACTATTCTATCTTACACTTTATGCTGGAAATTATTCTAACACAAAAGTTCTAAGAATTAACAAGACGAACCAGTGGCTGCCATTGAAGTTGGGCAGGAGAACTCATATCCTAGCTCTGCAGCTTCCTAGCGGCGTGACCTCTGAGCTTCAATTTCTCATCCACAAAATAGGGACAATCCCACTGTCTCTTTCCCAGGGCGCTGGGGAGAATTAAATATTTATTGACTGCTCTGCACAGTGCCTTAGCATATAGTCCACCTAAGAAATTGTCAGCAATCATTAGCACCAATGATATTGTCACAACCTAGCAGGATATGTACCCCGTCACCATGGAGAACACACATGCAATTGCATTTCTCTTCCTGCTGCAGCCCAACTTTTAGAAACTATGAGCTTGAGAGTTGAAACGCAAGGAGGTGGTTGGACACAAGGAGGAACTAACTGCCAACCTCAAGCTGGAAGCCATTCAGCTACCAATAAGGCTGAGCCTACTCCCAAGATTTGGGTCTGAGGTTCATCATCTCTCCAAGGCGCCTGAGAAACCCAACTCACCCCACCCCACCTCACCTTGACACTAATGCTTTTTTCTGCCCCTTCCAGCAGGAAGTTGGGGGAAGGGCGCTGACCCGCAGGACCAGGGTGGATTCTCAAGTTGGCTGGAAACTAGTTGTGCATATTGGGGTTTTGTTATTCAAATTCTAAACTACTGAAGTAAAGGGGGCAGGGGCCAAACTGCAGCGTTAGAAACTGCAACACTGGAGACCATCGCTGTCAACTCAAAACTTCTGCTCAGCCACATGGACAATGCAAATTGGTGGGCAGAGCTGGAGCTACCAAGGGAGTGTGCACTCCTTTCTGCAAGACTTCGCCAGGAAATGAGGGCCCATTTATAGACAGATTTCAGTTTTTTTCAATAGAAGCCAAAACTCTGGATTTTTTTTTTTTGGTACCGGGCATCGAACTCGGGTCCTTGCGCTTGCGCAGCAGGCGGCAAAACCACTGAGCTAAATCTCTGGCCAAAAATCTGGATTTTAATATACAATTTTTCAAGTTTTAAATGTAGACAGTTAATTGTGAAAATATTTAAACCACTGGACAGGCCAAGGACAGCCAGCTGTTGGCGCAATGTAATATTCTGGCCACTAGGGGGCAACCTGTATTTTTCCCACACAAAGTTTCAGAGTCCTGCAATCCCCCCCCCCCCCCACATTTTTAAGAGAGGCATAATACAAAACACAGATTGAAATACAAATACATCTTGGGCCGGTCTGAATTGCCACCTCCAGATCAAAATGTATGTCCATTTTAATTTCAAAATAGCCTATCCTTTTAATCAAAAAAATCCTCATTGGGCCGGGGATTTAGCTCAGCGGTTTCCGCCGCCTGCTGCGCAAGCGCAAGGACCCGAGTTCGATCCCCAGTACCAAAAAAAAAAAAAAAAAGTCCTCATAAAAATATAAAAATTATAAAAAGAAAAAAACACATAATCTCTCAATTTGGAGATGGCTACCAGGAATAATTTACTAAATTTCCTTCTGGAGTGAGATAATACAGCAGAGTTGGTAGCATATTTTCACTTTAATAGATTCAGACATACTTCTGGTTGAACCTATGGCCATTCCCATTCCCATGAGGGAGGGAGGTAAATACCTTTCCCCACAGCTCTACCATGGTTACAACTTTTTGCCCAGCTAATAAATGAAAACAGTATGTTACTGGCATTCCCATCTTGTGTTTCCTTGACTAAAGGGGAGATTACTCCTTGGGGTACCAGACTCCCCAATATGAGGAAGACAGAACATCATTTGATCATTTGTTCAAGGACTTACCAGTTTTTGCTGCTCAAACATAAGTTTTTTATAGAAGAGATGAAACTGCTCAAAGCTGAGTTCGTCTTTGTGTGCACTAATTTCCTGTAAATATTAAAAAAAAAAAATGACCACATAATGTTGGAAGTCCACCACAAGAATGCTTCCAGCCAGTATACAGAAATAGAATGGCTGCTCTGCAACTCTGCTAAAATCAAACTTGCATTCCTCTAAACCCAACCTGTCCATGAGTTTCCTAACTCACTTGTCTGGGAGATCATTCAGGGACCCCCATCTTTGAGCCCCAAGAGGTAAAAATCTTCACTTCCAAAAGACATAATGGATATCTCCTCTTCTGGACAGGAGACACCACCTTCAGATTTCTATATCCAGATGTATTTATAAGGCTTGTACTTAAAAATTGTTTTTAAAGCAAATTTTTAAAAATCTTGACTTAATCAGCTAGAATCGACTGCATTAGGTAATGCACCCTTTTTGTTTGGTTGGTTGGGGGTTTTTTGTTGTTGTTGCTGTTGAAGCAAAACATTTACAATTCACCTCTTTGGACCCTCAGTTTCTTCATCTGTAAAACGAGAGGATCACCACTACCCTCTTAGGGCTTTCTGGAAACCAAACAAGATAATATCTACAAAATGCCTGACTCCAGAAATGCCTGATAAAGAATAATATTCCCACTACATGGTTATCAATGGAAATTCGTGTCCCATCTTTCTCTTCTTAAATCCCGCCCATCTCTCTCTCCCCTGGGAATTAGCGGGGAAGTGGGGGGCAGGTAAAGGATGGCCTGGCAGCAGTGAAACGGGCCAGCTTTTTCAGGAGCTCACTAGTACGAAAGGAAAATGAACTTCTCCAGCAGAGGCATCCTAGGCGAGACAGCTGGCATGGGCAGTGGGGTCCTGGGGCTGAGGGTTCATTCTCTGGTGACAGTCAGTATCAGTGCTCACTCATGACCGCCATCCATCCCTGCCCTACCTGGAAAAGGCCCCCGTGGCCTCTATATCCATTGCTCCTAGAGCGGCTTCCCTGCCCTGCTCAACCAACAGCCTGACTGCAGAAGAACATCAATGAACTCCGTGATGAGTAGAAAGACAGGTGGTTGGAGGAGAAGAGGAAGAGGAGAGAACCAGCCCCGACAAGCACCTCCCAGGGCTTGCACACAGAGTGCCCCATCCCTGGCACCCTAGGTAAGGGATCTTTCACAATGCTTTGCAAAAGACACACATGTGCTCATGCCTCTAGGAGGAAAGTGGACTGCGGGAGGTCAGGGGAACGGTGAAAGATGGCCTGGTGGAAACAGGTCTGAGTGTAGATGTTCCAAGTCAAACAGCCCGGCACACACAGTCTTCCCTGACTGCATGCTCTTCAAGGACTGGGAACGTGGTCCTCACATATTTACACGACCCCACCAGCTGGACAGGACAGATGCACTCTGGAGGCAAAGGACCCTCGGGGACCATTGCATGGGGCTCCAAGGCTATCCTAGGTTCAGGGGAGACCTGCTGAGTAGGCCTGACATCATAAAATCCCCAGGCTGGGCTACAAAACTTACCACAAGCTTATCTTTGAGGAACTTGGCACTGCTCACTTTGAAGTTGACCAGGGGTAGGATGGCCTTCAACTCTCGGAGGCTGATGCTATAAAAGAGAAAAAAACCCATCTCCACCAATCTGAGGGGCTCAATAGTACAAGGTGCAGTCGACCCCATGGGCTCCGCCTCAGCATCCCTCCAGGAAAACACCCGGCTCACAGTTGTTCCCTGAGCACCAACCAAGATCAGAACACTCAGGGCTAGAGGTGGAGGGCAAGACAGGACGGAAGGGTCCAAGGCTCCCCAAGAAGTACTAGAACCTTCTTCCACAGTTGCCCAAACACCTTGTAGCTGGCCCAGCCCATCAAGTGCCCTGAAGCAACTCCAGGAGCATTTGCATTAGCTGTGGCAGGCCTCAGCCCCGGGCCTCTCCCAGGCCACTGCCTTTGCAGTCTTTGCCTGACTCTACTCCTCCTCAATTAGGTACACAAGGGCATCCTCCTCTACCCATGACCACACAGAACGTCCGTCCGCCCATGCAGGATCCCATCTTTTTTTCCTATGTAAGAAATCTCCCGTTTCCTTTAGCAGCTTCCCATGAGCTGTTCCTTCTTATGCTACAGCCTGAGTCCTAACAGGGGCTCTGGATGTTCCTACCTGTTCCTATTTCCAGCTCACGTAGAGAAGACTGAGCTGGTACACTAAGAGCTGCTGACACCGAAGCTTGCTGGTATCAAAAGTGGCAAAGGCCAAGCTGGTCACACTGAAGGCAGCCAGCAACCAGAGAATGACAGACAACAATGAAAACTGTTGGAAGCTACCCCTCTCAGTGGCTAGAAGATGTCCCAAGACTCGCTGGCAGCCTTTGCTTCTAAGTGTCTAGAAGGCCACTAATGCTAAAAGAATATCCATGGGCATCTAAAGTTCAGAGCAGTTAACACTAAAAGAACTCCCCTTTGCCAGTTCATGACTTCTACACAAATTGAGCAAGAACCTCCTGCCAATTGGTGACATCTCGGAAGCCCATCCAAGGACCCTCCCCTTTACAGGGCTCGAAGAAGAAAGAAGACCACACGGATGGTCACCAGCAGGCTCAAGAACCAGCCCATGTTTGGTTTCCATCTTAAACGTGGCTAAGAATCCAAACCAGCCAGGGACAAGGGGTCCTGTGGAAGATCCAGTGTGGGTGGAACAGTGTTGGGTGTCCAGAGAGCCTCAGAGAACATCCACAGGGGTGCAAAGCAAGAGGAGGTCACCAGAGAGGGGCAGGGAAAGGAGCAGACAGCACCTGAGCCCCTCCTATGTGCCACGCTGCTCTGGGTATTGTTGCTCAGGCTGTAACACTATCCGTGTCACCATGTCCTGCCCCTACAGCGCATGCTACTGGCCCCAGGGTTCAGAACAGGTGGATCATGGCATGTGCCCATGGGTAGCAACAGAGTTGGGTTGGAATCAAATTCCAAAACAGCCATCCTGCCAGGAGAGCTGGTCACAGTCATCTGAACGAGCTGGTCCCAAATGCAGTTTGGGAGAGAGAATGTGGCTCCCAGGAAAAGGGACAAGGATTAACAATAAAGACAACTATAAGCACAGCTGAAGCCTCCTGGTGCCCATCGGATCCAGGACATTGTCCTAGGAGTTTTTTCGTGCATCTTGCTGGTTTAAAAAATTTCATGAGACCATGTCATTATTATCTCTATTTTCCACTGAAGAAACTGGGGTGCCGGAAGGCTTGGTGCCCAGTCCAGGCTAGACCTAGACTCCAGCCCAGAATGCCCACAACCGCCTCTCTGGGCTGCTCCAGGGTACGGCACACACTATGAGGACAGAGAGGTCAGGGTGGCAGGATGGCCATGGGGTGAGGTCCAGACCTATCTGCCCAGACACAAGCACCTGGCGGACTGGAGAGAGGGGTGTGGCCAGCAAGGAAGCTGCTCCGGGGAAGGCGGGAAGGCCCAGCGTCTCCAACAGTCAGCTCGGCCTCTGTCGTCACCTTCAGAAGGGAGCCGCACAGTACCACCCAGTGGCTCTTTCTGGAGAAGACCGGGTAGACTGGCTGGCCCGGTGTCCCACCTGCTGCTTTCCCCTCGTTCCAATGGCCTCGTGGACATCAGAGCCCTTGACCTGCAAGATGCCCCCCGCCCCACCCATCACAGGGCAGCAACTGCGGCTTCCACGAGGACAAAAAGCCCCCAGGGGTGGTGCTGGCTGGGTGAGAAGCCAGCAGACAGGGGAGCTTCAAGAGGGAACAGGAAAGGGCCTGGGCCAGGCCAGGCGCAAGCAGGAAGTCAATGTCTCCTCAGGAGCCCAGGCTACAGCAGGGCAAAGCAGGCCTCCCGCATCCAGCTTCGGAAACAGGGTGGGCCAGAGAGCCGGGCAGCTGCTCGGGGCCCAGCGGGGCAGACCAGGACCAGAGCGTAGGACGCTGAGTACCTGGGACACCCACGCTCTCCTGGCCCACAGGGCTCAACTTGGACATAAAAGCCACGGGCCAAAGAGCTTCTTTGGATTCCAAGCGCCTTGACCCCACCCCCAGCCCTCTCTGGGCTGGCACAGAACACGGACTTCCCACCACCGGAGCGGAGGAAGCCACTGGCTCTCGGTGCCATCCGTCTCTGGGGCTCCTCCTGACAGTGTCTCGCCCAAGGTCACAACTTCCAAGGGCAGCCAGCAGCCAGCGGAGGCAGAGACCACCATGCGCACAAGAGGCAGGGGCACGTCTGCACCCTTAGTCTGTTACTCATTAAAAACACAATTTGGGCCGGGGATTTAGCTCAGTGGTTTCACCGCCTGCTGCGCAAGCACAAGGACCCAAGTTCGATCCCCGGTACCAAAAAAAAAAAAATTTCTTAAAAAAAAACAACACAATTTGTGTTTTCTCCTGAGGCAGTCAGGGCTTAAAAGCTGCTTTTGCTTCCTTAAAAAAAAAAAATTCTTTACTTGGCCTACAGATGCCCAGCAGGTAACTAACTAGACACAGATCACAGCGTGGCCTGCATTTTGCATCTGTCTCATTACCTGACAACTCCAGGTCAAATCCCCACTCAGCTCTGCACAGAGGCAGGTTAATCCTTCAGGGGGTCTGTCTCAAAGCTGGTGGTACAAAGTTGATGAGCCCTAAATTTACACAACAGGTCCTTCTCCAAGACTGAGGGACGTTCAACTACCAGTGAGCACCCAGGAGTCTCCAGTCATTGTCCTAAGCCTACAGTCACCTTGGATTCCAGCAGAGCCTCTACCAGACTGAGACTGTGCCCGGCAGAAACGAGCACCTCATGGAGACCAGACTGCCTGCCCCTCAAGCACCAGGACTTCTGCAGAGCCATCTTTTACAACCAGAAGGGAGGGAACGACCAACCCGACCCTAGCCCATGCCAGCCCTTCCATAAAATCTGGCCTTGTTCCTCTGTGAACCAGGGGGCCAGTCCGACCATCTTGGTCACAGCTGAGCCTCCCTCAGCTCCTAGACGGAAGTTTCTTCCCTTGTTTACTTATTTTCTAACTCTGCTTAATAAATCCGCCTATGCCTCCCACTGTCGCATCCGGAAATGCTTTTCTGCTATGAGACATCAAGAATCTGCCCAGGCCAAGTTGAGGTCCCCATCTCTCTTTAAGGGGACCTCCATGGACTCTGCCTGGTGGCACAATGATAGGTCTATGCGTGGGGATATGGCACACAGGGCAGACCCCAACACACAAACAAAACAACTCGGATCACTCCGTTTCCTAGAGTGCAATCCCTTTAGGGAAGGAGAGCAAAAATCTCCCCCGAGGCACTACCAACAGTCCCACCCTCTTTCATGGCAGACATCACTAAACAGTCATGATGTGCTTTCCTTCACACTGTGGCCATTCCCCAGAATCCTTCACAATGCAGCCAGGCAGCCATTACCAAAGGAGCTAAAGTTGGCAGCCCCCGAAACTTACCTGCCACCCTGACACAAGACAAACCCCTCCACCACCCCTAGCTTTTTATATTAATGACAATAATAAACATTTAATGTTAAGCCAGGTGCTGCCCACACCATTTTTCATATTAAATCACTGAATTCTCACAACCAACCCTGGGTATGAGGGAGGGGTTCTCCTTATCTCTCTTCCAAAGGAGGAAAGGGAGGCACAGGAAAATGAAGTCATTTGTCCCAATTCCCAAGACCAGTAAGTTTTAGCGCTCAGGTTCAAACCTTAGAACTGCCAATATGCTGGAAAAGTTCTACACCCATGCTGTCCATTGTCCACATGGGGCTACTATGAGGAAAGGATTTGTTAATTTTATTTAATTTTCACTAACATAATTTAAATTGACACATGTTGTCAGTGCCTCCTGTACTGGACTGGGTAGCTGCAGAGTCCTGATTCTCTAAGTAGTTCCTGGACCAGCAGCAGAGGCCATGTCACTCAGGGATTTGTTAACATGCAAATTCTTCAGTCTCAGCCCCAAACCACTAAGTCAGACACCAAGGAGAGGGAGCCTGCAATCTGCATTTTAACA
This sequence comes from Heterocephalus glaber, assembly GCF_053883595.1. NCBI lineage: Eukaryota > Metazoa > Chordata > Mammalia > Rodentia > Bathyergidae > Heterocephalus > Heterocephalus glaber. Next base: position 5,694,588 of record NW_028258137.1, read on the forward strand.
CACCCTCCAAGGGACTCGGACACACTCATATTTCAAAATCCCTCTCTAGAGAGACCTAAGTCTCCACCCTGGCTTCACAGTAAACATTTTGCTTCAGATTTCCCATGGACAAGGCCACATCCGGGACCAGGAATCTGCTGAGCTGTGACTAAAGCCCCCACCAGGTGACTGTTGTGCCGTAGCCGCAACTATTAACCACGTGAAACCTATTTGCATTCTAGGACACAAATGGACCCACACCTGGCTCCCACAGCAAGGACCTCCCCTTCCTCCTCCCTGGAGGCCCAACCCAGGCTCCTCTCTGTCCCTGCAGGGCTGGAGGAGAAAGGAAGTGTGCTCTGCTTGTGAAAATTCAATACTACATGCCTCAGGGTGCCAGGAGAGAAGCGCCCAAGCTCCCCAAGAGGCACTTTTATTTTCCTTCCACAGCTGCCCCAAGTGCCTTGCAGCCAGCCCGGCTCTACCAGGTGCCCCACAGCTGCTCCGATAGACATTTGCTTTGGCTGCAACAAGCCTCAAATACAACCTATCCAGAGGACTCCAGCCTCACTGGATTATTGCAGCCCTCATCAATTAAGTCTGCAAGGGAGCCTCCCCTACCTGTGAACCCATCTGACTGCACGTGTGCAAGCCTGCCTTTTCTCCCACATAAGCAACCTCCTCGGACCTTAACAGATTCAGCCCATGAGCTGTTCCCTTGATGCTGCAGTGTAAATGCTCATAAAGCCTATTGCAGATGGTATATCTTTGCCTACCTGTGATTTTTATCTCGGGCAGACAGTGCTGAGCTGGTGCAAAATAGCTGGTGATGCTAAAGTCCACTGGTGCCATGAACAGCCAGAGCCGGTGACCCTGAAGGTGGCCAGCAGCAGAGACGATGGAGAGGAATGGAGAATTCCTGAGAGCCAGCCAAAGTCCCCAAGGACAGCAGCTGCCGGCTCTGAGAGGCAAGGAGGGTCACTGACACCGAAAGCTGACAGCCACTGGCATTCAAAGCCTAGGGCTATTCATGCTTAAAGAGCTACACTTGGCCAATTCGTGATTTCTATCCAATGGAGCAAGAACCCCCGGCTGATTAGAAACATTCCAAAAGCCAGTATAGGGACTTTGGGTATTTTAGTGGCACCTGAAGAGGGCAGACAACAGTGACACTGGTGACTCAAGAACAGGCCTGTGTCAGAATCGCATCTCACGTGAGGCTAAGAATCCACACAGGGACAGAGGAAGAAAGGAAAATAAGTTCTGTGAGGATGAGGGGAAACCTATGGACTGCTGGTGGGTCCCTGAAAGGCGCTGCCACTGGGGGAAACAGCCCAGCAGGTCCTCAGAGCATGAAGTCACCACTGACTCCAGCAACTCCACGGAGAGCTGCCTGAGAATCAAACGGACATTTGCACAGCCACGTTCATGGCTGTGCTATTCCCGAGAGCGGGAAGGAGGAAGCCACCCAGGTGTCCATCGGGGGTGGATGGATAAACAACGTGCTGCATGCATACAATGCTGTTAGTCTACAAAAGGAGGTTCTGACACACGCCACAGCACGGATGAACTTGAAGACATCACAGCGTGCAGACTTTCTTCCATTCACAGGAGGAACCTAAAATAATCAAGTCCACAGAGGTAGAGAGTGGTGGGTTCTACTGTCAGTGGGCACAGAGTCTCACTTGGGGAAGATGAGAAGGTTGTGGAGGGGCCCCGTAATGATGGCTGCACAATGTGAATGTCCTTACTGCACAGCACTGCAGACCAAACGATGGTTAAAAAGTGTTCTGTTGTATACATTTTACCACAAAAATTTTAAATTAATTTTTTGTGAGTGTGAGAGAGGAGAGCTTTCTGGATTTCCCTCATTTTCTTTCTTTCATTTTTTAACCTTTGGAAATATAATATACTTGGTAAAAACCAAATGAAAGGTGGTCTTTTTTCCTATAGCTTTTTTGTTTTTGTGGTACCGGGGATCGAACTCAGGACACTGTGCTTGTGAGGCAGGCACCAGCACCACTGAACTAAATCTCTGCCCCTCGTATGTCTTTAAAAATTAATAAATAAAATGTATTTCTATTGACGATATGCTTTTTGCTTCTCTAGCAATATAGGCCTAAGTCCCTGTTCCTTTTTAATTTTTTTCTGACATTCAGGTATCCCTAGCTTTCAATACCAAAGTTTAATTTGAAAACTAAATAAATCAAGCCTTGGGGCCAGGGATTTAGCTCAGTGGTTTCGCCACCTGCTGCGCAAGCACAAGGACCTGAGTCTGATCCCCGGTACCAAAAATAAATAAATAAATAAATAAATCAAGCCTTGATAATGAGCCTAAAACCCTGGTGCTACCCCTGACAAGCTGGGTTGCTTTAGATGAGTGACTGAACTCCCCTGAGTCTTGCTGTGCCCACTTCTAAAAGGGGTGCCTGGCACAGCAGTTGGTCTAGAGCATCCAGTGCGACCATGAGGAGCTCAGAACAGGGCTGCTGTGTAGCCCGTTCTCCACCAATGCCAGCTGCTCCTTTCTGCCCTCGGAGAAGCTGAGAAGAGCAAGGGCTGGACTCACCAGAGCCCCTGGGACTTGGCTACCCCCTGGCAACAGGCCTCCCTCCCCCAGCCCCTATGGGTCTTCTCCTCAGGAAACACGATCAGTCAAACTGCTGAGGGCGACAGGAAAGGGAGGGAAACTGGCAGAGCTGACGTTAGTTGCTCTTTCACAGGCGCCTCACCTCGGTCAAAGCTCCTTTTGAAAAGCCTTCTCTGGGAAGAGATGGGATTTTCCATGTGGTGACAGAGCAGCGCAGCTCGGCCACTGGGAGGGAGGAGGGCACAGGGACCATGTCCAGGAGGGGTGTCCTCCCTGCTGAGGCCCGAGACCAGCCGATGGGAAGGGGATCTACACAGGACTTGAAGAATCCACCCTGGGCAAGAGGAAGGCTGCCATGTGTTTCCCACACAGAACTCCAGAGCTGGGTTAACCTCCAATATCACCACCATGGGGACAGCCGTGGCCAGCATGGCTCCCCGTTACCCTGTGGCTGTCTCCAGTGTGACCCACATAAGACACAGAGAAAGAAAGCACTCACGGGAGGTCGCCCTCCTCAGCTCAAAGAGGCAGTGTGGACAGATCCTGCAAGGCGGGGACCTCCCCAGTCTACCTGGTGACACTAGAGGGCAGCCCAGGGACCAGATGCTGGGAACACAGGATGCATTCGGGGAAGAGGAGAGAGAAGCACACAGTAGGGCTACGAAGCACCCCAGGGTTAACTGCCCCACCCCATCAGGGCCACACCCAACCCTCCGGCAAGGAGAGGAGGGATGGATGAGTCTGCTTAGGGATAGACAGACTCCAGGCCCAAAACGGGAGAGGCAGACGCGTCTAAACCGAGAATAAAGAGGAAGAGACTCCTCTGAAGGTCAAATGCGATGCTAACATGGGACTGTGAGGTGCTTAGTCCGTGCCTGGCAGGCACAGCGCTCCATGAATGATAATTTTTACCATCTCGTTATGAAGAACAACAGGACCCTGACCTCCAGAAAGTGAGAAATAAATAAAGGATGGCCAACCTCACTCGCAAGGAGAGAACTGCAGATGTAGGTGGAATCCCACTGCTGTCTTTCATGCGTCTGATTATCAACAGGCAAGGGCTGGATGAGACGGGGGAGCCGGGCACCTTCGGAAAAGGTGAATGTCTACACCACCAGCCAGAGCACTATGGGACAGGATGCACTTGGCAGCCCAGACCCACATCTGGGATTCACCGGTCGCGCCCACATCCACCCCGCACAGGTCCACACAAAGGCAGCCCCTGAGGGCTTCACAGCAGCGTTGTTCACAATGACACGGCCTGGCGAACCCCTTTGTGTCCATCAATAAGGAAATGACTTCTAGGACTACACTGCATTTGTCTCATCTAAGGAAAAACCCAAACCATGTGTTTGTTAAAGAAAGCTGGGCCAGATGTGGCGGTGCACACCTGTAATCCCAGCACTCTGGGAGGCTGAGGCAGGAGGGTCACACGTCTGAGCCCTGCCTGGGCAGCTTAGTGACTTCATGAGACCGTGTCTCAAAATTAAAAAAAAAAAAAGGCTCACGGAAAGGCCTGGGGTCCAATCCCCAGGGCTGGGAAGGAGGAGGAGGAGAGGGAGGGAGAGGAAGCTCTGACATGGAGCTTCAAACATGCTTTATAGGAACTGCTCCACAAGGTACTGGCCAATGGACAGAATGACATGTCACACATTGCCACCCACTTCTGCCCAGTCCTTCCACCATGGCCATTTAGCTCAGTTCGCTCCCTCATGGTCAGCCTCTCCTGCCACGAAGTGTGGGCACCACAGCAATCGCGTTTCCTGTGTGTTCCTGGGACACCGAAGGTCCTCAAACATTTGTGAAGAAGCCAGAGTGCCCGGTGGCAGAGACGTCCTCTCTGCAGCTGTTCTCGACTTTCCCACTGGACTGCAGGCCGCACCCATGCGGAGCGCTCTTCCCATGGAGCCCTAGCCCCTGCCACGGCAGCTGGCGCTACGAAGGTCAAATCTGACCTCAGGAGGACGTCACTGCCACAGAACATGCTCCAAACCCTTGCAACTTTAAACCACAAGTGACAGTCACAGTGCACTGAAAACTGCAAAAATGTGAATGACTCTTACCTGTTTCTTCTGGTTTGATCTACAGAATAAATCTGTTTTCTCAGCCAACTAGAAAGAAATTGGAGACCAGAGAGAGAGAGAGACAAATAAAGTTAGAAAATAGCGCAGATCTCAGTAAGATCTATGGGATGGGGACAGAAGAGACTGGAACTAAAAGGGTCTTTCGGCTTCTCCCCAAGGCCACCCTGGGGTACAGGTTCCTTGCGGTTGAAGACCCTTGCCTGAGCCTAGGGGGTCCCTTGCATAAGGAAACTCTGGGTCCCTGTCAAGTGACAGTCTCCTCTGATGACAGTCATTAATCCCAAAAGGCTGGTAAGAAAAAAATGGTGCCAGGCGGAGGCTTCAGTTTGTGGGGGGAGAGGAACTCACACCGAAATCCCATCAAATTCCCGGGACACTGAAGAAACAGACAGAGAAGGCCTTCGCCAACAAGGAGGAAGTGACAGGCGGCAGGCCCAGGCCCTGAAGCTGACCGCCTCACTGAGCTCTCCTGTCCCCCACCAGCACCAATGGCTGTTTCCAACTGAGGTCCAAGGCAGCGTCACCTGAAGGCCAGGTGCAGACTGGCACCAGACCCTCTTACTGGGGAGCGTCCAAAACTGCTATTAGGCACCACTGCATACACAGCAGGCGGGGAGCCCAGAAGAGGCAGGACGTGAACAGCAGGCAGAGCTGAGTACCTCTCTATGATAGTGGGCGTGGATGCGCTCATCACTTCCTGGTGCAAGATTTTCAGGCCTGAGAGCCACATAATTGCATCCTCTCTGGAGTCAGCTGGAGAGGGGATGGGAAGAGAAGTGCTGCGTGAACCACTGGGAAGATCTTTGCTTGCAAGTGCTGGTTACAGACTGAATTCATAGGCTGAAGCCGTAACCCCACTGGCCCGGTGTTTGGAGGTACGGCCTTAGGAGGTGACGAGGTTCACATGAAGTCATAAGGTGGGGCTCCCACAAAGGGATTAGTGCCCTTCTCAAGAAGAAAAAGAGACCCTCACTCCCTCTCCACCTGCATGCACACTGAGAAGACTGTTACAGCAGCCAAAGCAACCTGAGACAGGGCCAGCTCAGGACATAGACAGGAGCCCGCCATGTGGCCATCAGGATGGCACACTAATCCATAAATGGCAAAGCTGAGGATTCAAACCTGGGCTGGGCTCGAACCAGGTGGTCAGCTCCAGCTTCTCAGGAGAATCACTAGGGCCCTCCCAATACCTATGTCCCCCCCTGCCGAGGGAGGTTAAGTCAGAGAGGAGAGTAGGAAAATTCCCAGCTGGAGCCACTGGGTGCCCCTGGGTAAGGCCTCAGCATCCTTCGTGGCTGTAACACAGTGCCATGAACTTGGGCTTAAAGTAATACAGGTGTCCCCTTCTGGTCATGGAGGTCAGAGTCTGAAACAGGCTGGCAGGAGTCATGGTTCACATCTAAAGTGGCCCCAGAGGACTCACATGTCAGAGGCCAGGCTTTCAGAAGGTGACTGGCCCTGGAAGTGCTTTACTCATCAGTGGATCAGCCTGTGGATGACTTCAAGGCTGAATGTGCTCTTAGGAGGTGGGGCCGGAAGGACGGGGTCACTGGGGAGCCCCCCAGGATCATGTGTACTGCAATCCCAAGTGGCCCTCAGTGTTCCCTGGGTCCACTGGGGAGCCCAGGGAAGGGGGAGGGAGGTGAAACTACTGCTGTGAGAAAATGACAAGAAGACAGCAAAGAGCTCGGCTTCTGAGAGGAAGAAGATGGTTGCACGGGTCCGTGACACGTGCATCCAGCCGGCCACTTCACCTGCTCTGCACCCCTGTTGTTGTCAGATGCCTCACTATTAACACCTGTGGGCACCAGCAGTCCGATATTGTACGCCCCTCCATCCCACCTAGCGAAGGAGGAAACTGAGGCTCCAATGGGGCATTAGCCCCAGAGCAGTGAGTGCAAAGCTGGGATCTGAACCCAGGCCTTGAACTCAGGGCTCTAGAAGACCCTGGAGCGGGCCAGACACCAAGCTGGCATCCCAGGTCCCGGCCTGGTGCTCCTGTGGTCTCCTTCAAGAGCAACAGCCAGGGCTCAGCCTGTAGGTGAGGCTATGTGGCCAGAGCTGTCTAGGTTAGTGATCCCTCTCCCTCACTCCACCTCTATTACCCGCCACCCACCAAAAAATCAGACATTCCTTTGTTATCCCCCACCGGCAGCTTGCTACTTCCCTCTCTGAGTGTTTGCTCAGGCCATGCCTCTCCTGAACTGCCCTCGCACTCTCCTTCCAACTCCTATGGATGCCTCAAAACCCAGTTTAAAATAAGTCAGCCCCTGCAGAGCCCTCCCTGGAATTAGGCATCTGTACTAGCACACTGTACTATGTGTGCACTGCAGCACTGATCACAGTGTACTTAACTTCCTGGACACACAATTATGAGCTCTGTAAAGCAACTGGGTCTTATTCCTCTCTTGCACCCTATTAATGCCTACAACCTAGCAGAGAACGTGTGCTCGATAGATACTTGATGGGGTTTGGAGTACTGCTCAGAAATAGAGCTCTTGCCTAGCATGCTCCTGGGTTCAAGTTCCAGCATGTCAAAGTCCCCCCAAAAATAGATGCTTGATGAAAGAATGAGAAATTAATAAGAACTTGTTTGACCCCTAATTAGATGTCTCTGTATTACTCAACTTCCACAGTCCTCTTTGGTATGCTTTACTTGGATAGTATTTATTATTTATCTTTTCTCATCAGTCCAGACTAGACAGACACTGCTAATTGAGTAGTGCTAGAGCTGGACCAAAAAGCAGTCACAGCTTCTGCCCTGAGTAACCTGCCTGGGTTGCTCCCCAATCCCATTCTTGCCTCCCAGATGGTTCCTCTGCTCTTTGATGGATCCACAGGGACAGAAAACTCACGCACATCACTGTGTGCATGTGTGTGCCTGTGTGTGCGTACTCATGAGTATATGTGCTGTGTGCACATATGAGACCTCAGGAGTGTTCCATCAGATCAGTGTCAAGTTTGCTATGCCACATCTGCTGGATGAAAGTGGGGGACTTTTTTTGCCCAGTGGAGCCTGGCCTGTATTGACCACATTAGTTTGCATATATTCAACTCTCAACTCCCAGCATTCCAATGTGATGGGCATGATTGCTCTTCACATTTCACAGTTGAGCAGTTGCAGCTCAGAAAGGTTAAGCAGCTTGCCCAAAGACACACAGCAGGGATGGGATTCAAAACCATAAGGCCCCAAATGCATGTTAATGGGCAGGCAGGTATGAACATCTACTACTAGAGAACTTCTGCAAAAGGAAACTGAGGCACAGAGAGGGAGAAGAGCAAATGTGCACCCACTTGCCAAACTGAGTGTGCTGAGGACGAAATGGGTGCCGTACAAGATGGTGAAGCAGCAGTCTTCCTTCTGGCGGACTGCTTTTGCACGCTCGAAGTCCTTGGAGTTCTTCCCTGGGCGAATTTCCTTGATTTCCATGATATCCACTAAAAGGAAATAAACATGAGCCAGTGAGAAGCCAGCGTTCACTGTGCCCCAGGACACAGCAGCACACATGCAGCCCAGCCACAGCCAGCTCCTCTGCTCCACAGGAGAGACCTGAGGCGTCTCCATACCTGGATCCCCATCTGAGCTCAGGTCCCCTCCTCCTGCGAGAGGACAGAGGACCAACAGCCTGCCTGGGCACAGGAAGGGCATGGGGTCTCCTCTCACCCCTTCCAAAGATAAATGCAACATTAAACCAGGACATGAGCTTTGGCAATGCAACTCAGGTGAAGAGAGACACAGGATGTTCTACCAAGACAACAGACAGGGCTTCTGCTCTTTGGGGATCACTCTGGACAGCATAAAAGCTTGACTGTGCACTGACCTGGACCTTGGTGATCTTTTCCCCGAGTCTCAAAAGCTACAAGTGCTCTTTAGCTCAATTGAAGGGAAAAAAGAAACAGAAAGCACTGAATAACTACTTTTTAAAAAAGAGAGCCTGGAATTTAGCTCAGTGGTTCCAGCGCCCACCTTGCAAGAGCAGGGTCCCAAGTTCAATCCCCGGTACCAAAAAAAAAAAAAGAGGGTCAGAATCCAGGGTGTGGGGAGACCATAGGAATTCCAGAGACCATGGGCCTGTTGGAAGAAGTGAAGAGTGTGGTGGGCCATTACACTGGTGGCCCTTAATAGGGCACAGCTTCTGGTATTTATGTTTCATGTCATCTCCTGCCCTTGAATCCAGGCTTTTTCTGTCATCTGCCTTAACCAACAAAGTGTGGCAATGCTGGGCCAATCCTGGACCTGACCCTTAAGAAGGTCAGCAGCTTCTTTTCTTGTGCTCAGGGGTAAGCCAGCTCCCACATAAGTTAGACCGCCATGCTGTGAGAAGCCCACGCTAGCCACCTGGAGGAGCCTCACAAGGAGAACCAAGAATTCCAGCCAACAGCCAGCAGGTGGCTTCACCATCTTGGAAATGGACCCTCTGTCCCTGGTGCACCACTTCAGCTGCTACCATTGAGAGCAGAAACCAGCTCTTCCAGACCCTGACCCCTGCTGAAACTGCAGAAATAGGAGCAAATAAATAAAACGAGTATGGTTTAAGCCTCAAAGCTCTGGGTTAGTTTGCTGTACAGCAACAGTTAGCAGAAACAGAGGAAATCATTCTTCCTCCACCCATGCCTAGCCAAAAACTACACGTCAGGGTGCCCACCAGGGCCAAGGAGTTCCTCTTGCCTCATGGAGTGACCACTGAAAGATGGACAGCCCCAAGTGACAAGCTTGACTAGTCCCTTCTGTCCCTGGGACAGACCTGTTCTGTGTGCTTCAGAATAAGGTGATTCACAACAGAATGACCACATGTTGGCTCCAAGACTGGATCACAGATGAGCATATGGCCTAGCTGTCCCATCTGCATCCTCTGGGGACTCACCTGGACAGAGCTATTTATAGATTCTCTCCTCTACTGAAACCAAGCTGGTGAAACATGACCCTAGGGTAGCAGGGACCACACTCCCTGTCCCGTCCGACTTTAAGCCAGTGGCACCCTGAAATGTGCTACTTACAAGAACCAGGAAATCCTCCCCTGTTGCTTGGATTAGTTTGAGATGAGTTTCTGGCACTTACAACCGAAAGAGCTGCTTCACACACCTCCATCGACGCACAGATCAGAGAAACGGGAAGTGGGGGGCCTGAGCCCTACACCAGGAGAGGAAGGCACAGAGGGGGCTTTGGCTTGGGAAGGGGGAAGACAGCGCTAAGGCTGAACAGGCAAAAAGTACATTTATTTTTTATGTTTTATCTTTTTTTCCACTACTGATGGTTGAACCCAGGGCCTTTGCATTGAGCTACCTCCCAGCTCCCTTTTTTATTGTAAGACAGTCTTACTACACTGCTAAGTTGCCCAGGCTGGGCTCAAAGTGGCAATCCTCCTGCCTCAGCCTCCCAGGATTCTGAGATTACAGGTGTTCACCACCACGCCCAGCTGCATTTTTGACAAAAAAGGATTGCATATACTTGTCCTGCACAATATGATGTCTTGAAACATGTATATATTATGGGATGGCTCAATCGTGCTAATTAGCATATGCATTACCTCACAGACTTACCATTTCTTTGTGGTGAGAACATTTTAAGTCTATTCTCTTAGAGAGTAAAAAAAAACCAATATATTGTCATTCACTGTGGTTACCATGTTGTACATGAGAAGAGACTTTTTAGAGTCAGCACTGAACGGATAAGAAAGGCTCGTGGTCAGTCCCAGGTAATGACTGGGGAGGCTGTGGAGAATTCACAGAGAGGGGACAGGTGAGCCCACAGCCTCCCGCTCTTACACAGGGTGAACTCAGCTAAGAAAGGTGAGGGTGTGAGAGTCATGAGCTCCTGTGAAGAGAATGTAAGTACCACGTTTGTCCTGTACGTGTGTGTGATTGGACACATAGCTATTTGTTGTGGGACACAAGTTGTTGTGGCACAATAGCACCACACACCAAAACAGAAACAAAACAACAGGAAAGGCAAGGGCCTGTGAAAGACAGTGGGACCCATTGAGGGTCTGCACTTCGCAAAAGCCCTGCTCTGTATCCAGGCCTGGGTTTTGATCGCGATGATCAGGAAAGAGTTCTCGCTGGGGGTCCTGGAGGAAGAGCTCACAGAAAATCTACTTTTGCCAAATCCACTTGAGTCTAAAATTATTTCAAAACAGAAAGTTTTAAAATTCACTTCTCAGTTACGAGTGACCCTGCTGTGGGGGGGCCTCTAGACGCTGGTGAAGTGGACGGGTGGGCTGGGGTCCAGGTCCCCATTTTTCATTCAGCCCAGACACTGGAGGCTTCCCTATCTCTACTTTTGGTCTTTGTTCCTCAAAAATCCTTTTTGTGCACTGGAATTCCTAACTTTCTAGGAGGAAATTGCCTTTCCTAATTTAACTGCTTTTATAATTATCTAAAAACTTCAATGGTGCTAAGGTTTGTTTTCAAAAGTAGTACTGCTATGGTTTAAATGGAGACTGTCCCCCAAGTGTCATTTATTCAAAAGTGGGACTTTTGGGAGGTGACTGGATGGGGGGGCGCGCCATACCCACCAAAGATTCATGGATGAGCTCATGGCTGAGTTCCCACTTAGGAGGAGGGACCTGGCCAGAAGAGGCAGGTCACTGGGGACACAGCCTGGAAGGGTTTATCTCCCTCCCTCGCTCCTTCCTTCTCTCTCCCCTTCCTGGCTGCCATGAGGTGAGCAGATTCCCTCCGCTATGAAATATTACATTGGCACCAGACAACCACAGACTGCCCCCTTAAAATATGAGCCACAGTGAACCTCTCCCCCTTTAAGTTTCGGGTGTCAGGCATCGTGTCCAGCAATGGGAAAACTGACTAACACACTCACACACCCAGCTGACTGCCAGTCCAGTCCAGCAATTTCAAGCAAAACATTTTTTCTATTTAGTCTAACAATTCTTTCCCCAGAAAATGTTTCTAAGAGGGAAACAGTGAGCTTTTATCCTCGCTGTAGAATTATAATTTTAAAGATTGACACTTTTTATACTGTAACACTGTCTTGCAGCGATCACTAAGTGTTATGAGTTCTACTTCCAAAATCGCTCCGGAAGCCATCCACTTCTTTCCACTGCCAGAGTCAACACCACAAGCCAAGCTGCCGTGAGATCTTGCATTGTCCACTAAAGTCCCCTCCCAGCAGTCTGTCATCACCGGAGCTGTCTTTAAGACATGCTCATGTCAGTCCTCGGCATCAAGCCCTCCAAGGCCATCCCACAGTTGTTAGGACGAAGGGCTACAGCCCCCTCACACTCGTGCGATGGGAGATGACCGCAGTAAGAAAGGCAATGGACGCCCCCCAGCCACTCCAGATCCACGTGGCCTGAGCACCCACATACCGCCTTGCACTTTGGCACAACAAGCACCCCTTGGAAGCCAGGCCTGTCCCAGGCAAAGCTTCAGACACCCGGCTGGCCACCTCCATTACATCCTGGCCACCCCCCTGGTGAGCGTTGGCTTGTTCACCACCCCTCTGAACAGACTGTCCTTTGCCACCGCACTGTCCTTGCTCCGTCGTCAAAGGTCGGTCAGCAATACTCGCCTGGGCTGTCTCGGTCACTGATACAGCTGTCTATTCTTTTCCCAGCACTACACTGTCTTGCTGACTGTAGCTCCAAGTTAATGTCATCCTTTAACTTTGTGCTCCTTCAGCACTGTATTTGCTACTCTGGGCTTGTGGCCTTTCCACGGAAACTTTAGAATCAATCAGTCAATATCCACAAAGGGACTTGCTGAGATTCTGTGACTGATAATCAGGATATATTAAATTTCCCGTTTCCTGACACATGACTCCCCGAACCCTTAGACTCTCAAGGTCACGTGTCTTCTATACAGTCAGCCTCTGTAATATTCTCTACAACAAACCAGTGATGGCACGTTTCCCTGGGTTCTGTGAACCACTCTAGCAAATTAACTGAACCCAAGGAGGGGACTGTTGGAACCCCAGCTTGTAGCTGGTCAGTGAGAAGTAGAGGTCACAACCGGGGGCTTGGGAAGTGAGGGCAGTTTTGTGGGGCTGAGCCCTCAGCCTATGGGACCCAAAGCTATCACCAAGTAAAGTGTCACCTTTGAAGGGAATCAGATGACACCCAGCTGGTGTCCACAGGGGAATTGTGTGCTTGGCCTGTGAGGCCATCTCCATATGTGGCCCTTATACATCTGGATCAGAAGTGGTGAGTGAATGGTGAGGAAAGAGACAGAGCAGAACAAACATCTTAGTCTATCCTTTCCAGAGGTGAGGCATTTTGTGTTTTCTGCTTTTAGAATGGGGAAAAGAACCTTTGGGGTTTTTCCTCTGTTCTGTTCAGTTTTGATTGGGACTGTGTTGAATCTACAGATCAAGCCAGGAAGAACCTATTGGAATACTGAGTCCTCTTATCCATGAACATGGACTATCTACTCATCACATTTCTAAGCATTAGCCCTAAGCCAGACATTCTGCTGCATGGATTTGACCCTGGCTTTCACAAGTCTCTCAGACACATGACCCTCATCCTTCAGGATGAACATAAAGGCAAGAAGAATAAAGGCTCATACAGAGCACTTCCTTTGTGCTAGGCACCTTGCTAATGCTCTGAATATCGTGTAGGATGGTTCTCCGGAAGCTGATCTGAGCCAAGGTTTCCTGTCCCAGTGGTAACAGGGGGAGTGGCAGAGTGGGAAGAGGCAGGAGGAGTTCACTGAGGCTGTGGTCCAGCGGGGACGGGCTGTGGGCTGGCTGTACAATGGCCAGCCTCTCACCTGCCCTGTCAGCAGTCCCCGGCTGCTGCTTTACAATAAGCACAACCTTCAAGGTCAACCATGGTCAACTTTAATGTCTATCAGACAACAGGAAACGTGAGGCCTTCAGCTATCAATCCCCATCCCCTCTCATCCCCACATTTGCCCAAAACAACCACTAACCTACTTGCAGTCTCTATAGATCTATCTATCCTGGACATTTCAGATAAATGGAATCAAATAAAGCACTCTTTGGGTCTGGAGTCTTTTATTTGGCATGATGTTTGCAAGAGTCATCCACACTGAAGCATGATCAGTACCTCATTCCCTATCATGCAGGAGCCATCTTCCGTGGTACATATATACCACATTCTATTTACCATTTCAGAGCCAACTGATGGGCACAATGCTGCTGTGGACATTCACATACAATGGCATGTTTGAACATCTGTTTTCAATTCTGAGGTCTGCCCTAGGGTGGAAACCAGTTATCTCTCAACCTCACCCTTGGGATGCAGGGATGGCAGGGAAGCCACCACCAGACCCTTAGCCCCGAGGCTGGGGCTCCTGGGATAAGAAGGTAGCAGTGGGGCCATCACCAAGCCCTCCATGGTCATGACTACCACTCCCCAGGCCCTTGGATGAGCAAGGGGTGAGGTGCAGAGGCCCCAAGGGCTGCCCCTGTCCAGCAAGTCCCCCAGTGTCAGAGCCCCAAGGAGGCAGGAATAGCAGCCGTGGTAGTCTTCTATGCGATCATCAGCGCAGCTCAGGTGACCTTGTTGACGGGTGACATGCCTGATCCTGACTCTGCAGTAGATGGGCGCGTCTTGGTGAGTGATGACACCCCCACCCACGGGGTACAGAGTTGGGAGGTAACGGGGGAGCCTGCTGCACTCCCCCAGGTTAATCCAAGCCACCATTCTGACCAAGGCTGCTGTCAGGTTGCCAACTCACATGCTCCCAGGGCCACCTATGTCCTGAGAAATGGCATGGCTTACACTGAGACAGAGGGACTCTGGTTCCTGCTCGCTGGGCTCCTCTCCCAGCTCCCTGCTCTCGGCGGTGCCTTCATTTGTCCATGTGAACACCAGCAGTGAAGCAGTACTTACACCCAGTGCGTCTGAGGACCATGTCTTTGAGTGTCAGTGTAAGTGTGTACATGTCTGTCAGTTCAGAGAGCCTGATGGCTTTAACTAACCAAGATGTGGAAACTTCTATGTTCTTATCTATGCCTCTGGAAATATTAATGTAATTTTATGAAGCTAGACACCTATAAGTCATAAGAAACAACAGCGCCTGAATTCATCTGTTGTAAAAAATCGAGACAGATCTTCATGCACTAATTATGAAAAAAACTCTACAGTGGTTAATGTGAATAGAATGGATGTAGCCGTGTGATTAGAAAACGTGGTGAAGGTTTAAATTTTTTAAATTACAAGAAAAGACATGTCATTAATCCCCCTCAAAACCCTCACTTCGGACACACGTACCCCATTGCTCTTGCCACTTTCTGAGGCAGTTCTGGAAGTTCTCTTTTGTGAGTGTCTTTATAAGGTCAGATCAAAAATGCAGTGAATGCTGCTGCCAAGTGCCATCCAATAAAAAGGAGGCTTATAAAAATATTACCTGGTTCTTGTTCACCTTACTCACTGGCTCTGGCACTTTGCAACTTCTGGCTCTTCCTCAAAGTCAAAGGATGATAAAGGGAAATATTTTGAATCAATTCAGGACATTGAGGCAGCCACAACAGCGCAACTAAAGATACTCAGGAAACAGGGCTCCTGAACTGCTTCAGAAAGTGATAAGAACATGGGATAAATGTGTTTGCAGTGAGGGAAGGTATTTTGAAGGAGATTCATGGCAATGTGTCCTTTATTGTAATAATTTTTATTTTTTCCTCCATTAAGTTTATTGGTACATTTTAGGTATACAGTACAGTTACATTCATCATTGGGATCTTGTACCATTACATGAGTACCTTGGTTCTTATTTTTTTCCCCTTCCCCTGCCCTCCCTTCACCCCCTCCACCCTTCCCCAAAGATTTTGTTTCCATTTTTTTCCTTTTCTCATATTTTTCTTTTCCCTTCTTTCCTTTCCCCTACCCCTCCCACTTCCCCGGCTCCTTTAGACCTTTACATCCTATTACACAATATCAGTTATACATTTTTAAAATTACAATATCAAG
Organism: Heterocephalus glaber; assembly: GCF_053883595.1. NCBI lineage: Eukaryota > Metazoa > Chordata > Mammalia > Rodentia > Bathyergidae > Heterocephalus > Heterocephalus glaber. The sequence continues at coordinate 5,710,133 of NW_028258137.1, forward strand.
ATCTAGGAGACATTACCACAGATTTGACAGAATTTAAAAGGATATAGAAAGCATATTTCAAACATCTGTTTTGAAATAAATGACAACTTCTAAGAAGTACCTTGGAAGACAAATTAATGAAACTAACTCTGGAGGAAATATAAAATTTGAATAGCACCTATTAAAGAAAGTATATTCCTAGCTTGAAAACCTACCTATATGACAACAGCAGGCTCATATACATTTTAACTGATAAATTGTATCAAACACTTAAAGCAGAAAAAAGAAGGAACACTTCTCCCCTCATTTTAGGAAATCAACATTGTGCTAATCCTAAAAACTGGATAAAGATAATAGAAGAAAAAAGTAGGAACATAGATAGAAATTTGTTTAACAAAACAAACTATTAGAAGTCAGATCTGGCAGGATGTAGAAAGTGGTTTTGTTATAGGGATGGCAGTGTTGGTTCAGCATTGGAAGATCCACCCCCAAAAGGCATCATTTTAACAGAGGAAAGGAGAAAGATATATGATCCTGTCAGTAGTTGGAGAAAAAGTATTGGACTAAATTCTACAGCTGTTCATGGTAAAAGCTCTCAGGAGACTAGAAGTAGAACAGAACCTTCTCAACAGATCAAAGACATGTACTCCATACTTCCAGCAAAATAATTTTTAAATGCACTGTATTTTTTATCACTTCACATACACGAGTCTACACATCTGTGCACTGTTGGGAGCAATGCTACATAATTCTAGGGCAAAATCATTTGAGTAGGCCTAGTTCTCCTGCCTACAGCCCAGCTATGGCATTCCAGACATAACTGCATTTTGGCCAAGGGTCACAACTGAGACCTCAGTGATCCCTTGATGCTGTAATGCTCCAGGACAAGACCCCACCTGTGGGAGACACCAAATCTTCATCTGCATAGTTCCTCATTGTTCTTAGATTTCCACTGCCCCCAGCCTTTTGTTACACCTTGTTTATCCCAATGTGAAGTACTGAACTCTGCATTTCACTTGTTACATTTGTTTCCCCGTGTACTGAATAAAAGGTGCTGCAAGGTAGGGGGTCTTTGTCTCTGCCGCCCAGAGCAGCACTGATCAGACCCAAAGCTCAGCTTCTTCTCAGTCTCATTTTTCTACCTTTCCTGTAGTTCACCGTGTGCTGCCGTGGCTCGCAGGAGACCAGGACTCACTGCAGAGGTTCTGGTAACGTCCCCTTCCCCTGTTCCCTACAGTGTGCAGGCAAATACTGTATACAGATGTCCAACACTACTCAATCTCACTAGCTGAATATCCACTATAACTTGTAAAAAGTTTTTACCCAAAAACACTGTCCAGATCTCAGACCTGCTGTAGGAGGCTCAGGGCAGGCAGCCGTGAGAAAGGGAAGGTGTTTATCAGTCTGCAACAGAAAAGCAAGCCCACTGCTCCTGGTGGTGAAGTCTTTGTGCCAAAGCCTGGTGTCTCACCCGCCCTGTGAAATCCCTTTTGAGTCCTAGTGTTTGCTTCTGACGAGCCTGGTACCAACGAGGGCCTAACTGGAATAGCTCTTTAGGATTCTTAACAGATTATTTCATTGCTATTTCCACTACAAAACAAGGTTGTTGGAGGCTAAAATGACAATTCAGAATCAGAACCTCTGCTGCAGAGCGGCCGACATACTTTCTGCAGACATACTCAGTGCTGAGTGAACATATCCCAGCAGCAGAGCCACCAGGTCCATGCAAGACTGTCCCATCGGACAGCACTTTTATCAGTCTTTTTACCAATAAAATGAATAAAGAGGGCCGGGGATTTAGCCCAGTGGTTCCAGGGCCTGCCTCACAAGCTCAAGGTCCCAAGTTCGATCCCTGGTACCAACAAATAAATGAATGAATGAATGAATAAATAAATAAATAAAATGAATAGAGCCTAAGAATGGACCAAATCGAGTTAGTTGCTTGAATCTGAACAACTACTGCCCACATATATTAATACTATTTATAACAATTTTTAAAATTATTACAATAATCAACAAATTTCTTTCATTAAATAAAAAGAAATTATATTCAAGAATTTCTTTAAAACTTTTTACATGAAGGTGGCTGAGTTGTGCAGAGTGCACAAAATGCCGTAGTGCGTTTGGCTTCTTTTGCACCCACAGTGCCATGTTTTCAGATAGTCACGCATGCAGGAGAACCGCAGGTGGGAGAATCAAATTCAAGTCAGAGTCGCCCGGCAATGAGACACATGAATTACAGTCCTGTCATGAATGTGTTAAAGCAACAAATAATTAGATATTTGTTGCTGTCGATGCTTTGTAACCTTGCAAAAAAATAATAATAATACTGAGAGTGGACTTCTTTAAGTGTTAAAGACTGTCCTATGCTGCCCAGGAAACAGGATGGGGTGTGTGCAGATCGGCTGGTAATCCACCAGCATTTGTGTCCATGCTATATGATGAAACACGCAGCTACCCCAAAAAAGTTGCTCTTCAACATGTTTCAGAAACAAATTCAATTCCATTAAGGAAGAATACTGGGTTTTGTTCGTGTGTGTGTGTGTGTGTGTGTGTGTATGTTCCTGGGGACTGAACCCAGGACCTTCACCCTGAACTACATCCCCAAATCAACCTCTTTTTTTTGAGACAGTCTTACCAAGATGCTTGAATTTGAGACCTCCCGCCTCAGCCTCCCAGAGTGCTGGGATGACAGGAATGCACCCACACCCAGCTAGAATACCGGGTCCATACATATGTACAGGTATGTGTGACAGCATGAGAGAAGGAGCCAGAAGATTCCTGGCAGTTTGCTGACACCAGGCGTATACTATACGCCTGGCTATAACTTCTGCCAAGGGTGCACAGTCCTTAGAACAGCTGACCTTCTTTTCAAAGCAGGCTATGGCCGTCGAGTCCCCTTGTGTGGTGGGGCTCCGCGGCCGGCCGGGCTTCCTGCTTGAAGTGAGATAGCTCAGCCACAGAGGAACCCTCTGCACCCCGCCCCCTCCCAGCATCATGCGGGTCCCCCACACCCAGTCCCTGCTCCTGGAATTGGCCATTCTGCCCCTTGCTGCCCGCCCACTGCCTCCAAACTCACCCTCGCGCCCTGGGGGTCGGGGCACCTCTGCGACACCTCTTCCACCACGAGGACCCCTGGCTGTGCCCCAATCGCCCATCTTAGGGCCAATCTTTCTCCCCCACCCTGGGCATCTTCTTACCCTGACACCAGGGCCCTCTGCCCAGTTTCCCTTCGTGGCCTTCGGCGGCACCATCTCCTAAAAGCCTGCCCATCTGTCCTCAGGGAAGCTCAGGGTGCATTTGAGGGGGCCCCTGCTCTCCTGGCCGACTCAGCCACCCACGACAGACGCCTCCCAGGAGGCTTGGGGTCTGCGGGGACAGAGAGTCCAGAGGAGAGCGCAGACACGTGTCCCCCACCTCTGGGCACGGGGCGGGCACAGGGTCCACCCCGGCTCCTCCCCAGCACGGGACAGAGGCTTCTCTGCCGGGTGGCATCTGGGCTCAGTTTAAAGAATGTGCCTCCCTCAGGAGGACCCGGAGTCCAAAGACCACGGAGGCTTATGCGCTTCCCCGATGAGCATCCAGGACGATTGTGTGGAGCTGCTATGCAAACCAAGCAACGTGAAGCAAAGCCTGCAGCGGCCTCCAGGTCCCTACAGAGCTGCAAGGACGAAGAAAAGGTTCTTTGCTCCTCCTCTCGGCAGCACCTTCCCCCTGCCTGCGGTTTCGCTTTAAGTAAGAAGCCTCGGGCTGCTGATGGCAGCTGCAGTGCTGTCAAAGGCCGGGGCTCGGCTTCTTTGACACCTCTCAGCCCCTGACTGGAGCTGGCTGCCATGCCAGACACAAAAGCAGCCCGCAGAGCTGGAAAGGGGCTTCCCAAGGCTGCAGGGTCGGGGGAGGCAGCTGTCGAGCATCTAGCCCATCTGGGCTTAAAGTCTGACTTCCTTTCCTGGCTCTGCTCCTCGGGGTTGTTACTTCTTTACCCTGCCATAGCCTTCATTTTCCCATCCGTAAAATGGGGAAATGACACACACACCCCCAATGGGCAGATACGCCCCAAGAACTCAGTCAAACATAAGCTGTCCTGAGAGTTTCACATATTAGGAATTTCAGGTGTGATTGAAAACTACGCTGCATGTTTGAATTTTAAAGATCTATTACAGTAAGAGACACATTGCCAGTAATTCCCCCCAAAACTCCTCCGCCTCACTTCCAACACACTTACCCATCGTTCTTGTCGCTTTCTGAAGCAGTTCTGGACGTCCTCTTTCATCAGTGTCTTTAACTGTGCTGCTGTTAGCTGCCTGCAGGTCTTGAATCATTTCAAAATGTTTACGTTTCATGGTCATTCTGACTGTGGGGAAGAGCCAGACGTTTCAGGGTGCCAGATCCAGTGAACAAGGTGGATGAGGACACAGCGCGATGTTTTTATTTGGCAGAAATCACTGTAAACATTTTGAACTGATTTAGGACATGGAGGCAGCCACGAAGGTATTCATGAAAAAGGACTCCCTGGACTGCTCCAGAAAGTGGCAAGAACCACAGGACGAGTGGGTTCAGAGCAAGGGGGTGTTCCTGAGGGGGATTAATGGCGATGTGCATGTCACTGTATACTTTTTAAACATCTGCTGTATTTCTTATCATACCTCATGCATCCCGGAGGCAGATACACCTGAAAGGGTGCTGTAAAATATAAATTGTCCTAGAAGTCATAGATGCGAGAAATCACTTAACTCCTGGAGATGGGGGTGGGGGTGCCCGTAGCTTCTTTGCCAACACGGACAGCCTCCTGCTCGCATGTGAAGAGACCATGCTGGGAAATTACTGACCAGGGATCAGGCAGCTGTCACTGATGGCTTACATTTGTGCACAAGTATCCCATGGACTGGAGTTAGTGGAGCTTCTCCCACTCCACTGCTCCTCCCTTTCTGATGGCAACTCCAGAACTGGGCATGCCCAGATTGGCTTTCTTTTCCTGCCCAGGTCCAATTGACCCCTGGGACCACCTGCCCAGGCCTGCTCCCTGCCACTTGGGAACTGTGTCTAAAATGCCCATAAGCATCCAGCAGGGCCAGCAGGAGTGTGGGCAATCAGGGGCCAGGGCACCATCCTAACCAGAGCGACTGTGCCCTTGGAAGCTGCCCATTTCCAGAGTAAGGAGGTAGAGACAGGAGGAGGAGCTTTCTATACTGGGCTGCTGAAGCCCCTAGCGTGGACCACCAAATACTTCTTCCGTGTTCACCACTGCAGTGCCACTGTCACTTGGAGCCTTCTCCTCCTGCTGGAAACTAAGTGAGAAAAAAACCCACACATGGAGTGAGGGAGACAGATGACTACATAGCACCCACCCTTTGTTACAGCCTCAGTGTGATGGGTATTAATGTGCAACAGAAAAAAATACACACACCTATCAGCTCAAGCTGTAAAATCAAGTTTCATGCTACACAAAATTAAGTTTAAGGCTGAGCATGGTGGCACATGCTTGTAATCCCAGGAGGCTGAGGCAGGAGGATCACAGTTCAAGCCCAGCCCTGGAAACTTACACTTAGCAAGATTCTGTCTCAAAATAAAAGGGCTGAGACTATATAACTCAGTGCAAAGGCCCTGGGTTCAATACCAAGTACTAAAAAAAGGGACAGAGACAGATGGGGGAGAGGGGAGTGGGCTACACATAATAAAATTTATATCTTAAAAAAAATAAGGAAAGAAGGGAAAGGAAAAATTATGAGAAAAGAAAAAAAATGGAAACAAAATCTATGTAAATAGGGAAGGGTGGAGGGGGTGAAGGGTGCACAGGTAATGGGGAAAAAATAAGAACCAAGATGCATCATGTACAGGTACAAGCACACAATGATAAATGTAAACATCTTGTATACCTAAAATGTACCAATAAAACAATTTAAAAGAAAAATAAATAAATAAGCTAAATGCTTCGACACAGGTGGGCATGAATAAAGGCCAAGCCAGAACCCTCATGTTGATGTTCCAGTCTGCGTCTTACTGTGGAAGTGGTCACAGTCCCAGTGTATGTGATAAACGTGCACATAATGAAATAGTCATTCAAGCACAGAGAAAACCGGGTCAGCCCGCACGAGGCCACTGGGGACAGCATCAGCATTGATACCCAGTTGTGAGGCCTGATGCTCTAGTTGTGTAAGGCAGCACCGTGGGGGACTGGGTAAAGTCTACTGAAATCTCTATTATTCCTCACAATTTTGTGTGCGTTTAGAATTATCTCCATAAAAATTCCAGGGAAAAACGCATGGCATTGCTCAGTGGGATGTAGCTCAGTGGTAGAGCATTTGTTCCACGTGGGAGGCACTAGGTTGCAGCCCCAACTGCAAAAGAAAAAAAAAAAAATGCAGTATCAAGCAGGGAAAAAAAAAAAGAGAGGCATTTTAGTACCAAACAGGCATTCTCTTCCTGGCTGGAAAGGCAGGCAGGGAACAGGGAAGAAAGCTCGTCCCCTGCCCGTTCTGTCTGGAAACTGCTCTGCCGTGACAGCTGATACAGACGACACCCCTCAGCCTCTCGGCTGGGCTGGTTCCTTCTTGGCTCCCCAGCTCAATTCCAGCTCCACCCTGCAGGACCACACTGTTCCTCCCAGGCCAGAAATAGACACTCTTGCAGCCTCCCGATAAGCCAGGCACTGCAGCCCAGAGGAAGTCCCTGCAGGGGCCCAGGGCTGGCCGGCACAGCAGGGGAGGGGCTCCTTTGGAAAGGGCAGAGGTCACACGGCTACGGAAGCCAACTGGGGAAGCCAACTGGGAACAGGATTCCCATGGACACCTGCAAGGAGTGCAGGCACCCCGAGCACCCACCAAAGAGTGAACGTGGGTCCCTCAGAGAGACCACACCCTCGATGACCTCAGTCCAACTCACCCCACTGCGCATAACCCTCCTTTCACTCTGAGTTGATGGCCTGTCTTCCTGCCTGAGTGCTTTATGTTCACGGGCAAACAAAGGTTCTAAGGCTATTGACAGCTATCTCTACTTGGCCACCTGGGGAAGAAGCAGCTGTGAAGGCCTGACTGCTGACACATCCTCCCTGGGAAACACAGTCCCCACCTTACTTTCCCAGGACCTCCTGGTCTCAGAGGAAACGGAAGGGATACCACGCTGTGTCAACACCCAGCACCTCCTGGGGAGCACCCACGGCAGGGCTTCTGACACCTGCGCCCTCGGGAGGCCGAGATATGGTCCCTGTCCCCCATGGGGACAATGAGGCAGTGCCCCAGTGACTCATGCAATGGTATACAGGTTAAGGTGGGATTTGAACCTGCATAGTCTGACTCCAAAACGTGTGTGTGTGTGTGTGTGTGTGTGTGGTCGGAGACGGAACCCAGGGCCTTGTCCACACTAGGCGAGGGCTCTGCCACTCAGCCACACCCCCAGCCCAAGGCCTGGCCTCCTAACTGCAGGAAGGAACTAGACGCCGAGACCCAGAGCAGGGTCCCGGAAGCCAGGCACTGCTGGTCACACCGAGACCCTCTTGGCTCCAGAAGTGTGAATCGGGCCTGTGGCCGATGTGGGGGCCACACAGGGCAGGAGGTGGCTCCAGCAGCGAGACACCCAGGACACAGTTCCACCTCTGCCGCTGACTTACCATGTGACCTTGAAAGAGCCATTTGCTCTCTGAGCTTCAGACTCCTCACCATGAGTCGGCGCTGGCATTTGCAAAGATCCTTGGCACAGAAATACTAGGTGATGAGGATTTGAACCTAAGAAGGCTCTGGAGACAGTGGGTAAACTGACCGTCCTAAGGGTTGAAGCGCAACCTCAAAAACATCTGCAGAAGTCCTGACCCCTGGTGCCTGGGAATGCGGCCATCCTTGAGAACAGCCCTAGGACATGAATACAGTAATACCTACCAGGTTTCTCTCAATATTTTCATTATCAACAGGTACCACTGAGTAGTCACTGAATGCCAGGTACTTTGTTAACTGCTTTGTCTAAATTATTTCATGGTCTTGGCAAGTCTATGAGAGAGGAATAATTATTATACCCCTTTTGCAGATGTCAAAATCAAGGCTCAAAGGAAACAAAGAATGTATCCCAGGTGACACAGTCAGTGGCAAAGCTCACATCTAAACCAAGTCAATGGCACCATGAAGGCCGGCTTCCTCCCCCTCATTCTACTGAGGAAAAACAGCACCCACAAAACCAGGGGGAGCAAGGAGCCCTCTCCTGGCCCCAAGGGTTCAAGCCAGGTCCTGGAGGGCAGATTACAGCAGACACGTGCCACTTCATCAGCTGTGTCCCTCTCCACAGTGACAAAGACCCAGAGTTAGCTGCAGAAACCAAACAAACAAACAACCTGTGGCTCACAGCCAAGGAGCTCCAGAGATCAACAAGAGGTTCTGCTAAAGGACAGTCCTGTCTGGGGGGCCCTGGGATGGAGGACCCATGCCATGGTCGCCAAGGGTTCCCTTCCAGGAGAGACCTGCTCTGCATCCTTGCAAGGACCCCCAGCCCCGAAACCCCAAAGAGCAGCTGCAGCAGCTCAGAGTTCACGTCCATCAACCACACCCGAGTTTCCGCTGTCTGCTGCCCAGCTGTCCCTTCTGCAGCTCTAAGATGTGGCTATCACCTTCCTCAGCTCCATTCTGCAAAAGAGGAAACAGGAGAGGCAGGTCGGGCGAGCTGGGGTCTGAGCCCTCAGGTCTGGCTGCACAGTGAGTTCTCTGCTGCCGATTCTGCAGGCAGCCTGCAGGAAGCGAGCCCCGCCAAGGTCAAGTTCAGGACAGAAGCACCTGACTTGGAGGAGAACAGACCAGCCCGCCTTAGCTGAATATTTAGTACATGCCAGAGCTGAAATCACTTAATCCTCCCACCCACCTGGGGAAGAAAGGCCCTTTCTCCAGAGCCAGCACAAGAAGGCGAAGTCACCCGTCCAGGGCCACTCGGCTGGGTGTGGACGCACACTAAAGACATCAGGGTGGTGAGCAGAGGTGCCCCAAGTGAGAGGCCTGAAGACGGGTGCGCCCACCTGGGTCCCCTGCCTTCCCCACTCTCCAGGGAGCTGTTCCCATGACGCCTTGTCCAAAAGCCTCGGGTGAATAGCAGGGCCTTTAAAGCCACAGCCAGAGCCACACAACTGATAACCAGGCCCGGCCCCCTTTCACCCAGGGACAGAGAGAAGAGTGGCTGGGGATTTCCAGGTGTTTCCTGACCTACCTGCGGGCACCGGGCCACACTAGCCAGAGATGGGTTAGGACCCCAGCTGGTGCGGAGCCAGGGCCAAGAAAAGGCTCGGAGGGGAGTGGACGGGTGGCAAAAGGTGGCTTGGTCTCAGCTCTCCCCAGACCCCAGTGACCCCACACACCCCAGCCACAGCCTGCCCCGCAACCCTGGCCTCTAGAAAGCTGGCCCAGCTCCGACACCCGTCAGCACCCTCCCCCAGGCACCCTCTTTCTTGTTTCTCATCACGTCGTGCAGTGACCACTCATGTCCCTGGGAAGAGGGGGACACTTAGCCTCCTCCCTCCAGCTAAACCACCCCCACCTGGCCTGCGGCAGCCTGTGCCTCATTCTCCAGCTTTGTGGGAGCAGAGTCTGCCCTCAGGAGGCCCGTAGTCCACTGGATATCAGACCACTCACAGGAGTTTAATTCCGATGGCAAAAGATGTTCAAAAAACGGAAAGAAGCGGTTCTGAATTGTGCTGCTATAATGGAGTACTACTCTGCTTTTCTAAAGGATAAACCGAGTCACTTGTAGGAAAATGGACGCATCTTGAGATTTCCAGTGAAATAAATGGGACGTAAAAGCTTAAAGATTGTATGGTTTCTCTTATACGAGAAACCTGAAGTATGAATACATTAAAGAGCAAAATAAGGTAATAGGAGATAGGGAGACAGATCTTTCACAAATGGGAAGAGGACCAAGAGGTGGACGGAGGGGGCAGAAGGAGAAGGGATGAGAAATGAGCCAAGATGGTTACATTCGAATGCCAACTCCCTCCCTACAATGAGTGCAGTCATCACGCACTGCACATGTGTACTAATAAAAAATTTTTTAAATTTTTAAAAAGGAAAGGAGGGCATGTGTGAGACAGTTCCTTTCTCCCCTTGCTTAGCTTGAAGATTATTCCCCCAAAGCAGCTGCCACGTGGGGTGCAAGCCAGGAGGTGACCTCTAACTGTATGTCCCCAACACCACCGTAACGATGGTGACTGTCCCCCGGGGCTCAGGGTACTCGAAGGCTTTCTGTACATTTCCTCATGGAGCCTCACAGCACTGTGATGAGGAGAAGCCTGAGCCTGGCAGGTGATACGGCCACCACCTGACCCATCTCAAGCACGGAGCTCAGTGGCAGGGCCCAGTTGGTCCCGAGAGCAGCTGCTGCAGAGCTGGTTCCCGGCACAGAAAGGCCACCCCCCTCTCTGTGGTTAGCAGGCCGGCCCTCCATTTCCCCACCGGGCTGGGCGTTTTGCAAACCCAGGCTGGGCACCCAGTGGGGCCTCTGGCAGTTCCTATTGCAGTGAGCTGAGAGGTGAGACGCTTCCTTCCTCCTGGGGTCTCCGGGGACCCTCCAGCCCAGCTGGGCCCAGCCTGAGACCTCTCACCCAAGAATCTGAATCCTGCACAGCGGGTACAAAAGCTTGTCCAACTCCACAGCCTGGGGACAGAACAGAACGTACCACCCGTGTCCCCTCTCAGCATGGAGTCCCAGCCCCACTGTGTCCGGGAGTCGGCCCCTAACCTGACTATTGCCCCCCACCACCACCACAAGGTGGAGACAGAACAAGAGACTTAAACAGGAGGGCTTAAGGAGACAACCGTTCATGCCACCAAAATGTTCAGCGGGGCACCTGGTACCCAGCGGGTGCTCTGACGGCTGCTGCTATTACCCCCACTCTGGAGGCTGGCGCAGTATCCACTCATCTGCTCACCAGTCAACACAGGGCCCAGTGGCTGGCACTGTCCTGAGAACTGGGGATCCCACCAGACCCCTGCCCTCAAGGAATTACCTTCTGACAGATCAGCACATCAATACATAGGACATCTGGTAGCGATAAGTGCTACAAAAATTAGAGCAAAGCAGAGTCAGGCATGGTGGGGGACGGGGGAGTTCTCGTATGAGGAGTGATCAGGGAGACCTCCCCGGAGGAGATGGGATCGAAGCTGTGCCTAAGAAGGACTACTCCAGGAGAGAACAGTCAGTGCAAAGGCCCTGAGACAGCGGTGTGCACGGCACATTCTAAGGAGAGCAAGATCATCACCTGCTGGGACACGGCACAGTGCTCCCTGGAGCACTCCAGATCCCAGGTGCCCGCCGGCCTCACCTGTCCCACCAGGTACGCCTGGTGCTTCCACCGCCTGGAGCCCAGTCCTCTCCCCCTGCACACCCTGTTCACTGTGGCCACTGTCATGCATCAGCTTTCTCCTCGGGGTCCCCTGCAGGTCACTGTGGCCCTTGGTGGGTGGCTTTGCATTGCGGATGTACTGCTCTCCCTGCTCCTTGAAGGCAGGCACCAGCTCCACATTCTGCACATTCTGCTGGGGAGGCTGGAAACGCGCTCTCCCTCCACCCACAGCTCCCTGCTCCCACCCTGCACCTTTCCAACCTCACAGCTGAGGCAGCACGAGTTGTTCTCTTCAGGGCCAGGGTCAAAACCAGTCTCTGTGGGCCAAAGTCAGGGTCCCCAGGACAGGATTCTCTGGAGGCTCCAGGGAGAAGCCGCTTCCAGCAGCAGCTGTGACACTCCTCAGCTCGAGGCCCCTTCTGCCACCTTCAAGGGCTCTCCCTCTGCCCTCTGCTTAACTTGAAGATTATTCCCCCAAAAGCAGCTGCCATGTCACAGCCTCTGCCCTAAGGCCCTGTGAGCCCTTCAGATCCACCCAGACCACCTGGGTGGTCCCGTCTCAACCTCCTGCACTGAACCACACCTGGGAGGCCCCATCTGCCCATGGGCAGCAGGGATCAGGACACAGTCATCTCCAGGCCACTATTTACACCTGCCACCTCTGCCTACACTCCACCACCCCTGTGAAGTCAGCCGTGGAAGCATCTTCCAGGAAGGCCGAAGCTTCACCTTCATGCCCTCCTGCCTGCCACACTTAGGCAGCCAACAGGTTCAAGGACAGGCAAAGAGGAGAAAAGACAAAAACGATGGGGGAGAGAGAAGGGAGAGACAGAGACAGACTTCTTTCCACATCTGCACGTCTCTACCACGCATCAAATGTGGTGTAAGCCGCTCTGCATACACAGCTGGGAGGCCGGTCTCATCCTCAGTACTTCACACAGGAAAACTGAGGCTTCGAACCACACGGCTTACACGTGGTGGATCTGGGATCTGAACCTGGGCCTGTCTGCCTTTCAGTTTGTGCTACTCTGAAAAATATTTGGATCTTTTTAGGATGTGCGTGTGTGCATGTGTGTTTGTGTGTCCCAAAAAGTTGTTTGCAGTGAAAACCTTTCCTGTGGGGTAGGAAATTATGCAAAGCATTCACCACTGCTCCCCTGGCTTGGAGACTTAGCAGAGGAAGATTTATTTCGAGGCTCTGTGCTCCAGTGAGCTGTTCACTGGGTCGAAAGCTTGCTACCCACTGCTATGTATTTTTTCTACAGATGTCACTTCCTGAAGCTCAAAGGAGACAGACTGGTGGGTCGGCTCAGCGGGACTCACACCAGGCTCAGGCAGGGCACACGGTGACAAACAAGGCCAGTGCCAAGCAGACGAGAGCCCCAGGATCTGCATCGAAACAAAACCATCTATCTCTGAAGAGACAGAGGCTGCCTATTAGCCTGTGAGCAAGACAGACAGTATCCACGGAGGCCACAGACAGCAACCAGGCCCCATTCCCACTGTTACTCACCCACATTGTTCCAAGGAGCCCCACTCTGGACACCCCTCCCACACCACCACTAAGCAGCGGGGTTGCCTGTGCTGCAGCAATGGGTACAAACCATCCTCATCACTAGTAACAATCCCCAGTCATCTAGCACTTGCTACGTCCAGGTGCTCATCTCTTAACTCACATATTAACTCACTTCATCCTCACAACAAACCAACCGAGTGGGTGATATTTTCCTCCACTGTACAGGAGAGAAAACTGGCGAGCTCAAGGGCATCCATCAGGAGAGTAGGTAAGTAGACTATATGGTGTTCAGACAATGGAGAACTGACCACTCAGCAATGGGAAAGAACAACTGTGGCCTCACCAAGAAGCTCGTGTGTTTTTGTGATTCAGAGTCTCTCCCACCAAAAATAAAAACAAAAATAAAAATAAAAATCCAGTGACTCCCTATTCACTTATGGAAGAGGAAACCAAACTTTCCATTCATAATCCATCTAAACACCAGCTCCCAGGATGCTTCCCCGTTCCTCCCTTCTGCCAGGGTGGTGGGTAAGGCAGCCTCTGTTTCCATGGAAACTTATGACAAGGGGCATCTTCATGCAAGTTATTCCAACCATTTCCCTCTGCCCACAGCACCACCCAGGCCTGCCACATCTGACAAAGGGTGTTCCCAGCTGGTTGCCTGTGGCCTGGCTGCTGACCAGGCCACCGTGGCCTCCAGAAATTGGACAGATGATTGCTGAAGCGTTGGCCTCCAGAGTTCACTGCAGCTGATTGATGAGTGTCCCCAAAGCCCAGGCAGGGGAAGAATGGTGTTCACCCATTCAGACCATGTCCACAGTATACCTGATGTGTGCCGGTCATTGTGCCCCACACTACAGCAAAGACTGGGATAAACGTGGTTCCCCTTTGAAGGACTGACAGCCTAAGGGAGAGGGGCATTCAGGGCCCACATAAATATAAGCACCAATGTGACAAACCTCCCAAAGAGATGGGAATGATGGAACAAGGGAGTTGTGGGACATATTCCAGACAGAGGGGCAGGGAGGAAGGAGCAGGGTGAACAACAGGCTCAGCCAGAATGGGCCTCATGACAAGAAGACTCAATCACAAAGGATGGAAGCGACTGACTCTCATGGCAGTGACAGCTGAGCACTCCCCGAGTCTCCACAACAACCCTGACAAGTAGGTGTTGCAGCTCTCACTTTGAAGACCAGGGACGAGTGCCCATAGAGAGGAAGCGGCTGGTCAGGTCACGTGATAGGAAGGCCAGAGAGGAGGGGGCAGCCAGGTCTCCCTTGCACCTTTGGCCCTGCATGGAGCTCTCCTTTGGGCTCTTGCTCTCAGTCTCACGTGCTCACTAGCCCCTCTCCTCCCAGGACTAAGGGACACTGTGTGACCGACCACAGGGTCCTTGAAGGCTGGGAGCTCATCTGGCCTGGGCCTGAGGCACATGTTCTCAATGAAGGCGTTAAAAAGAACCCCGCCCCTCCAATATCCTGGTTTCTCTTTGATGGGCAGGGGTAGTGTGAGGACTTGGGTCACCAGCTGTGGGCATCGAAGCTGTAGCAACACTGGATGTGACTGACAAAGGGCACCCAAAGCCCCACCAGTGTGAGCCCTTGAGATGATGGTGGATGACAAGAAGGCCACAGCGGGACACGCACACAGCCATGACACCCCACAGCTCCTCCCACCAAGACATGTCCCTTCCCCTCATGGGCCTTGTGACCTACTTTGACCAGTAAGAGAACAATGTGACAGCAGTGAGATTATGAAAGCCCCAGAAACCCCGAGGCTTCTGCCTGCACCCTCTGAGCCTGTGTCCCTGCACCTACCACATCCGGAAGCCAGGCCAGCCTACTAGAGGACAGAGGCCCTGTGGAAGGTAGGGGACCCCAGGCAAGAGCCACTGCTCTCTCCCACCTCCCACCCTCTGTCTCACAGATGGCACCAGGGATGCCTTCTAGGCAGCCCAATGCACCCAAGGTCAAGGCCCCATGAGCTTGTCCTGGCTGCCACGGCTCATCTCCGGTGCACTAAAGATGGCCCCAAGTCTTTGCCCCTCTCTCCATCCACATGAAGAATCCAGCTCCCTTCTCTGGAGCCAGGGCCGGCATTGCAACCTGCTTTCACCGACAGATTGCAGCGGAAGTAATGCTCTGCTGCCCCCCTGTAGCTTCTGCTCATGTGGAACTTCCGGCCCAGCCATCAGCCAGCTGCCCCAGGGTGAGGGGCTCCGGTTTAGACCAGGTGAGTCACAGTCACCCCATGGAGCCCAGAGAATGGTGGCTGTGTTAAGCCCCTGTGTTTTCAAATGGTTTTTGTACAACATAAGAAACTGAAACACCATCTTAAAACTGGTTTCCAGGGCTGGGGGAGCACATCAGGGTCCCACCAGGAAGCGCACACACTCACCCTTGTGGGGATGCAGGTGAGATGTAGCTGTGGGCCACAAAGTGCAGCCACTGGGACCAGAAAGGTCACCGTGAGATCAGCTTGGGTGCCCTTTCCTAGGCTGTGGTCAGTTACAAAGCCACTCACTGTCCCCCTGCGAGAGCAGAAACGATCTCCAATTTTCTTAAGATGCATTCACATGAGTGACTGGCATTTTGCTTGTCACCACTGCACAAGGCCCGTGACATAAAAGACCTTGTCACCTTCCATCCGAACTCAACACAATTCCTAATACTTACAGAATGATCAACAGTCAGTGAGTGGGTGAACGAGGGAATGATGAGAAGAATGAAGTAATGATGGACTGAAGTAATATGAAGCAAAACTGGAGTAACAGAGGGACTGCACTTAGGGCCATTTTAAACAGCAAAATCACCAAAAAGCACAAAAGCGCAGAACGTGTGGACTGGAGAGACTACAAGCAGGATGCTAGTTTGCAGTCAGCGTGTCCCCTTGCTTGAACTCAGGGGTGAATGACCCAAAATTTTTTGTTTTTTGTACCGGGGATCGAACTCGGGTCCTTCTGTTTGTGAGGCAGGCGGCGGAACCACTGAGCTAGATCCGCAGCCCATGACCCTAATTTTTTACGGTGCCGTCCATGAGGCCACAAAAGCCTCTCTAGTGTTTACCTGGGACTTACAAATAGATCAGTAAACAGGCAAATTCTCAAATGGCAAGTTCACAAATAATAGAGGTTGAGTGAAGATGCTGAGAGAAAAAAGCACATGCACACACATGTACAAGTACACACGTGTGTGTGTGACACACTCCTCATGGACAGAGAAAACAGCAAGCCTCAGAGCCGCCGGATTCTTACCCTCATGTCTCCTGACACGGGGTGGGGTCGGGTCTCTGTGTTCGCCTGGGCCCCCCAGAAGCTGAGCCTGAGAACAGGAGGCACATGCAATGTTATTTGGGAGAACATTTCAGGAAGTGCTGGAAAGGGAATGGGGTGGGGAGACAGGGCAGGGGACACAGCCAGGAGAGGGTGTGTTACCCAGTGGGGAACTCTGGGAACCAGTGCAGAATGTGCCTCATGTCCCCCAGACTGAGCACAAGTGGGCAAGGGTTCAGATCTGCCAACTCCACATCCAGCCATGGGCACCCCGAGAAGTGGTAACTCCCCATGGCAGCCTGGTGGATAGCCTCACACAGACTCACTGGTATTTGCAGCAAGAGATCTGGGCATGCAGCTATGTGACAAGCAGACAAAGACAGCCACCAACCATATCTATAACAGCCTCTGTTCCCCACCACAGAACCCATCCAGCCACAAGGCCAGTGGGCTCAGGGAGCCAAGGCCCAGATCGGCACTGACCCCCAGCTGCCCGGAGCCAACACCCACCCCTCTGGGTCCGCTGCCAATGGAGTGTTAGACCTTGGAGGGACTCGGTGGGAGCTGAGAGGACATCATCAACCTTCCAGGCAGCACTAATGGGCCCTTTTCCCTGTGGTTCTCAGGGGAGCATCACAAGCACCCCATATGACCTCAATTTCTCAGAGGGGGAAGCAGGGGCTGGTGGAGATTAAGGCATTGTTCAAGGCCATACATGGTAGGTGGCAGGGCTGGGAGTCAAACCCCTGTGTCAGTTTGGGGCCATATGGCCCTGTACAGCAGTCTCCTGGGCCATCCTGAGTCTTCTGGACATTCTGATCTTAAGTGTCAGAAGACCGCTTCCTTTGAGACTAATCAGGGAGGAGGAGCCACTTCTGAAATAACCTAGGGCCTTGGGAATGTGAAATGGTGCAGCCCCTTGGAAAACCACTGGTAGGTACTCAAAAGTGACCACATGGTCCAGTGAGCTCACTTCTTGGTATACACCCAGAGGAACTGAAAACACGCTTCCACCCAGAATCCTGGACACAGAGGCTCATGCGGCATCATTAATAGCTGGAAGGTGAAAACAACCCAACATATGAACAAATGAATAATATGAAGTCTGTTCATATGATAGAACATTACTCGGTCACAAGAAGGAGTGACACACTGCCGGATGCTACGAAGTGGATGAGCCTCCAGACCTCAGTGCCAAGTGAAAGAAACCAGCCACAAAGACCACATACGATATGTGGCCATCACATGACAAATGCACAGCAACAGAAAACAGGTTAGCGGTTGCCAGGGGCTGGGGAAGGGAAGACGTGAGGCATGATTGCTACTACGATCAGAGTTTCTACTGGGAATGCGCTGGAATTACAGTGATGGCTGTGCGATCTTAGGGTTCGACTAAGAAACACTGGCTTTGTATTCAAACAATGTATGTTCAAATATTCAAATCTGTATTGAATCTGTATTCAAAAATGTTACGCTGAATCTCAATTTAAAGAAACTCGAGAGGAAATGAGGTGGGCTAACTGTCCGACCAGGCTATCAGCTCCTGTGTCAACCCAGCTGAGCCTGGGTCTCTCCCAGCTGAAGACCAGGTAGCCCTGGAGAATTCCCCTAGGAAGAGCATGCAAGCAAAGACCAGCTGTGGATGGACACCCAAGAAACAGGGAAGGACGCCCGCCCCAGGGACACGGGGAGGTGAAGGTCACAACTTTTTGTTGTGGTGAACAAATACCAAGATCTCTTCTTTATCTTCCAAAGACAAGCAGGGCTGGGGGAGCCCAAGGGAAAGGGACGCTCTCCAGCCAGGCAGTAAGGGGTGTCCTGAGATCCTGGGTCTCAACCTCCCAGCCACAGGAGCTGGGACCAGGCTCTTGGTCCCCCCCAAGGACTCGATGTTTCCATCATCAACATCTTACCTTGACGGAAGTCACAGAGGAATCCCAACTTTCAATTTTTTTTGAAAAATGGAAAAACCTGGGTGATAAACAGTGGGACCTAAGTAGCAACATCTGCCCTCCCCCAGGGTGGGACATGCACCCGGCAGACACAGGCCTGGCCAGGACGGCCCTCACTGCACCCTCTGCAGCCCAGGGCCTGGAAGCCCCATGCCGAAGGGAGGGCACCTCTGGATGCCGGGGCCTCAGGCTGACACCCCTGGATTCCCAAAGGAAAAACAACTGTTCACAGCACAGCCGTTTCCATTTCCTCCTCTCCAGGATCAGGGGCAGGGGCCAGAATCATACCAGGCAAAGCGCTCTGTGAAGTGAGGCAACAGAAGGGCAGTGTCCACCTGAGTGGGTCCTGTGCAACAGCACAGTGTAGCAAGCGGCAGCAGACCGCGACCAGCAGGGCTGCCTGCAGATCCAGCCTGGCCACTCACCAGCTGGGTGACGCTGGGCAGGTGACTCGACTCCTCTGTGCCCCAATTTCCTCATCTGTAAAACCAGGGTGATGATAGTATCACATAGGAGTTGTGAGATTCAGCAAGGTGTTAATACACAGAGCCTTCTCAGAACCGGGCCAGGTGTGTGATGGGCCCTACGTAAACATCAGCTCCGATGACGGACGGGGAGACAGGGATGGCGATGATGACCAGCAGGGGCTTGATGAGCTTCCTGCCTTCCATGATGCTGAAAGTGGCCCTCTTGCCTGAAAACACCTCCTCCTCTGCAGGTGGAACCCCAGGCTGGGTTCTACCAGAGTGACCCACCTGCCCCAGTGGTCCGACCCCCTCAGACCTGTGCTGTCCCAGCCCGTAGCCTGCAGAAGGCCCGGACACCCTGTCCTGCCCTCCTCGGGCCCCAGAGTCTGCTCCTCCAGGTGCAGGGAGGAGAAGCGGAGAGGCAGAAAGAGCCGTGGACATCCGTCCCCACGGAGTCACGCCGTGAAGTCACCGTGTTCGGCCCGCCGGGCTCTGCCGCAAGTCCCCACGGAGCCCTGTTCACTCTCCCCACACCCACAGAGCTCGCCTCTCACCTTCTCCAAGTCCGCTCGAATGCCATTTCTCAGCGTTCGCCCACGAGCCCCATCCGTGACCCTAACGATCCCCCAGCCAGTGTCGTTTCTCTCCACGTACATACAGTTCACGCCGTCACCACCTGCAGGACACGCGGTGCACTGGGTCACGTGGCTGCACGCCGTCCTAGGACCGTGTGACGGCACAGACTCCAGCTACAAGCTGAGTGGCACCGACTGCGACACAGGCAACCCCGGGAGAAGGTTCCATCCACCGTGATGACCAGGACGTGTCCAGGGGCACAGCTGGAACTGGACACTCAGACCTCAGCACGCCATCAGCCCTAAACACAGGCCAGCAGGTGCAGCCAGGTCCACATGTTCAGCCTCTGGGAAGTGAATGCCACCCAACACCACCAAGCAGACAGCACCATCGCCTCTGCGACACCTCAGCACCCACATGGGGAACACAGCACTGCAAAAGGAGAAGACAGGAGTGTCCCAGAACTGCTTTGTCACCTGCGGCCGCCAGTGGCCAGACGTGGCTGTCAACCACTCAGTGTCACATTGCCCCGAATTGAATGTAATGTAGACATAAAATGGACACTGGAATTTGAAGACTCACACCAAAAACAATAATGCAAAATGCAATAATGCTACATGTTAAAATAATAACTTTGGAAACACTGAATTAAATAAAATATATTAATATCAGCTTCACCTATTTCTTTTTTTTTTAGTGTGGTGACTAGAAAATGTAAAGCTACACACATGGCTGCCCCTGGTGGCACATGCTGTATTTCCACTGGACAGTGCTGGCTAGAGGCAGCCAGCTGTGGCTTCTAGGGACAAAGAGATGGCTCAGGGATGCGGCGGGCAGGAGGTCAGAGGAGTCTGTTCGGATCTTTTGCCCACTTTTTCATGGGGTTGCTTGTTTTCGGACTGTTGTGTTTTAAGAGTTCTGGGTCTATTTTGGATACAGGTATTTATCTGCTCTTTTGCAAACATTTTCTTCTAGTCAGCGGCCTGTCTTCTCAATCTGTGAATCTAAAGGTGCCTGGGGCATGGTGACTGCAGAATCCGTCTGAGATAGTTCCTCTACAGGACCTGGTAAACTGGTCGAGTCACTCAAGTTCAGTTTACTTGTCAGGAAAATGGGCAAAACTCACAGGCTGATTTTGATGACTGCACACTACACATGAATATCCATATACACAACCACAGAGCTATGTGTGTGTGGCAGTGCCCAGCAGGGTACTGACACACAGCAGATGTCTCATCCATACACCTTCAAGGCACTCCCCAACTTTCAAGAATACACCCCATCTGAAGGGCTGGGGATGTAGCTCAGTGGCACCACGCCTGCCTGGCAAGCACAAGGTCCCGAGTTCAATCTCCAGTACTGGAAAAAAACAACAACAACATCCCACCCTGGTGCCAGCGGTACTGCCCAATGCCATTTTCCTAGCTCCGCCTAGAGGTAGCTGGTGGCTAAGAGGGGCAGTGGAGCTCAGGCAGGCAGCTGGGAAGTGAAGCATTATTATCTCCAGGATACTGTGAATGGGTCACTAGGCATGGACACTCTCACCCTAGGCACAAAATCTTGCAATGATGAAAATCTGTGCCATACCTCACCCAAATCTGAACACGCCCTGAGGAAACTAAAACAGGCCATCACCTTCAAACACCAGTCCTTTGAGCTGGGTGTGGCGGCGCACACCTCTAATCTCAGCCCTCTGGCAGGCTGAGGCAGGAGGATCACAAATTCAAACCCAGCCCGGCAATTTAGTAATTTAGCAAGACCCTGTCTTGAAATAAATTTTAAAAAGGGCTGGGATGCAGCTATTCCCCTGCTGGCCATCTTCTCCAAAGAATTAAAAGAATCATACCACAGCGATATATGTGCACCCATGTTCATAGCGGCACAGCTTGTAATAGCTAAAGCTTGGAAGCAGCCCAAGTGCCCATCAACTGGAGACTGGATAAAGATGATGTGGTTTTTTTATAAAATGGAGTACTACTCAGCCATAAAGAATGAGAAACTAGAGACATTTATAGCTAAATGGATGCATATTGAGGCCATACTCTTAAGTGAAATAAACAGGACACATATATGTAAATACTGAATAGTTTCTCTAGTGTGAGAAACTGATAGTGTAAACAAGGGTTAAAATGATTAAAATGAATAATTGATAATTTGCAATAGGAAAAAAGGTTCCAAGATGAAGGAGTGAAGGGAGGGGAAGGGGAAAGGAAAAGAGGGAAAGGAAAAGCTATGAGAAAAGAAAAAACAATGGAAATGAAGTCTATGTAAATAGGGAAGGACAGAGGGAATGAAAGCCGCACAGGGAATGGGGAAAAAAATAAGAACCAAAATATATCATGTACAGGTACAAGCACCCAGTGATAAATGGAAACAAATTGTATCCCTAAAATGTACCAATGAAAGAACTAAAAACAAAAGGGCTGGGATGTAGCTCAGTACAAGCGTCCCCGGTTCAATCCCCAGTACAACACACACAAAGTCCTGGTCCTTTGGGAGCTGGGGGTGGGAGTCACATAGTGTGTAATTGCTTTATATAAAATTATCCAAAATGCCCCGAATACACAAACGTGGGCAGTAGATCATTATCACTGGGAGTAAGGGAACTGCAAAGGGTACTGGGTTTTGGAGGAAATGACAAAAGCATTCTAAAACTGTGATAATGCCTGCACAACTCTGAATACACTGAAAACCACTGAACTGTGATACTTTCACAGGAAATACGTGGTAGGGGAATCATTTCTCAAGAAAGCTATTGTTTTAAAAAAATGAGAAAAGCAAAAATCTACAGGCTCTTCCTCAAAAGGTGGCAGGCACACACCTAGTGAGCAAGCACCTACTGGGCACAGCTGGTGCCAGGGACCAGGACACCCTGGACACCACGCACGCTGAGGGAACTGCCGGTCAGCTTTTCCTGCCAGACAAAACTCTGGCTGGCAACTCGGCATGGTCATATACTTTTGTAACCAATTCCAAATTGGAAGGTCACTCCAGCCTCATTCTGGAGAAGGGAAAATGACACCCAGTTCCTATCCCAGCAGCGGGTAGAACCACTGGAATTGAATCCCAGCCACCACCCTTGGAACGCTGCTGGGCTTTCATCCACATTAGAGTTCTCATGGAGAAAACCCGGAAAACATCAGTGCCACAGAGCTGAGTGAACTAAGCCAGGGTAGACCAGGAGCCAGGGCAACGGGGAGGCCGCTACAGCTCTGCTGCCACCCCACGGCCCTCCCTCACCCAAGAGAGCAGACTGGCCCTGAGGTTTCCCAGCCCAGGCCAGAACAAATACCCAGCAAGCGGGAAGGAAGCACGGACCACACCCACAAGACTCGGATTTGCCCCCAGATTTCCCCTCTATAAAAGCTAACGCCCAGACACGGGGGAGAATGAAGAGGGGTCATAAGAGTGGGTGTAGCCTTCCCACCCCCCAAGATCATCATCAGAGATGTGTCCTACAGAAAATGCCAAGAATATGGCTAAATTTAGCCCTAAAAAAATATTCCCAGGATCAAGTTTTGACACAGGAGAACAGGAAGCTATGTAATATTCAAAAACACAGGACATTGGTTTAAAAAATAAGATGGAAAACTACAGTCATTAAAACAACATGGAAGACACGGATTTGTTGAAAGGAGATTTTCACAACTGAAAACAACCTAAGTATCCAGCATCAAAAGGAGAGGCCTATGGTGTACTTGTTCAGTGAAACTATTCACAGCAGTGAAAATAAAGCTACTGGCTTGGCGTGGGAGTGCACACCTGTTATCCCAGCACTCATACACAACCCGGGCAACTTAGCAAGACCCTGCCTCAAAGAATTTTAAAAAAGGGATAAGGATGTAGCTCAACATGAAGGCCCTGAGTTCAATCCTCAGTACCAATAAAAAATATATTTTTTTAAAATTAAAAAAATAGCCAGGTATGGTGGCACATACCTATAATCCCAGCACTCAGGAGGCTGAGGTAGGAGGATTACCACAAGTTCAAGGCCAGCCTGGGCTACATAGTGAGTTCAAGGCCAGCCTGAATTACAGTGTGAGACCCCATCTCAAGAACAAAAGAAACAATCAAAAACAGCTATTGCTATCAGTACATAATCCTCACAGACAGCATACCACACAGGGAGACAACATTCCACGCAGTGTCTTTTATGTGGAGGCAAGCAAAACATATTACTATAGGTTAATTATAAATTTAAAATTTCAAAGTGGGAAAAAAAGCATGAGAATGACAACTGTTGTGTCATGATGATCTGCTTTCTCTAGGGAGGGAGGGGTACACATGAGGACCTTACTGTACAGTATTTCTATTTTATTTCTTTAAAACAAGGGCTGGGGATTTTTAGCTCAGTGGTTCCCCAGTAGTTACCAAAAAAAAAAAAAAAAAAAGATTAAAAAACCCAAAAAAGATCCAAAGCCGTATCAGAAATTGTCCAGGTTGATTAGGAGACCATATTTGTTTCCTGTTGCCACTATAACTAATCACCACAAGCAGGGTAGCTCAAGACAATGCCTGTCTACTATCTCACAGTGCTAGGGGTCAGAATCCAGCGCTCTCACAGCTGAAGTCAAGGTGTCAGCAGGGCTGGCGGCCCTAGGAGAGAACCAGTTCCCTAGATTTTCCTTGGCTCCTGGGTCCTCCCTCTATTTTCAAAGCCACAGGGCACCATCTTCTAATCTCTCTCTGACCCTAGGCCTCATGCCTCCCTCTTATAAAGACCCTTGTGATGCATTAAATCCAACTGCATAATCTAGGATGATCTCCCTTTTGAGAACCCTAACTTAATCTCACCAGTAGTCTCTCACCACGAAATGTCAGTCACAGGTTGCAGGTATTAAAACATGGACACCTTCACAGTTGTAGCTAACGCTAAGTGTGCTGAGAGATCTAAGCCTTGCCCCAAGGTGTGAGCCAAAATTAAGTCCCCAGTCTTCATGAGAGTCCAGGAGGTAGACACCCCAACCACCTCATTTTCAAGATGGGTCCAATGGGAAGCTAAATAATGTGACCACATTCACAAAGGTCCTAAGCAGCAGAGCCAAGCTTCGAACCCAGGGAGTAAGAACCTCTCTCATATTATTCTGTTCCAACCTCAATGTCTAAACTAGTTCATGGCAATAAAATGGTCATAGGATAACACAAGGAAAAAGGCAGATTAATAAAGTGTATTAGGAAAGTCTGCCTTTTGTGAAACTGTATTCTTGTCTTGCAACAAAAGACCAGGAGATGAAACATGTCCCACACATCACATGCATACCTCCAAGTGGAAGGCTAAGGGTTGTTTCCTTACCCAGTTATAGTTTGTATTGTTTTGTTTGTTTGGCAACACTGAGGATTGAACCCAGGGCCTTCACACTGAACTACATTCCCTACTCCTCCTTTAATTTTTTTTCTTTTTCTTTCTTTTTTTAAAATATATTTTTTTAAATATTTTTTTTCCTGGGAAGTTTAGTTTATTCCTCTAAACAATACTTTTCTTTGGAAAACAAGCCCCGTGGAGTTTCTGCCATCAAGTTGTTTCAGTTTAACTTATTTCTAGACGCCTAGTACATGCCGAATTGAAACTACAGGGGGAAAAGTTCTAAAAAGTAGAACCTGGGCTGGGGATTTAGCTCAGTGGTTCCACCACCTGCCTCAAAAGCGGAAGGTCCCGAGTTCGATCTTGGTACCAAAAAAAAAATAAAAAAAAGAAGTAGATCCTACAAGAGGAAAACTCAAGCCATTGTAACAAATATTCCTTTAAACACCAAGATAGCTCAACACTTCAGACAGATTTAGTCTACTAAAGAATCCGGCCCGGTAACTACACGCTTAGACCTCAGGAAGTTAACAGTAAGCTATATGTCAACCTGTTAGAACAAACCAAGGTGAAAGGCACTGCTAGCTCTGCTTTAGTGCCTA
This sequence comes from Heterocephalus glaber, assembly GCF_053883595.1. Classification (NCBI taxonomy): domain Eukaryota; kingdom Metazoa; phylum Chordata; class Mammalia; order Rodentia; family Bathyergidae; genus Heterocephalus; species Heterocephalus glaber. Next base: position 5,735,103 of record NW_028258137.1, read on the forward strand.
AAGTATCACAGCATCCCTTGAAAGAAGAAAGAAATCTTATCTTCCCCGTAAGCAGTTGTCATGCCATACAGACTTAATGTTAACCAAAAAATCCTTGAAAATAGATTGTCAGCGGGAATGAAGGTAAAGTACTGAGCAGCCTCGAGTCGTTCTTCGGACAGAGCTTAGTCCACGTCCATGCGTGAAGTGTCATCACCTCCTTGAGGGGCGGCATCTCTTCAGTGACAGCAGCAGTGGCTTCATCAGCGGTGGGGTCATCCTCATCAATACCAAGCCCCAGCTTGATCATCCTGTAGATCCTGTTCGCCTGTGTCTGGGGGTCCTCCAGACTGAAGCCAGAGGACAGGAGCGCGGTTTCATACAGCAAGATGACCAGATCCTTCACAGACTTGTCGTTCTTGTCAGCCTCAGCCTTTTGTCTCAAGGTCTCAATGAGACTAAGTCACTAAGCTCCCCGGGCTGGGCTCAAACTGTGATCCTCCTGCCTCAGCCTCCTATAGTGCTAGGGTTACAGGCGTTGTCTACCACACCCAGCTCCAGTTGTGGTTTAAAATGTTTCTACGATGATCCCATGTTGCTACTATAATGAGGGAGAAATAAGAGCTGTCTTAGCTGGGAAAAACAAAGCCAAGGCAAAGGGGACCTGCTCAGGAAGCTAGCATAATTTGGTCCCCCTTCCTGCTCCCCAGGAATCCAGGACCTCCTCCTGCTGTCCCCCGTGGAGGCTGTTCCCACAGGCCAAGGCTGGTGTGAGGCCAGGGAGCGGTGGGTGTAGAACCCAGCCAGACCAGGGACCAAGAGGGAGCTGCAGCTCAGGACCCCAGATGCTGGGCCTGGTGGGGGAACCCGCACTACCTCCTCCCCCTGTTGTAACTTCGCTAGTTTCCAGTCTACAAATTAGTAAGTTCCCACTTTTTTCTTTCTCAGCACACAATCCTTCACACACACAGAGACATCGCCCCCTCCAAATTCTCGTCCACCCACAGCCACCAGCACCGCCTGTGCAAGATAAAAGAGGCAACTCAGGGGGTGAAGGGAGGGCAGGGAAGGGGAAAAAATAGGAACCAAGATACATCATGTAAAGGAACAAGATTCCAATGGTGAGTGTAACTCTATTATATACTTGAAATGTACCAGTAAACTTAATGGGAGAAAAAAAAAGAGGCAAGTCACCGCCTCTCCCCACGGAGGCTGAGACGGGGAGCTTCAAAAACCCAGTCAGGAAAGGAGCCGCCCATCTACACAGCCTCAAACCCCAGGCTCCCAGCCCAGCAGGACACGAATTCAGCTGTGCTGGGAGAAGCTCTCCTGCTACCCCATATCCACGGGAAATTTGAGGCCCCTCCAGGCAAAGGCCAAGCAGGCAGCCCCAGGTCTCATGGTCACTATGTGCGGGGCCTGGCCCCCTGGGTTTGTAGTTGAGGGAGGCTCTCAGGATGCCCCGTCTTAACTCCAGATCCACCCCCATTGTCAGGAATGAAGCAGGGCACTGGGCACAGGGATGTCCACATCCTTTCCCTAGCTGCTCCACTGACTGGGTAACAGGAACACCTACCACAGGCCAGGCACACAGGCTGGGTGCTGGGGATGCCGGGCAGATAGGAGCACAGCCTCCCAAGTTCCCAAAGGCCCAGCCCCAGGGGGGAAAAGTCACTGCCGGGATTTCCATATCCAACCCAGGCTGAACAGCACTCGAGCCTCCTCTGGGACAAAACGAGCCAGGTCATCGTGGCGGCCTGCTGTGCAGCAGTCTCCACTCACAGGAAGACACCTGCCGCGGGTGTCCAGAGGCTCTTTCCAAAGGGGTTCACCCAGGGCGCCTTCTAACAGGTCAGCCACTGCGGATGGGGTCGTCTACACGTGTCCCGTTCTGTGATTCAGGAGCCGCAGTGACAGGGGCAGGCAGCCCGCACTCTGGGGCTGGCGCTGCTCTGGGAGACGGACGCTACCTGAGGCCCCAGCCTGGGCTTTTCAGAGCAGGATGTGGCCTCGGGCCAGCTGCTCCCTCCCCTGTCCTCCCTACTGACGGCCAGGCAGAGGTGTTCCCCAAATCCAGACAGCCTGTGTCCACATCCCACACTGCGGGAGGCCGGAGAGCTGCAGCCGCTGCCATGGGGATTGCCCAATGCCTTTCTAAGGGATCCGACCCCTATGACAAGGGCCCGAGGTTGGAATTATCATCCTCCCATCTCACAGCGGTGGGAACCGAGGCACAGATGGGTGATGTTTCCTGCCTCAGGCCACACCGCTAATAAGTGATAAAGGCAGGATTTGAACCCAGGCAGACTGGCTCCACGGTCCCCATGTCTAACTGCTCTGCTCCCCACAGCATCACAGCCCAGGACAAGACCAACACTGCCAGGAAATAAGATGACCTTTGGCATAAAGCTGAGGTTCTTAAATCCTTGACGACCAACTCCAACTTGTCTGGGATACCCACAACCAGACACAGTGATGGCAATGGCTGTGCCTGCCCTGCTGCCCTCCAGCCCCTCTTTTTGTTGTTGGTTTTTGTTGTTTTGGTACTGGGGATCAAACTCAGGTCCTTGAGCTTTCGAGGCAGGCGGCAGAACCACTGAGCTAAATCCCCGGCCCTCTCCAGCCCCCTCAAAGGGGACCTGTGGTTTGCCAGGACTGCCACTAAAGCACGACACAATGGCACCTTGAACAATGGGAATGTTTTGTCTCACAGTTCCACATTGGTCTTAAAAGCAGCCAATCTCTTGTGAGGCTGAGGCAGGAAGAGTCCAAGTTCAAAGCTAGCCTGGGCAACTTAATGAGACCCTGTCTCAAAAAATTAATCAGACAAAGGACTATCTAGAATATATAAAGAACTTAAGGCCAGGGATTTAGCTCAGTGGACACATGCCTGCTTCACAAGCACAAGGTCCTAAATTTGATCCCTGGTACAGGAAAAAAAAGAAAAAAGAGCTTAAAAAACCAGACCCCCCAAATTTAAAGACCCAGTTAAAAAATGGGCATCTGAAATGAACAGACATTTCTCAGACAAAGAAGTAAAAGCAGCAAATAAGCACATGAAAAAATGTTCAACATCACTGGTCCTTTGAGAGATGCAGATGAAAACAACACTGAGATTCCACCTCACCCCACAAAGAATGGCTGCTATCAAGAAATCAACCAATAACAAATGCTGGTGGGGCTGTGGGGAGAAAGGAACCCTTCTCCATTGCTGGTGGGGGTGCAGACTGGTGCAAGCACTGTGGAAATCAGTGTGGAGATACCTCAAAGAACTAGGGCTAGAGGTCCCATTTGACCCAGCTATTCCCTTGCTGGGTATCTTCCCCAAAAACTTAAAAGAATCATACCACAGTGATATATGTGCACCCATGTTTATAGGGGCACAGTTCATAATAGTTAAAGCTTGAAAACAGCCCAAGTGCCCATCAATGGGAAACTGGATAAAGAAGATGTGGTTTTTTAATAAAATGGAGTACTACTGAGCCATGAAGAATGAGAAACTATAGTCACTTATAGCTACATGGATGCATATTGAGGCCATACTCTTAAGAGAAATAAATAGGACACACATGTGTAAATACTGAAGTTTCTCTGGTGTGAGAAACTAAAAGTGTAAATAAAGATCAAAATGTATAATAGAAACAGGAAGACAAGGTCTAAAGGGGAAGAGGAAGTGGGAGGAGTAGGGGAAAGGAAAGAAGGGAAAAAAATATGAGAAAATGAAAAAATGGAAACAAAGTCTTTGTAAATAGGGAGGGGTGGAGGGGTTGAAGGGAGGGCAGAGGAATGGGGAAAAAAATGAGAACCAAGGTATATCATGTGTAGGTACAAATTCCCAATGATGAATGTCATCATACTGTATACCTAAAATGTACCAATAAACTTACTGAAAAAAATGATAAAATTATAAAATAAAAAGGGCTGGGGATGTAGCTCAGTGGTAGAGCACCACTGGGTTTACTCTGCAGTAACACACACACACACACACACACACACACACACACACACTGCAGCCAACACATGCACATACCTGACTGGAGCCTCTCTCAAGACTATCCTGAGCCAGGCAGAGTGACCCACACCTGTAATCCCAGCACTCTGGGAGGCTGAGGCAGGAGGATTGCAAGTTTGAGTCCAGCCAGAGCAACTCAGCGAGACTGTCTCAAAATAAAAGGTAACAGAAGGGCTGCAGTGCAGCCCAGTGTGAAGGCCCTGAGTTCAATCCCCAGTACTGCAAGAATCCATCCTTGAAAATCTCAAAACTGCAGGTGACAGGGATGCCACAGAAAGGACAGGTATGGACAGAGGGTCCATGCTGAGTGGTGAGAGAAGACCCAATAGGACAGGCGAGGCTGCCCACAGAGACGTCACACAGAGCTCTTGTCACAGAGGGAGGTCCTCAGTCCGGAGAACCAGCCACCTGCCCTTCCCCAGGGGTAAGACTATTCACTGTCCTTAGTTCCCACAAGACCCCCCAAACCCTGACATCGATCCCTGTCAGCCTTCAGTGGGGCTCCTACAGATGCCTCTGCATTCCCCAAATTCAGGGGCCATAAGAGCCAGGAAAGATGCCCGCAGAACCCATTTCCCCACTCTGGGCCACCTGGACCATGTTTCCCAGGATCCTTTGCCAAGTTCTGGCCAATCAAAGGTGGGAGGAATGGGTATGTGGGTTCTAGGTCCTGTCCACAAAAGCCCAAAAGCACAAAAAGCATTCCCAGTCCTCTTCCCCCACGAGCTACCAGACTGAGGGTCCCGTGGTGACCTCCAATGCCACCAGACTGCGCAATCCCACAGGATTGTGGGCTGAGTTGGGCCACATTTGTATTGCAGCAGGAAGTAAGCTTCTATGTCATCAGTCACCTCGACTAATAGGGAAGCTTTAGTGCCACGGCCCCACTAGAATGCTCTCCCCACAGAGTACCCATGCCTCTCTCCTTCCCATGCCTCAAGTCCCAGCTCAAATGTCAGCTTTTCTGAGAGCTCCTGAGGCCTTTCCTAGCCACCTGGCTGGCTCCTGGCTGCTATCAGTGTTTTTTCTTTCCTAGCACCCACCACAATCCAAAATGACTACCCAGGTTGAGTTTGGCTTTTTCTATCCTTTCTCCAACCCTGCCAGATCCTTGTGGGGTCAGCACTGTCCTGTTCACTGCTTTATCCCCAGTGACAAGTACCAGGTGGAGCGACACATGCCAGATCTCCTGAGTATTTGCTAAATGGCGAGAATACTGGTGATCACCATCCAGGATGAAAGACAGTGCTCAAATAACAAGGCAAGGACCGGGGATTTAGCTCAGCGGTTCCGTCGCCTGCCTCGCAAGAGCAAGGCCCTGAGTTCGATCCCTGGTACCCAAAAATAAATAAATAAATAAATAAATGAAAATAACAAGGCAAACCAATTTCCAACCACCCAGCATACACAGCATGATCGAAAAATACAGTTAATGTTTAAATTTTTAAAAATTATCTACAGTAAAAGACATGTTGTCATTAATCCCTCTCAACACACTCCCCCTCGACTTCCAACACACTCGTCCCATCATTCTTGCTACTTTCTGAAGCCGTTCTGGAAGTCCTTTTTCGTGAGTGTCTTCAGATGCACTCTCGTGGCTGCTTCAATGTCCTGAATCCATGAAAAATGCTCACCTTTCATGGTCATTTTGACTTTGAGGAAAAGCCGGAAGTCGCATGGTGCCAGATGGCGAGCACAGTGGGTGAGGACACACTGTAAGGTTTTTCTGAGCCTGCCTTTCCGTGGGATGGCACTTGGCAGCGGCCCTCAGCATAATTTTGATCAAACCTCCTAAAGACACTCACTAAGGAGGTCTTCCAGAGCTGCTTCAGAGAGCAGGGAGAATGATGGGATGTGTTGGGGGGAGAGACATATATACACACATTTGTTTTTGTTTAATGGGAAGGAGACCAGGATAGATTTCAGGATGAGCCAAGATACTTGACTTCAAGTCACCCTTCATTGGCCTTCACCAATTCACCCTTCACTTGACTCTTTGCCACCCTTCATTCAAGGTCCCCTCCTCTACGGCCTCTGTCTTCACACCGAGCTGGATGAGGACCGAATCTCGGCGTCTCCAGCACTTAGCAGAGCACATCCTCTGATCCTCTGATCTTTTTTTTTTCCTTTTTCAGTACTAGGGATTGAACCTAGGGCCTTCCTGCTAAGCTACATCCCCGCTGCCACCCTCCCTTTTTTCGACAGAGTCTTCTCAGTCACTGAGAGACCCGGGCTGGGTTCACACTTGAAATCCTCCCACCTCAGCTTCCCAGGGCGCCGGGATTACAGGTCTGTGCCATCACACCCAGCTAGAGCACATCCTGTGCACACGGAGGGAATGAACATCCTTCCCTCCGACTCAGTACGGCTCAAGCCACCGGGTGCTTCTCACTCAGGCACGGAACAGAAGGTCTCTGGGCTTGCTTGGGAAAAGCACTACACAGAGCAGGGAGCAGAGCTGCGACTCATGGCAGAGGGAAGGAACTCCGAGCACAGAGCGGTCCCCGGCCTGGGGCACATCACCAGGTCTGCCTCCTTGTAACTGAAGTGGGGATAACGCCCCTCCACAGGTCTCCATGGAGGGCCAATGAGCTGCGCATGGATGTGCTTAACTAGGGGCTAAGCCGCAGCGAGCGTTTATTACAAGGGCTCCTGCCATCACCATTACTGCCTGGCAGGCAAGCCAGGAGGCGGATACAGAGGTAACAGGCAGCTCCTGTGTCTGACAGTCTCTAATTCCTGGGCCACCAGGACTTGCCAAATATCAGCAGGCCAGGAAACACGCCCAGGTGAAAGTGGGAAGTTCCTGATAAAAGCCCATTCAGCAGCGATGAACAAAGGCCAAGCCCTCGAAGCTGGCTCCTGTCTATGACCCTATCCAGACCCACAAATGGGCGACACCACACCCAAGCCACCTGCCAGGCCTCCCAAATGAACCAGATCCAAGGGGACACTAAGGCTCCACTCGGACAGGGCCCAGAGCCAGCGCTTTCCTACGTGCCACTGCTCAGCTGGGACCCTCAGAAGGGGAAAAACCACATACACAGCCCATCCTGGCAGCGACACAGCTCCTCCCTGCACTCCGGACTCCTGCTCGGCTCAGAGGGCCAGAGGGAAGGAATCCAGCAGGGCCTCACCCAGCCCCCTCGCTGCTAGAGTTAGCCGCTGTGTCTAGGGCATGGTCCCCGCCCATGGCACTCTCCGGAGGGCAGGTGGCTGGCGGGAGGTCTTCAGGTCACTGGGTGTGGGCACTCGGCTGGAACAGTGGGACCCCAGCCCTTTCTTCCTCTGTCTTCCTCTCAATTCACGCCCCATAGCCCCATATTGTACCCCACAAGCCCAAGGCGATGGGGCCAATGGATCACTAATGAAACCTCTAAAACCCTGAGCGAATCTTTATGCTCTTTGTAAATTGAATCTAAGGCATGTGTTACAGTGACACCAAAGTCACATCCCTGGAAAGGGAAAGGGCACTGATGACCAAATGACAAGTAGCTCGCTCAAGATGCACAGCAGCTCAAAGGTGGCCTGGCTTGGGAACCCACACCCAGTTACTTCTTCTTTTTGCTTGTATTTTATTAATTTGCAATGATGTGGTATTTCCCACATACAAAAAAAAGTACATTGAATAAAATCCATTTCATTCTCACCCCATAAGATAGGAACAACTATGATCACATCATAATTAACAGAGAAACTGAGGCACAAAGTAGTAAAGTAACTTGCTTCTGTACCTCCAGTAGTTGGCAGCGCAGAAATGGAATCCACAACTCTGGCATCAGAGTCTTCCTCATTCTGTGGCTACTTCATTCAGGTGGCCACCACCAGGTTCTGCTACCCTGGATATGCACACCAACCCTCTCCATGAGGGAGTGGCTCTTTCCTTGAACTGAGCTGAGCTGACTGACCTGGGCTGGTGTAAGTGACTTCCTGGAACCTCGTAAGTTTGCAGTGTCTGCCCCAGACCACACTTGGTCAAGGGTCCGACAGAACTCAGTGTCCCAGTTGTCACCATCAAGGACCAGGTGTGAGTGAAGGTCCCACAGCCTTCCACACCTGGTGACACCCACTGAGCACCACATATGACCTCAGACTAGGTCACAAAGAGCAGAAGAATCACCTGGCTGAGCCCTGACCAGGTCCCTGACTATAAATCTACTCATCTGCATTATATGGCAGCCATGGGTTCCACCTTGGGATGCCATCCGCACTGGCTACCTGGAAAACCCCTCCCCCAACTTTTCACCCTCAGCTCCTCCACTATGAGGCCCCCCCCAATTCCATGCTAACCTCCTCAAGACAGATTCCAGCCCTTCATGCTCCTCCCATACCCAGCCATGATACCAAACACAGTCCTACAGGGTTTGGTATCCAGTTCTGTATCTGTCCCCCCTCTTTCAGGCTGGTGCTCTGTCCTTCCTCCTCTTCCTCTCTCAGCAGAGCCTCAGCACCCAGTCTGATGGCAAAGAGGGGCTGAACACAAGCGACAGACCCCTGTTTACCAAGTGACCTTCCATAGCTCTAAGCAAGCACACAGGGCCTTCAGAGCAGGGTCTAACTGCAGCACTGCTGATGTTCTGTGCATGACCATTCCTTGTGATAGGGCTGTCCTGTGCCTTGCTGGACATGTAACAGTATCCCTGACCTGTCCACGCTGCACTCTGCCCCCAGCTTACATGTCTCCAGACGCTGCCAAATGTTCCTCCAGAAGGGGGACAAAATCCCTGTGACTGTGAGCACAGCAGCTGTGATACGTGTGCAGTCACACTGCACATGCCAAGAACCCCAAATAACATGCCCATGTGGCCCTCGGGGGTGCCTGTCCCCTGCAGGCCACACAGTGACCAGCAAGTCCTTGCAATCTAGAAACTCTGAGGTTCCTAGAGCAGGAGGTTGCCCCAAAGATGTCCCCCTTTACAGCAGGAGACTGGAAAGGTGGCACCAACTGTCCTCACCCACGGCCTACAGGCCTGCTCTCTCAGAGCAGTCAGAAGGATCCCCCCACCACACTGGGGACTGAACCCAGGGCCTTCACCCCAAGCTGCATCCCCAACCCTTTTATGAGACAGGGTCTCACTAAGACCATAAGTTGCCCAGGCTGGGCTCAAACTTGCAATCCTCCTGCCTCAGCCTCCCAGAATGCTGGGATTAGAGGCGTGTGCCACCACATCCAGCTGAGAGCACCCTTTCTAAGTCTTTAACCCAACACTGGCCTTTTCCGTCGCTCCACAAACACTAGCATCTCCAACAGGACTTCATGGCATATTCAAAGTCACAAATCTAGTCACTCTGCCCATCTTTCCAAAACCTGTGAATGGTCCCTATTGCCCACCAGAAATGCCAGAAAAAGCTCAGACATGGAAACCAGACCTCAAAGTCCTACATGAGCAGGACTCCATTCATTAGCAGCAGCAGCAGCAAAAGTTGGAAGAGCAGCAGGACCCCATGCCTGAGCACCCACACACACCACGGACCTGCTGAGCCCCTGTTATAACCTTGTGGGGTGGGCACCCATGTGGCTCCCATTTACAGATAAGGAAATAGAAGCTCCGCAAGGGGAGGTCACCAGCCCAAGGTCACAGGGCAAAGCACAACCAAGATTGCTGGGAATGGAGCCCCACCTGCTGGGACCTAATCACCAACAGGTTCTGTGAGGGTCCAAGTCTAGTTCATCACTGCTGTATCTCCGGTACCTCGGACAGTACCTGAGAGAGGTGGCATTCAAATGGGGTAGAGCAAAAGAGAGGAAGGAGGAGGAAAGGCCGGGAAGTGGTGTAACTGAAACCTGGCTGGTGATCAGGATCACCAGGCGCTTCCAGGAGGAAGCGGAAATAATGAGGCTCCCTCCATCAGACAGGTGGAATAGAATCAACCGATTTTACAAAAGGGGTAGGGAGAACCGCAATACAGGCCAAAGGCTCCAAGCCAAACCCTGTGCCCATCAGAATGAGCTTCTGGAGAAAACATCAGTAGCTGTAACCAGGTGTTTCTGACGGTCGGCCAGGCTTAGGACCCACAGGTCAAGGAGAGAAAAGACCTGGTGTCCACTCTTGGTGTGGCACAGCTGTATCTGCCACCAGTGCTGGTCCCTCCTACATCCCCACCCCAGCAGCGACAGTTCCAGGCTACCTGGGAGGTGGAGGGGATGAACACAAGTGATATGAGGTGGGGGAGTTAGCTGCTTCCACACACTGGCATTTTCAGGCCTGACTTCCAGCTCCCTGTCACCTGGAAACTGCTGGCTCTGAGGCAGGAAGAAACCTCTGGGAGCTGTTTGGTGTCACTCAGAATGGGATCGGTGGAGAACTAGGCCTGGCTCCCCGGATCTCCACTTGCTTGGCAGGTGGGTAGACTGGGGAACAGCACGGTCAGACCTAGCAGCCCCATTGGTGGGGTGTTGTCAAACTGCCCTTCAAAGTTACAATCTGCTATACCCTTGACCTCGGAAATATGTCTCCTAGGAAATAGTCCTTTGGGTACACTCACAGGTGCGCCTACAATTCTAACCCCAGGATGACCCTCCAACACAGCTGATGGGAAGGCAAGTTGGGCAGCCTCTTTGGAAAGCAGCCTTGCAGCTCCTAAAATGATCACACAGAGCTGGGCATGGTGGTGCATGCCTGTCATCCCAGCACTGGGGAGGCTGAGGCAGGAGGATCAATGCAAGTTCAAGACCAGCCCAGGGGATATAGTGAGTTCAAGGACAGGAGAGCCTGAACTACAGAGGGAGATCTTGTCTCTCAAAAATAAATAAACAAACAAACATGATTATACAGAGTTAGCACAAGACCCAACAATGCCACACCTAGGCATATACCCAAAAGAAACAGAAACATTAAGATGTGTTATATACATGAACCAACTCCCTATGATGAAAGTAATTATATACTGCAAACATGTACTAATAAAAATTTAAAATCAAACACACAAAAGAAATACATACATCCACTCAGAAACTTCTAATCAAATATTCATACCAGGGCCAGGGATTTAGCTCAGTGGTTCCGCCGCCTGCTGCGCAAGCATGAGGACCCGAGTTTGATCCCTGGTACCAAAAGAAAAGAAAAAAAAGAAAAGAAAAAATAAAATAAATAAATAAATATTCATACCAGCACTGCTCATATTAGCCAAAAGGTAGAAGCAACCAGATGGTCGTCAACAGATAAATGGACAAATTACGGACTATCCCTATACTGCGGTGCTGTCCAGGAATGAAACTGATGCACGTTACAAAGTAGATAAACCCTGGCAACATTACGGTGTGGGGGAAAAGCCACAAAAGGCCACACAGTGTAAGATTCCATTTATTTGAAATACCCAGAACAGGGAAATTTATAGAAACTAGGCAGATTAATGACAGCTTGGGGCTGGGGATAGGGGGTCAGAGGGGAAGGATGACTCAAAGGGATGCGGCCTCTTCTTGAAGTGATGAAACTGTTCTAAAATTGAAAGTCCTGGTGCTTGCACACACTGGTGATTACACGAGTCACTGCATTGAGCATTGAAATGGTCAGCTGCATGGCAAGTTAATTACATCTCAATAAAATAGCTATTTTTTTTTTAAATGCAAAGCATAGTTAGTGTAGTTAATGACCCAGACTGGAAACACCAGAAACTGTCCACCTCTCAGTTAAACCTTTACAATGTGCCCAGACATTCCTGTAACCAAGAAAGAATGAGGCAGAGTGATAAATGCTGATAAGGAGCCTCCCTGAGCTAATTATTAAGTGAAATCAAGGTGCAGGAGTGTTTCTTGATAGTTCATGAGTTGCGCGCACGCACACACACACGCGCGCGCACACACACACAGAAGATATTCCTACAAGACAAAAGGAACTGGTAATGAGCTTGTCTTTAAGGCATGAATGAGGGGCTGGAGAGAGACATTTACAACTTCTTTGATGCTCTGACTCCAGAGGGTACATTTTAATTTTTCTATTGATAACTAGTTAATAAAAAGACAAATTAAAGCAAGTCTATGCATCTGAAAATTCCTTACTGTGCTCCTGCTCCATTTGTTAAAGTCTCAGAAACCTCAGAAACTGAGCCAACTGCCAGAGGGAAGGGAAGTCGGGGAGAAAGGAGGCACCTCCATCCAGCACCAGAACCAAAACTTGATTTGAAAGCTGCAGCTCAGTGACAGCTCTCTGAACTTGGATCCCAAATGAAGGCCTGTCGCCACTGTGGTTTGCAGAGAAATGCAGCCAGCATTTGGCTACTGTCAATCCTTAGAAGGGGCAGACAGCAGACCAGCGTGGAACCACAGGGTCCCTGGGCCTGGTAGAATATCATCTCCGAGTTGGAGGACTCAGGTACAGCCCTATAAAAGGGGCAACACTGTCACACTTTGTTGCTACTAGGCAAATGCCAGTCCTACCCCTCTGATTTTTTAAAACAATTGTATCAAACCAACATGCACTGCAACAATTGTAGCCACTACAGGCAGAAAGATGAAAAGGCACTGGTCTGGCAGATGCTGGGCCTGACTGTACTCACAGAAGCCCTCGATCTTGTCCGCAGTCTTGCTCCAGGCCACCTGCCTCGTTTCCATGATCACCTGGACTGTCCTCCGCTCAGGGGTGGACTTTCGGAAGCTGAACACCGTCATGACCGTCCCCAGCTCCAGGGCTCGCTTGATCTGACTCTTCTCGTATTCCGGAAGGGCGTCCACATCGACCATGGTGGTCATTGTCGGCCACCCAGGGGAAGAGAAAGGAGGCAGGAGAAACGGATGGGAGGCTGGAAGAGCAGAAGAAGGGAGTGAATTGGTCTGAATCAACTGAGAGGGGTTAGTTAACAGAACAAGGGTGTCAGGGGCCCAAATCCTGTCTCCTGCCTACCAGGATGAGTTTTAGGAGAAGTCAGCAGGGCAGAGAGGTTTAAATGGGGTCCGGGTGGGGTAGGAGCCCCTGACCTCAATGACCTGACTGTTAGGCCAGCTTTGAATAACCAAATCACCTTGGCCCGGGGGTGGGGACCCCTCTCCCCAAAGAATATTTGAATAGCCAAAGTAGCCCAGGCTTGCCTCCCCAATGCCAGCATCCATTTCCAACCTGCCTTTCTAACCATCCCTTTATTTCCTCAGCAAAATCAGGCTGGGGAAAACAAAACCAAAAAATCTTCAGAACGGGTCTGTGGAGCAACTGATTGCTCTGGATGGAAATGAGGCCCAAAGGGCAGGAAATATCAAGGCTCAGCAGCCTCAAGTTCAAGTCCTGCTGCAGGTGCGAGCCTGGAGATGGAGGTCCTGGCTGGGCGGGTTGGCCTCCCCTTTGCCAGCTCACCCCAGGGTCTCTGCCCATGGTCTCCCCGCTTCAGCCAGAGATCGCTCGTTCCAGAACATGAACATATCATGCCGCTGTCCTGCTCAAGACCCTGCAGGAGTGCCCTGGGCCTCCTCTGCACCTCTCACCTGTCCTGCCCCCTGCACACCCAAGGCCACAGCATCTACCCCAGGTGGCATCAAGAACAAAGGGCTCCATGACACCTGCAGGCCCGCCTCGATGCTGGCTGCAGACACTACAAGAAGTCACTTGGCCCAGGTATGGTGGGGAATGCCTGTAATCCCAGCACTCAGGAGGCTGCAGCAAGACTGCCGTGAGTTCAAGGCCAGCCTGGGCTACACAGCAAGACCCTGTCTTAAAAAACAAAACAAACAGGGCCGGGGGTTAACTCAGCGGTTCCAGCGTCTGGCTTGCAAGTGCAAGGTCCCAAGTTCCATCCCTGGTACCAACAAACAAACAAGTCACCCAAACCCTCCAGGGCCTTTTCCACCCAGAAGAAGGCAATATTACCTACCTTGTTCTAAGGATTAAACAGGATATGCTATCTCAGGCCCTTAATACAATGATACACAGCTGAGCGCTCCTCAGATTCAGCCAGTATGACTATTACCACCAATTGTTCTGCATCCTCCCGCACCCTTGTTACTCTGCACACCCAAGGTTACAAAGTCACTCTAGAGGGTGCTTCCCCAGCAAAGACCAGGAGGCCTCCAGCCTGCTCAGCCTCCCCAAGTTGCTAAAAGCTGGGTCTCAGTTTCCTCCGTTACAAAATGAGAGCGAAGCTGGGTCAAGGCCAGTGGGGAGGACTTCAGGCTGCAATGCACAGGACCCTACCTGGTCTTTAAGCAGGGCCTCTGTGCATGCTCACCTCACCGCAGGTTGGTATGGTCATTAATCAAGGGTCAACTCTAGGCCAGGCCTGAGCTGGGGACTAGGATGCAAACGAGGAGCAGGGGAGAGGCCAGGCCTTGCCCTTTGGCCCTTCCTCCCTCCCTCCACTGCAGGTGGTAACAGAAGGGCGGTCGTGCTGGCAACATCATTAATGACACCTGCTCTGCCTCCTGGGAGGCGGACCCAACAGACAGTGCGGAGGTGAGGGCAGCAGTAGAGACACAACTGGGGAGGAGACAGGGAGCAGCAAGGCCCCCTCAGAATGGGCCTCAGGAAGCTTCCGAGAGGAGGAGGTGCCCGAGTCCAGTCTGTAAAAAGGACAAGGCAGGAGGGAAGGGGCCTGTCCAATGAGGCAGGACTGGCAGGGTCTGCAGAGCAAGCTCACTGCTGAGCACCAAGGCATCGCCTCAGGACAGGCGCCTGAAAGGGCCTCCAGCCATCCCCCAGGAAGACTGGAAGAAGGCTGCGCCCCATCCTCTCCTAATTGGGTGCAAAGCCTGCTGATCTCATTGACTCAGTGAGAAATGCTGGAGGGGAAAATAAAGTCCTGAGAGGTGCACTTACTCCATGAAGGGCAAGAAGACAGGTGGCGACACCGCACCGCACCGGGACTCAGACCCTAGTCTCAGTCCCAGCCCCCTTCCTTGGCACCTGCTTTCTGGAATTCAAAATCCTGAGACAGAATCTGGCCAGACATTAAATTAGCAGCCCCTGCCCCTTCCAGAAACAGCAAGGGACTTGTCCAAGGTCACACAGACAAGAAGTGGCAGAACTGGGATCTGAACCTGGTCCAGACTGCAAAGCTGTGCGCTGTGCTGACTGCCCTGGGCACCTGACTCTTGAGTCCTCCACTTCAGGGTCTAGAGGGCAGCCCAAGCAGGACCAGAGCAGGAAAACTGAAGCTGCTTTGCAATGCCTGCAGTGAAACAAAAACCCAGACAAGGCACCCAGGCCTCTTGCTTTACAACCTGGCTCAGGGACTCTGGGGTCCGACACCCAAATCCAGCCAGCTCCCCACTTAGCTCTCCACAGTGCAAAGTTCAGTGCCCAAGGCAAGGTGGGGGGGGGGGGGGGTCCCCTGAGCAGAGGGAAGGGACCGGCCTCCACAGCAACCTCTAGCTTGCTTCTGCTTTTTCTCTTAAATGAAAGAGGCTCATTTCCGTTTCTTATCCTCAACGGGTAACTTTGTAAAATAATACAAACATGGCTGGGATAGAATAAGCCACTTTATCACTTTTACATTTCAAGTCTTTCACTTTGAAATAAACTCTTGATACACAAGAACCTCAAACCATGAAACAGGGAAGATTTCTCCTCTTCAGTGCTCTCGGGACCTGAACCCAGCAGAACTGAACCCCTGAGCAGAGCCCCCATTGGCTGCTGTATCTTATACCCCAGCAGCATCAGCAGGCCATGCATTTTTACCAAAGGAACCCAGCAGTGTGGACCACCACAGGATGAAGTATAAATTGGTTCAAAAAAATTCTTTTAGAACCACCTGTGAGCATCTTTTAAACTGTAAAACAGCCCAGTGTGGCACATATACCTATAATCCCAGCCCTCGGGAGGCTGGAGGCAGGAGGATCAAGTGAGTTCCAGCCCAGCCTGGGTTACACAGTGCATTCAAGGCCAGCCTGAACTACATAGTGAGACCCTGTTTCAAAAAACAAACAAAAATGTAAAACAAGCCTATGCTTTGACCCGGCAAGCACACGCATGCACAAAGCGCCAGGCCCAAAAATGTTCACATAAGCAGCATTTGTAACATAGAAACCAAATCTGCCCACCACTGCGGGGGGGGGGGGGGGTCCCCTTAAGTATACAATATAACATGCACATTAACACTCGGAAGCTATGAAAAGAATAAGGGTTCCTGATAAACAATTTGACCCGCAAAGATTCACAGCTCTTTGATGAAAGCTGCAGAGCACTGCCTGTAGCATAATCGCATTTTTGTGAGGCTCTGCTCGCAAGGCCAGGAGCTTGCAGACCATCGCGGGCTGGGAGCCGGCCCAGGATGGAAGTGGTGACGTGGATGAGCTTTTCTTTTTTGCGGTTTTTACTGTTTTCTAAATTAAGCGTTCCCAAAAGTTTTCTCCCCAGCGGTTTCCCACGGGCTCCACCTAGGGAGCGAAAAGGGGCTCTGCGCGGGGTCCACGTGCCCAGCCTTGCAGGGGCCACAGGGGCAGCTGCCGCATCAGCTGCGCAGGAATGAGTCTCCCCTGCGCCGCTGCTTTCCAGGCGCCCTTGCGACTTTGCAATCGGGGGAGGTCACTGTTTGGGTCCTGTAAGGCCTCCCGGTAGAACTGAAACTAAGGACAATAACCTGTGCCCACGGGGGGGGGGGGGGCCTGCAGGCAAATAGTTGGGACCTCGGGGTCTCCCTTTCCACGGAGGGCCGCTTCTCAAGCCAGCTAGGAAAGCGTTGGGGGGGGGGGGGGGACGCTGCAGCATCAAGGGAGCAACCAAGACGGGGGCGGGGGTCTGCATCGTGCCCGGGGTCACACAGGCGGAACTGAAATTCAAATCAGGTCCTGACCGAGGCGGCCACCTGCTGCCCCGCGCCACGTCAGCCCCCTCAACCCAGCAGCGCCTCACTGTTCGCGAGCAGGTGACCCCAACGTCTGCGGGACCCCTAGCCTCAACCCCCTGCCCAGACTCAGCCCATCTTCCCCCGTACTTCCCTGGGGTGAGCACCGGAGTGGAGTGGCCTCCTTGGGGCTCCCAAACGTGACCGGGAAAACGCACGGCCGTGCGCGGGGCTGTGCGTACGGGGCGGGGGGGGGGGGGGGCACGAATTCCTGAGCAGCCCAGGGCCTCGGGGACACGGGCCGCGCCCGCCCCGCATCGCTCCCCCCCGTCCACGCAGCAGCCACCTGTGGAGACTGGAAGAGCAGTCCTGGGGTCCCCACAGCCAGCGCACCGGCACCGGGACCCCCTGACCCGGAGCCGCCCCTCCCCGCCCGAATCCCATTCAAACCCGGGAGCCACGAACGGCGGGGGGGCAGGGACCCGGCAGGTGGCGCCGCCAGGGGAGAGGAAGGGGCTGGGGGCTGGGAGCTGGGCCGGGACCCACGGCTCCCCCACCCGGCCCGTACCGAGGCCGGAGCCCGACGGCGCCCACCCCTCCCGCCTCTCGCCCGCCTGAGCTCAGGCGCGGGTGCCCAGGACGCGGGTCCCAGGTGCTCTGCGTGCGCCCCGCCCGCCTCCCCTTACCTGGCCGTGCCGGCCTCGGGCTCGGGTCCCCGTGCAGCGCCCCCTCCGGGCTCGGGCTCCGGCTCCGAGCGCGCCCTGCGCCGCCCGCGCTACTTCTGCTTCGCCGCGGCCGCGCCACGTGACCCGGGCCACCGCCCCCCCCCGCCGGGGCGCGCCCACACCCGCCCGCCTGACACCCCGAGTCCCGCCCGGAGCCCCGCCCTCCCCGCGCGCCGGCCCGGGCCACTCGGCCAGGTGACGCGCATCAGTGGAGCGCCTACTGCCTACAGGGGTTTGCGCGCATTGATTGCTCTCCTGTTCACGGCCTGCATTTGAAGTCAGGCCGCGCTGCAGCCAGGCCACCTGGTATTACCTTAGGTGGACACTTAAATAGCGCAGCCTCGGTCTCTCCTTCTGCGAAATGTGAGCAGAACAAAGAACATCAGACAATAACTGACGTCCCGTTTTCGGAGAATGTAAAATGTTCTTTAGGGAAAATTGCTTTCTCCCATTCTCGAGATTCATGAAGCAAGTTTATTCTAACCCTTCCGGTGCATCTTTGATGGAAGCTGCCTTTGTTGTGACTGCAGCCTGCTTTAGTCACCTTCTGTAATGTCACAGCACTGCAGGGTCACTTCTGGTTTTGTTGTTTTGTTTTGGTTTTGGTTTTGGTTGTTTTTGTAGTAGTGGAGATTGAACCCAGGGCCTTCTCATTGAGCTACATCCTCAGCCCTTTTTTAATTTTTTACTTTGAAACAGGGTCTTGCTATGTCACTAAGTTGCCCAGGCTGAACTTTAAATTGTGATCTCCCTGCCTCAGCCTCCCAGAGTGCTGGGATTACAAGCATGCGCCACCACACCTGGCTTGTTTTGGGCTGTTTTGTTCTGTTTTTAGACAAGTTCTCATTGTGTAGTTAGCTGGCATTAAACTCACTCTGTGGCCCAAGTTGGCCTCAGACTCCCCAGTGGAGGCATCTTTGGATCTTGGAGTGTCCCTCTTGCTGTGAACGGACCCCGGGGATCTGTTTACCATGAACTCACACCTGTCAGTAGGGGAGGGGAAGGGGGAGAACCAGTGCCAACCACCACAGACCCTGGCTCTGCTGTTTTTAAGGGGCCCAGAAAGGCTTGTTATGACGCCAGCCACTGAAACCACAGAGCCGCCGTCCCTGGAATAAATGACCAAAGAATCCAATTTCTTTGTCTTGTTTCTTTGTCTTTTAAACTTCAGTTTGTATTTACTTCCATCAGTCTTCTCAAACTTCTCTTTTGGTACATGTTGCACAATGTACGTGACAGATCAGTACGGCCACACACATATAATTATCACCAACCCTACGTGGATTCCCGGGGAATCAAACAAGAACACTTGAACTGGGCCTGGTGGTTCGAGCCTGTGATCCCAGCACTCTGGGAGGCTGAGGCAGGAGAATCACAAATTTGAGCCCAGCCTGGGCAACTTACGGACATAGGAAGACCCTGTCTCAAAAAATAAAAAGGGAAAAAAAATAAAAAAATAAAAAATAAAAAATGAAAAGGGCTGGGGATGTAGATCAGGATGAAAGCCTTGCACTCAATGCCTAGCACTACAGAAGGAGAGAAGGAAAGAAAGGAAGCGAGAAAGGCAAAAAGAGAGAAAGAAAAAAAGAAAGAAAATACTTCAGTTTTAAGAACTCTTGTTTCCATCTGTGAATTAGAACCCACAGCATTTCTGGAGTTAAAGGTCCAGGTGTCGGAGGTAATGGGCCTAGAGACAGGAGTTTGCTTTGTTCTTTTTTCATATTTTTAATTCTTCCTTGCCTCGTTATTTTACAGACCACGCCCCCTCCCCAGAGGAACAACTAAAGGAATCCAGAGCAATGAATTCGGGGTGTTCGGGGCTCCTAGCTCTTCCTCAAACTTCCACTTGGTTGTTTAAAATGAAGGTAACTGAGGTGTCAACCCTGGCTCCAAGAGGACACGGATATGAAGTGATGCTAACTTCCCAGGGCAACCGCTCCACACGCTCAGGGCACACAGGCCCCGCTGCCAGCCACCTGTCCTAGGCTCCAGGTGCCCCGTCCATGGGTGGTGGCAGCAGGATTGGACTTGGCCTGAGTGGTGGCAGGGCCCACGGGCTCTGCCCCTGTTGCCAGCATGAACAGGAGGTGTCTGGGCGGCAGGGGAGAAGTGCTTTTGGAGCCTCTACAGATTAGTGAATGGGTCAGGAAGTGACCTCAAAGGGTGGAGGGGACTTTTTTCCTTTTCCTATAAAAAGAAAGGGGAGGAGGATAACCTGAAAGAAATGCGTCGTTTCATCAGCGCGATCTCAGCTCCACTCTGGCCCCTCACCTGTCTGCGATGGCACACACTCCCCCCACCCCGTCCTCCACCCGCCAGCAGCCCTGGTGCCCTGGACCCCGAGTTCTCTGTGCCCGTTTCCTCCGGAGATTGTGTGACACTGGCACCAGCATCCGAGGGCGTTGTGAGGACCAGAGGAGAGCTGGGGGGAGGCGCCCGCCTCTCTGGCACTGTCCCCAGGAAGATCGGAGGGTGCTGAGCTTCGGAGCTGGAGGTGCGGCTTCTGGCTCCAAGTCCCAAGGCTGCCCTTCCCGGGCTGTGTGAGCCTCTCTGAGCACCCCAGTCTCCCATCAGAATCACCAGCTCTGTGGAGACAGGCAGTAGCTGGGGTTTGCCAAGGAACGAGGGCCACATGGGTGTAAGGGGTACAGGGTCTCTCTTTGGGGTGGTAAAAATGTTCTAAAATCAATCACAGTGGTGGCTGAACAGCTCTCTGTGCTAAAGCCACCGGACTGTGCAGCTTAGATGGGTGAATTGTGTCATATGTGGGGTTTGGGGTTTTTGCTTGGCGGTACTGGGGATGGAACCCAGGGCCTCAGGCACAACAGGCAAGCGCTCTGCCATGGAGCCACAGCCCCAGGGTGACAAAGCTGTTTTTAAAACTCCTTCCTTAGTGGGCCGGGGATGTAGCTCAGTGGCACAGCACCTGCCTGGCAAGCTTGAGGTCCTGAATTCAACCCCAGGTGCCAAAAATAAATAGATAGATACATAGATAGATAGATAGATAGATAAATAAATAAATAAATAAATAAATAAATAAATAAATTCTTTCCTTAAACCAGGTGTGGTGACACAGGCCTATAATTCCAACACTTGAGAGGCTGAGGCAGGAGGATCACCATAAGTGCAAAGCCAGTCTAGGCTACATAGTGACACCTTGTCTTAAAACACAAAACCAAAACCAAAATATTTTCTCCTAAGGGCTGGGGATTTAGCTCAGTGGCACCGAACCTGCCTCACAAGCGCAAGGTCCTGAGTTCAATCCCCAATACCAGAAAACAAAAACACTCACACACAAAAAAGAAATATTTTCTCCCTTACACCCCTGTCGACAGGCTTGGAGACCATGGGTGCCACAGAGCCAGTGAGCAACAGCAGCTCATTGGTCATCGCCTTTGGGAGGACGGGATCCCATGTTGAGGGGCTTTCATATGGACCTCCTCCACACCGCCGAAGGCTGAGGCCACCGCCTTGCCAGGGACCCTCCCCAGCCTTTCCCCTACTCCACAGCCAGCATTGCCCGGCCCACCCCCCGAGAACTCTGAGGCTGGTTTCCTTTCCCGCCATTGTTCAGTGGCGGGCAAAACCCTGGGGACAGCTGAGGTCTCAGCCAGCTGGCAGGCAGACATCTGGAGGGGAAGCCCCACCCCGAGAGGCAGGCAGACCCCTCCGCCTCTGAACCCTGGCTGTTTGGGAGACCCTCTGGGTCCAGGGTCTTTGTTTGAATTTCTCAAGCCTGGCATCCTGCTGGGGCTCATTAATTCATTCAACACACACTTGCTGAGTCAAAGTCCTATCCCATGAGGGACACATGGGGATGTTCTGGCATTGGGTTAGCCTGGTTCTGACCTGAGTTCTACTATTTGCTGTCCATATGGCTCTGGACAATTTTCTAGCTCTGTAAGCCTCCCTCCCTGCATGGGCACACAGGGCTGTGTGGAGGGTGCCATGGCTGAGTGTCCTAGGCCTCTGGTACCATTCTTGGGTAACTGGACCCTGAAGCCAACCCCCTGCCTCATCAGCACAGACTTACAACCCGGGAGCAGGGTGCACCCAGGCTCTGCCAAACTCCCGCCTAGGGTAAAATCAAGAGAGCTGAAGCCAGGCACAGTACTCCAGGCCTGGAATCCCAGCACTGAGGAGGCTGAGGCAGGAGGATTTAGAGTTTTGAGTCTGGCCCATTAGTTTTTAAGTCTAGTGACTTAGAAAGACCCTGTCTCAAAAAATAAAACAAAAAAGGGCTGGGGTGTAGCTCAGAGTGAAGACCCCAGGTTACATCCCCAGCACCAGGAGAAAAACATCAAGAGAGCTGGCTTAAAACCAAGAGTGACTGTGGCCGCCAGCAACCAGAACTCTGGTCTGCCGAGGACGCCCATGTCTGCCTTGGAGCAAGCGCCAGAGGGAGGCACCCTTCCCCAGGCACCTGCCCTAACCCTGCCTGTCTCATGGGCTAGAATTGGGTCAGGGGCCCGTTTTCAGCCCCAGCTGCCCTCAAGGAAATGGATTCTATGCTTGGCTGATGCTAGGGACAGGCTGGCATCCCTGAGTCACGTGGGGGCACTGAAGGGTATGCGGGTGGGCAGGGGCAAGGGGAACTGATTCCACCCTGGGTAGCCCTCAGAGTCCTGCAGGTGTCACAGAGACTGTAAGGTGGGCAGCTGGGAGAAGGAAGTTCTCCTGATTCCCTCCATATGCCAGAAAGCCTCTTTACTCCGCTCTGTCATTCATTCAACAAACACTGAGCCTTAGCTGATCCCAGGCCCCAAGCCTGCTGGAACAAATTACCACACACTTGGTTACTAGAAACCCCTGAAACATTACCAGAGACCTCTGCAGTAGGCTCCAGTCTCCTGCTCAGTGTACAACACAAGCCTGAGAAAAAAACTAAAAGACAGAACTAAGACAGAAAGCAGGATGCCAGGACGACCAATGCTGGTTCAACTGACAAAGGTGCTGGCCCATCCAAGCCACTGATTTTTATTAGTAATGAATTGGGGTAAAGGCGAACTATGTATAAGGGCGGAACTACATGCAAGGATGCACAGTAGTGCGGTTTCTATAGAAATTAAGCAAGACTTGTAAAGGGAAAAGACAAAGCATTCTCGAATTAGGAACAGAATAGAAAAAATACATGACTGTAATTAGAACATTGTCCTTCTAGTCAAGAAGGTTTTAGTTGTGGGAACGGAATTTGGGTGCGAGTTACTCTGACCTCGGCACATAGGCTTCAGCCGGACTAGCTTCTCAAAACAAGCCAATTGTGGGGTTAGCTCTTCACAGCCTGCTTTGCTCATAATCAATATGCCCAGCCTGCTCTGGGCATAATCAATATTGTGGTCGCCTGCACTCGGTGACTTAAAAGACCTGAGGTGAATCTCCTCACCTCTCCTGAGGTCCGAAGTCTGCAGTCACAGTGAGGGCTGAGGGCAGGGAGTGAACCAAAGGGCTCTGCCCCCTGAGCTGAGAAGGCCAGAAGAGGAGCTGACTAGGTCTTGTGGGATTTGCTTTGTTTGCTTTGTGGTGCTGGGGATCAAGCCCAGGGCCTCCTGCAAGCGCTCCACCACTGAGTGACAACCCAGCCCCAAAACCGAATCTTGAAAGATGAACATGAGCACTGGAGAGAAGCTTCATGAAAAACAGGACATGTTAGCCAGCCACGGTGGTGCATGCCTATAATCCCCACACTGAGGGAGGCTGAGGCAGGAGGATTGCCATGAGTTTGGGGCCCGCCTGGGCTACATAGTGAGTTCAACATTAGCCTGCACTACGTAGCAAGAGCTTGTCTCAAAAACTCAAAAAATAAAAATAAAATCTTTTCAGTTTATCAAAATCAGCAACCTCACAGAATACCCATGCGCGCCAGGACCCTTGAGGTAGCAAATGCCCTCTGTCCTCACCACGAGGTTGAAGGCGCAGTGATTTTCATGTCTGTTTCACAGATGAGGAAACTCAAGCTCGGAGATTAAGCACTGGCTGGTGGGTCCTGTCAGTCGGCAGCAGAGCTGGAACTCGGAGCTGTGTGCCTTCCATGAGACCTGGAGCAATTTCCACCCCACAGAGGACTCCAGCCCCTCTTGGGGTCCTCAGGACTGAGATGCACCCTGAGACGCTGGCCGCCAAATCAGGACCATGGGGTGGCCTGACACCCACATTTAGGCCTCCATCGCTGCAGCCTTTGCACCCTTTGCAGTGTGGGCACCAGTGCCTCCCACTAAAACAACAGTGAAGGAATTCGGGGAGCTTTTCAGAAGTACAAAGCCATCCGGGCACTTTGGGCAGATATGGGAAGGTATTAGCTGCAAGGCTAAGGAGGTTTTGCCTGCGGCTACCAATCCAAAAAGACTATGTTATAGTGAGTTCCTTCGATGGGAGCATTAACTAGATCATCCATTTATTCATTCAATCAACAGATTCAGTCAGTTCACTGCATTTAGTGAGCACCTACCATGTAGCAGCTACTGCTCCAGGCTCTGAGGATAAGAAAGATCTGTTCTTTATTGGGAGGTCATAGACTGGGAGGAGAGACCAACAGGTTAAAAAAATGCACACCTATTACAATGGCTAAAATAAGAACAATTGCCATACCCGGTGCTTCGAGGACGCAGGACCAGCAAGAGTACAAAATGACAGTCCCTCTCCAGAACACAGCAGCAGTGTTTTAAAGGCTAAGCAGGCACTTAGCTCCTGTCCCCAGCCTCACCTGTGTTTGCCCAGGAGAAACAAAAACACCCGTGCACTCAGACCTGCACGGTCATGTTTACAGCTGCTTTATTCATAATAAAGAAACATCGACTGTGTCTCTCAACTCATCATGGATAAACAACGTCCACCAGGGCCGGGGATTTAGCTCAGTGGTTCCAGTGCCTGCCTTGCAAGCGCAAGGTCCCGAGTTCGATCCCCAGTACCAAAAAACAAAAACAAAAACAAACAAACAAAAAAAAAAATACACCCACCAAGAAGCCACTCGGCAAGGACAGGAAATTACTGGTTCACAGGACACTGTGGCCTCGACTCAAGTGACAGATGCCAGGACCAAAGGCTATCAACAGGCGGGTGCATGGATAGACACCTGGGAGAGGTGAACTCCACAGATCAGGGGTGTCTTAGTTACTTTTCTCTCCCTGCTGAGACAAAATACTCAACATCCAAAGTTAAAGGAGGACAGGTTTATTTAGCTCACGGTGTGTAGAGGTTTCACTCCGTAATCGGCTGGCTCCATGGCAGGGTGGGGTGACAGACAGACATCACAGAGGAGAAACAGTTCGTGCCGGGCAGAAGGTGGCAAAGCAAGCAAGGGGCCAGAGAAGCCTCTTTCTATCCCTTACATTGTATCCAGGCTGCTGGGATTAGGGTGGTGCCAAACCAATCAGTGGACTGATTTAGGAATCACTCATCCTTAATTCCAGCACCCTCAATTCTAGCATTGCATCATGAAGCAATCACACACTCTAGATCCAGCCACCTCTGAAAAAGCTCCACCTACGATTGCATGAGGCTTTGGGGGAACATCTAAATACCAGCTATCACAAGTGGGTACTAGGCCTGGGGCAGAAAGAGGGATGTAAGGGAGTTTTGGAGACAGAAATGAAGTGGTTTTATGTTTTCATTGTCATGGGGATTATCCTACTTTATAATTTATCAAAATTTATAGAACTATAGCTGGGCGTGGTGGTGGATACCTGTAATCCCAGCACTTGAGAGGTTGAGGCAGGAGGATTGCCAGGAGTTTGAGGTCAGCCTGAACTACATAGCAAGACCCTGTCTCAAAAACCCCAAAACAATAAAACAATAAAGCACTTATAAAACTGTGTACCAAAAGGGGGAAATTCTGCTGAATGCAAATCATATTTCTTAAAAGAAAAAAAATGATTATAATAAACTGAGAAGTCCAGGGGAAGGAGAAGGAAGAAGCAGGCAGTCTGGAAGAGCTAGGAAGGCTTCCTGAAGGTGAGGATCCTTGGACCAAGGTCAGTAAAAGGACCAGAGTTTGTCAGCTGAGAAGGCAAAGAGACAAGAAGGCTGGGCTCCCAGCGGCAGGAACAGCATGAAAGAGCAACACTTGGGTCAGGGACATGGCTGTGCTGGGGTACAGGGTGCCTGTCCCCAAAGCCACGCTGGACAGGGAAGCAGGAGTCAGTTCAGGAAGGGCCTGTGAGTCTGCATCGGAGGGCACTAGGGAGCTACTGAGGGTCTCAGAGCAGAAGAGGGACCTGGACAGGGCTCTGCTGGACAGAATCCTTCTATGAACCAGTCTGGGAGCAGGGAGTCTGCTCAGGATGTTCTCTCCCTGTGACTGCCAGTGCTTGGCTGAGACACTGTTGCTCGACAAACATTAACCAAACCCTTGCTGTGTGCTGGTGCCCTTGTGGAAGCCAGGGATACAGAGTGGACAAAGACGACAAAGGAACTGAGACAAAAATCACCGTGATCTTCCCCAGGGGGATGCAGACGACACAACACACAAGGACAGCTGTGAACATGGCCTCAGACAGGCAGCTCTCCCCGCAAAAGGCAGTGACCAATGTGGGGAGGTGGAGTGGGGCTTTCACACAGTGGCCACGGGGGCTTTTGCAGGAGGTGACATTTGGGCAGGACCTGCGTGGGAGGACTTGAACTCTGGGCAGGCGCAGACTCTCCCAAAGCCTACAGACAGGGCTATCTCCCTCCCTTCCCTACAGCCTCTGTATTTGTCCTGTTCCTCTTGGCACTGAAGATCACACCTGTCACCATTACAAACAGAGCCCTGTTGACAGAACAATAGGGCTGCAGGACACACCTGGGACAGCTGAGCTTGTTTGCAAAATTTAAAAACACGAAGTATGGTTCTGCCACCTGCCTCGCAAGCTCAGGGTCCTGAGTTTGATCCCCAGTACCAAAATTAAAAATAAAAACATAAAAACACAAAATAAAAGAAGAGGCCCCAGCGAGCAAACAAGCATCGGTGCCTGACAGCTCTGAGCAAATGAGTGGCTCTGGTCCTCAGTCAGCAGAGCTGTCACCTTCTTTGGGGACTGTCCGGACCAGTCACCCCTGTTGGCCACATGACAAGTGTCCCAGGAGCGTTCTGCCAGGACTGAGCCTTTGCAGCAGCCCAGCCACCATGGGAAGCAGGTCAGCCTGTCACAGACCAGTGCACACATTTCCTGGACTGCAGTGACAAAGGCCACGCCCACAGTCCTGAGGGCCGGAAGCCCAAGCCCGACACCAAGATGCCCCAGGGTTGGTTCCTCCTAGAGTGGCTGAAGGATACTGCCTCTCACCCAGCTTGTGGTGGCTGCTGCAGTCCTCACTGTCTTGCTGCCTGGGTGGGCCACTCCAGTGTGTGACTGTCGTCACGCGGCCCTCTCCCACTGTGCCTGTCTTCACATCTCTCTGTGCATGGCTCTGTGTCCAGGTATCCATCTCCAGCCACTGGACGTGGGGTCTGCACATGTGACATCACCTTGATCGCATCTGCAAAGACCCTGTTTCCAAATATGGTCGCCTTCTGAGGGGCCAGGAGGGTGTGGATTTGGGGGTCACTGTTCCACCTGGTACCCAGGTCACAAACAGGATGGAGAATTAAGATGTGTCATGTCCATCTCCCAACTCCCCATGATGAATGAATCACTATGTACTGCAAACGTGGACTAATCACAATTAAATTAAATGAGAAAAATCCAGGATGAAGAAAATCAGGCTTGTCAAAAGCTTTGGGACACAGGGTGCCCAGAGCATTCAGCCTGTGGCCTCTTTGGGGTGAGATCCCCCGCCCCGGGCTTTCATGGGAAATAAAGGACATGGCCAAACTGTCTGGGGGGAAGGAGTCCATTCAAAATCCAGCTGCAGGGCTGGCGATTTAGCTCAGTGGTTCTGTCATCTGCCTCACAAGTGTAAGGACCCAAGTTCGATCCCCGGTACCAAAAAAAAAAAAAAATCCAACTGCAGGTAATCGTGTTTTCCAAAAACCCCTGCTGCATACCCAGCGCATCCCACACCATCTTCCACAATGTGACAGTGACATTCCTCTTAGAGGGGTGCAACCAGGTTTCTTTCCCCTCCAGTCTTTGTATCTGGATTTTGGTGTGGCAGGTCCTGGGGTTGAATCCAGGATCTTCACCCTGAGCTCCATCCCAGACCCCCCCTTTTTTTCTGGTAGTTGGGATCAAACTCAGGTCCTTGTGCTTGCTAGGCAGGCAGAGGAACCACTGAGCTAAATCCCCAGCCCCCTGGCCCCCTTTTAATTTTTTGAGACAGAGTCTTACTAAGTCATTAAGTTGCCCAGGCTGGGCTTGAACTTGCAATCCTCCTGGCTCAGCCTCTCAGAAAGTCTCCCAGAATGGCATGTACCACCATGTCTGGCTTATTTTACATTTTTATAGTTAAATCATTGAGAAAATAGTAAGAGAAAACCACATAGAAATGATGGGCCAGATGCAGCTCCAAACCTAGATCTGCTAAACCACCCAGTCCCTGCAACCCTCAGTCCCTCCCGGGGGGGATTTTCTATCACTATCCCTGTTTGCTTGCAAAGGCACTGGGGTGCAATGAAGTTTAAACCACAGCCAAGGCTACTAGGCTGGTGAGGGGAAGAAGTGTGCTTGCAACTCAGGTCCTCAGCCCCCAGACTGCACACACCTGACCATGACAACACAGCCCTCACACTTGTGTACTCTTTCGTAGCCAGGAGGAAGATAATTTTATGTCAGAACCTGTTACAATAAAGTATCACACAGTAGGCTTCCACCATCTGCTTGGCTGCCCCGTGAAGTTGCCCTCCTGTATCTGGGCCATCCTCTCACCATGAGACATACTTTGTCAAGGTTCAAGCTGCCATCTTGCTTTCCCAGACTCCCTTGCAGCTAGCACATGACATTCACCCCTGCCCCATTAGTCAGCTGCCCAGCTCCAGGATGGTGTCCAAAAGCCTGTGCCAGGAGGAGCAGGTGACAGAGAGTACACACCCAGCAAAGGTAGGGCAACACCTGGCATCTGGAGGCAGCAGGACCGGTAGCCGGGGCATCCTGAGCTCAGAGGAACCTGTGGTGCTGTCCATTATGGGCAACTGTATGGAAACCACAGCACGTGTGTGGTCTGGCTCTGTTTCCAGCTGTGCAGGTTCCAGTGCAGGATCTCTGTGCTCCTGTACATTCTGCAAGGCCCCTAATATCCTCTAATAAATCCCTTATTTTTGCCAGCACGGGGATGGTTTCCCACTCTGCCCCACACAGCTGATGGATACATTATCTTCAGAAAAAAAAGAGCTACTGACAAGTGCTCAGTGCACTGGAGAATGCCCTGCAATCCTGTCATCATGTGCATGTCAATCTGAATCTGCCATCTGCGAAGGTCATCAAGAAGGTGGCTGCAGTCACTGTCCCTAGGAGGAGTTTGGGTGACTGGGGCTCAGGGCAGGAGGAGACCTATTTTAGACCTTTAGGATGTTATACCTTTATAGAGCTAACCTATCAAAAAAGGAAAACATCATTGAATATATTGAAAAGAATAAAAGGAAAAGGAAATAGGATTAAATATTAATCATGTATTCTCCGGGTGGTTATTTTTCCTCCTCTACCTATATTTCTGCCTTTCTCAACTGTCTCACCATAAGGAGTACACTTTAATAACCAGATAAGAGATGTGGTGGAGAACTGGAGCCCATAGATTGGGAGAAGATGTGTGTGAGTTATGTGTCAGCGCAGGGACTTGTACCTAGGATATATAAAGAACTCTGTCAACTCCACAACAAAAAGACAAATAGCCCAATTAAAAGTGAGCAGAGAATCCAAGCAAATGTTTCTCCAGAGAGAGACATCAATGGCTGGATGCACGCCAAGGCCATGCAAGGTGGCACTCTGCACCTGCTGGGGTGGCTAAATGGAAAAGAGCTGACAACAGGAAGGGTTGACAGGGACTTGGAGAAACTGGAACCCTCATGCACTGCAGGTGGGAATGCAGGGTGGTGCAGGTGCTCTGGAAGACCCTGGGGAGTTCCTCAATTGGTGGAACACAGAGTTACCAGATGACTCAGCAACTCCACTCCTCGGTAAGCACTGAGAGAATTGAGGGTGCATTCACACGAGAACACGTACTCGAATAGAAGCATCATTCATAACAGCCCTGAGTGGAAACTACCTGAAGGTCCATCGACCGGCAAACACACCAGGTGTGCTCTATCCTTACAATGGACTATCACTCAGCTATAAAGAGACATAAGCACTGATCCATGCTGCAAAATGGGTGGACTTTGGAACCATTAAGCAAAGTAAAAGAAGTCAGTCACACAAGACTACACGTACAATTCCATGTACGTGGAATGTCCAGAATATGCAAACCAACAGAGACAGAAGACAGATTTGTGACTGGAGGGGAATGGGAGGGAGGGGTGGCTGCTTCATGGGAAAGGGCTTTCTCTTCAGGGTGATGAGAAGGTTCAGAAAGTGACCGTGAGGATGGTGTCCCAGCCCTGTGACTGCAGGAAAACCACTGAGTTGTGCACTTAGCTGGGTAAGGTGGATGAGATGTGAATTACGGCTTGATGAAGCCGTTCTTCAAACACTTTTTAAAGGCTGGGGATGTAGCTCAGTGGTGGAGTGTTTGCCTGGACACAGAGGCCCTGGGTTCAACTTTCAGTACAGCT
This sequence comes from Heterocephalus glaber, assembly GCF_053883595.1. Lineage (NCBI taxonomy): Eukaryota > Metazoa > Chordata > Mammalia > Rodentia > Bathyergidae > Heterocephalus > Heterocephalus glaber. The sequence goes on from NW_028258137.1 coordinate 5,765,143, forward strand.
ATAAAAAACCCAAACTGGCGGAAAATGTAAGAAAATGAATTTTTTCTATGTAGTTTACTCTTTTGGGGAGTGTGTGTGTGTGTGTGTGTGTGTGTGTGTGTGTGTGTTCTGGCTTGTTTCCATAGGTGACAGAAAACTGGAGCCAAGTGTTTATGAAAGGATGGAGGGACAGATGATGAAAAGATGGATGGATGACTGGACGATGAGAGGGTTGGTGGGTGGATGGGTGGATTAGCAGATGAGTGGATCGACGGACTTTTCCATCTGGGTCCCTCCTAGAGCTTTCTTTTTCCTTTGACTCACCCAAAGGTAAAGGAGCTACAACTCCTCCAGAATGGTTCTCTTCTCTGAACTCTGCCTTGCAGCGCCTCTGGGCTCAGGCAAACCCCAGACTGCCGAGGCACGGTCTCTGCACGTCCTCCCACATTTCCTCTCCGGGGCCCAGAGCGGCAGTGGGTGGGAATCCTGGGATCCCAACTCTGAGCACGAGTTCCAGTGCAGGGAGCCAGGCCTGAGCTGTAGGCTTGGGGCCCCCAAGATGATCAGAAGTGGAACCAACTGTCCAAGAAGCAAGGGGAGATGTGGGTCACCGGAAGTGTGGCTTCGCAGGGGACACATCTGGCTGTCTTGCTTGGACAACTCTGTCCCTCTGGGCCTCCAGCTCCTCCTCTGTAGCACAGCACCTGCTCCCGAAGTCTGTGCCTCTTCCACCACAGCACTCATGAAAGGTCCCTTCGGGAGCTGGAAGCAAGCACTTTCCTCCCCTCGTGCCTGCTCTGCTCTGTGCTCACCCTCCCCTGGCCCCAGACAGCTCGGGTGTGGTCAGTCCTGGCTCCTCCACTGTGCATCCTTGGGCAAGATACTTAACCTCTCTGTGCCTCAGCATCCTTTTCCGTAAAGTGAGGTTAATAACAAAAGCTGCCCTGTGAGTCTGTTTTCTGGATTCCAGGAGATACAGCATAGGATTCCCTGAGGTCAGTGGTGGACACAGAAGAAGCACTCGGTGACTGTAGGCAGCACAACCCAGGGTAGCAGCAGGCTCCTCCAAACTCACTGTGGCCTTGGACAGGACGCCCATCTTTGCTCTTAGAAATGGTGCTGCCTCTTTGGTCTCCATGGAAATGGGCTGGCTTGGTGCTATTGGCTGCCCTGGAGTTAGGGACAGCCTGGAGGAATGGCTCCAGCCTTCCGGGGTGCAGCAGCACAACGTGTGACCTTCAGATGGCCTTGGTGGGACCCTCTCTTTCCTGATGGCCAGAGCTCTGGAGAAGAGCGTTTCAGCACAGGTGGGTCGGGCCTCCCGGCTTGTGCAGAGACATCTGAAGGGCTGAGGCTCCAGGGACAGGCTGGGGTGGTTCCTGGAACAGCTGCCTCTCTGCTTGGCCACCTCTGGTCATCGGACCCCTGCCCTGGCAGTAGAGGAAGGGAGGATTTCCAGAGCCCTGTGACAGATGAGGAAAGGGGCTCGGAGAGGCCAGGCAAATTTGCCTAAAGACACACAGTTAGGTCTCCCTCTACTGATGGATCTCTTGTGCCATTCTCTCAGTGATGACCTTTGTGGGGCACACTGCTAATCCAGACTCACAATGTCACCTGACACCAGGAGAGGCTCTCAATGCTGTGCTGCTGGAAACGGAACAGGTGTCCAAACAATACTTTAAAACAATGGCTGGGCGTGGTGGAGCACATCTGTAATCCCAGCATACAGGAGGCTGAGGCAGGAGGATCACTGTGAATTAGAGGACAGCCTGGACGACACAGTGAGACCCTATCTCAGAAATAAAATACAATATAAACTGATAATTCATTTTGTAATATCTGCAGCATACCAGGAATTTCCTACCTTATTCCATTTACTCCCACAACCCAGTGTATTCTATCTAAGACCCAGAGCTGGTATCCATACCCTGGTCCCTCCAAACACCTAAGGCAGGGGTGGCTTTGAAACTGTCAGGGGAAGGCTCAGGTGGAGTTCGGGGTCCCTCTCAGTGAGCCCTGTGTACCTTGGAGCCCTACCCTGGCCTCTGAGGTCCATACACAGAAGGGGAGTGTCCTGCTCAGTGAATTTCTTTTTTAAAGCAGTGACGAAGTTTATTTGAAAAAGTAAAAGCGAAGAGTGAGGGAGAAACTGGCTCTGCAGAGTGAGCTTGGGCCAAGTACAAGAGGAAAACACAAAATAAGAGAACACCCTGGAGGACACAGGGCGAGCGAGCCGAGAGCCATCGGAGCTGCTCTATGAGTTTCCGATGGAGTCACCACCTAGCGTGGGGCGAGGTGAAGACAGGAATGGGAAACGAGAGGGGAAAGGGAGGCAGTGAGGCAGGAAGGGCGGAGGACTCGGAGAGGTAGAGGTAGCAAGCCTGGAAGTGGGTCCCTGGCCCCTCACAGGCAGGGTGCCCAGGGGCAGTCTGGCCCTGACCATCTGGAGTCGCCACAGGCCACAGGGGGCTCCCCGAGGGTGGCTGTGATGGGGCTGGGATGTGTCGGGACAGGCCGGCGACAGTGGGGCGGTGTCTGGTGCCAGCACACCCCCCACTTCTGTGGGACCATCTGGCTCTGCCCCAGAGCCCTGGCTACCGACTCAGGCACAGGGCAATGCCCATCTCAAGCCCCTGGGCACCCACCCGAGCCTTCAGCCACCTCTCCTGGAAACAAAAGGCCCGAGCCCTGGCTCCTCTCATCCGCATCTAGAGCTCCTCGTCTGTGCCAGTCATGGCCATGCCCACCACTGCCCTGTCCTCGGTTCCTCTCATCGCTCCTCAGACTCAGCACCCAGGCCGGCCCTAGCCTCGGAGAATGCTCGACTCCAGGTCAAGGAGAGAGCAGGGACTCCTCCTAGCCTGTGCCGTGCCAGCCTGCTGGTCAGAGTCCTGTTTCCCCCGGGCCTGGGCTCAGGGTCTCCTGGAGCTGGCACCAGGGAGCTTTTTCTGGCTTTGGTCTCCAAACTACAAGCCCTGGACGGGGAGAGAGGAGCTGCTTCCTGCTGAGGAGAGACTCCCAGACCCAGAAGAGGGAAAAGAAATCTTGCTTCTGGGGAGGGCCAAGGGGCAGCTCCCAAAGGGATTCCCAAGAAGGCCAGGCCAGGACGCTGCCACCAGAGCCATGAGACCCAGATGGCAGAGCTGGATCACAGCAAGAGCAGTCACCCAGCACCCACCCAGGACAGTAAGCACTTCCAGTTATTGCCAATCATCAATTACTATTGATAATCATTGCAGTGAGGCTGGGATATCCCTTGCAGTGTCACAACTGCAGCAGGGTGAGTGGCACCCCAGGAAGTGGCACAGCCAGGATCTGAACCCACAAAGTCTGTCTCCTGGGTCCAGGTGGCCCTGTCCAGTGTGGCCACAGGAGCTGCCCCAGGTCCCAGTTAAAACCTCAGGGCTTTGGGCACACACCATCACCAAATGTCCAAGCAGCTCTGCTTCTTTCAGTACCTGCCCATCAGAATGGAAAGTGGGAATGCAAGTGGATGTTTGTACCCTGTTGTTCAGCAATTTTTCAGGATATCCCAGAGTCAGAAGCAGCACAAGGGTCCACTGGAAAAATGGATGGAGGAACAAAATGCAGATCCATACAACAGAATACTATTCAGTCATGAAAAGGGAATTCAAACTCATGCCACAACTTGGATAGATCTTAAAGACATTATGCTAAGGGAAATAACCCAGGCACAAAAGGACAAATCCTGTATAATTCCATTTAAATGAGAGACCTTGGGTAGTGATATTCAGAGAGAGAGAGAGAGAGAGAGAAGAATAATGATTAGCAGGGCTAGGATGGTTAATGGAGAGTTCTCATGTTATGGCTGTGTCTAGATGTCCCCCCTTAGCCTCATGCAGTCACAGGTGGGGCTTTTTCAGAGGTAGCTGGATCTAGAGTGTGTGATGCTGGGATTACGGGTGTGTAATTATTAAATCAGTCCACTGATTGGTTTGACACTGCCCTAATCCCAGTAGTCTAGATAGATTATAAAAGGGGCAGAAAGACGCTGTTAAGGTTCCTGGCTTGCTTGCTTTTCTGCCTTCTGCTCACCATGAACTGTTTCTCCTCTGCAAAGACTATCTGCTGTCCACTCTGCCTTGGAGCCAGCTGGTTATGGACTGAAACCTCTACAAACTGTAGAGGTTTACAAAACTAAATAAACCTTTCCTCCTTTAACTTGTAGGTGTTGGATATTTTGTTCCAGCAATAAGAAAAGTAACTAACACGTCTCACAAAATAGCAACAGAGTTTCAGTTTGGGAAGATGAAAATGCTCTGGAGATGATGGTGAGGATGATAGCATAACAACACAAATAATGTCTCTGAACACTTAAAAATGACTAAAATGTTGTGTTAGTGCACTCCTGTAATCCCAGGTTCTCAGGAGGCCAAGGCAGGGGGATTGCCAGTTCAAGTCCAGCTTGTGTCACACAGTGAGACCTTGTCTCAATCCCCACCCCAGGCTAAAACGGTAGCTTTTATATTATTTCTATTTTACCACGACACAAAACCCCACTCTCCTTCAGCACACACCAGGCTGGTGCACCCCAATAGTGACCAGTACTGTTGGTCTAGCCAACTGGTGACGTGGGGTTCTGTGTGTTTAACCAAGGTACTCCCTGTGGACTTGGGTGTGGTTACACAGGCTGCTGAGGCCAGCCGGTGTGGAGGGACAGATGGAGCCATGGCCGGGAGCAGAGAAGGGTGGCCATGACCAGCTGCTTGGGGCATCATGAGAAGCTCAAGCTGAGCGAGCTACAGCCTCCGGCGAATGCCATTATTCAGCACTTGCTGTGTGCCGGGCTCTGGGCTTGGCATATGGTTGGTCTCACCTCATTTATTCCTACAGCCCTTTGAGGAACCTCTGCTGCCTGGGTGAGGAAACAGGCCCAAGGAGGAAAGTGACCTGCCCAAGGACCCTGTGGATGGGCTGCAGCGCCAGCCCGGGAGCCCCCATCCGGCACACCCATGGCCTCCTTGACATTTACCACTGAGGGCCAGACACTGGGCTGGGCCTCTGCCAGGCCGGGGCATCCAGAGGGCCCTGAGATCCAGGCTGGGTGCCAGGCCTAGGGCTACAGCTTCCAAAAAGCTGCTGGAAGTGGCCAGGATGGAGGCTGGCTGGCCTCAGGGTCCATGCTGTGGGTCTGGCTGAGGGAGACTCGGGGAACCCCTGGCCCCCCACTCTTTTCAGGGTTCACAGAGACTCCAGGGCTGGGTGAGGTGTTCCTGAGAGTTTCCGAGGCCTCCCCTCTGAGGCAGCTGCTATTACACAGCTCCAGCTGCCTCCACCCAAGAAAAGAGGAAGTGGTCAGAGGCCAGGGAGGGAGAGCAGTGGAGGATGGACGTGTCCTAACCCCCCGCCCTCCACCCCCGAGAGGCAGACGTGAGCCGAAGTGCCCAGCACTCCTTGGCACCTTCCGCCTGGGAGAGACAGAGCTCACTTTAACCCCACAGTATGTCCCCAAAACACCCCGTGCAGGGGAGGGGGTGGCGGGACCTCCCAAGCCAGCACCTAGTGCTCTGCAGGCTCCTAGCTCATAAGTGATGCACCAGTGCTGGTAAAGAATGTGCCTCTGGAGTTGGGGGTTCAAATCCTGGCTCTGATGTTTATTAGCTATGTGGTCAGGGACAAGTCGCTCACCCTCTCTGGGCTTGTTTCCTCATCTGCAAACAGAGTCCTTACCTCTAACAGCTCTGGTAAGCATTCAGTGAGGCACTAGACATAAAGTGCTAAAGGTAGAGCCTGGTGTGCAGGAACCAAGGTCCGCAACATGTCAGGGGGCTCTCTGAGGACCTGGGGCTCACAGGCTGCGCCCCCCTCCCCCGTGCAGGTGGCTGGACCTAGGGCGGCAGCAGGGGGAACGCAGAAGCAGGCGTATCCAGAGAGGACTAGTCACAACGGAGAATCAGAAAAAGCTTAAGGACAAAAAATGGACAATGTCTCCGTCGCTGCAGAGGTCCACTCTGGCTCTTTGTTTTTGTTTTTGTTTGTTTTTTTTGGCTTTTTGGACACTGTGTAGTCCAAGCTGGCCTGGAACTCACTCTGTACCCAGGCGAGCTGGGAGGCTTGCAGTGGTCCATCCGAACCCCATCTGGGCACCATATGATCCCCAATCCCTGCAGAGAAGGAGGATCAGCAAGGTGCCTCAGCACCTCAGAGGGCCGGGGCTAAGCTCAGACTCGCTGCCATGCCCCGGGCTCAGGATGAGCGCATCTGCCACCTCTGCCACCCCTGCCACCAGAAACTGTCACCACCGCTCCAGATCATAATGCCAGATTACCGTGCAGAGTCCCAACTGTGCGTGAGAGCCGACATCCTGGAATTAAATGGAGGAAAGAAATCAGACTCACAATTTTGGCAGGAAAAATGTCCTTTCTTATTTTTCAGAGCACAGGACAATTCAGTATCTTAAGACGGACAGTGTGCTCTGCTCCAAATTCAAAGTCCCTTTCCCAAATGGTCCTCATAAGGAAAGCCCTCGAGACCTGAGCAGATCTATGATGAGACGCAGTGCCAGACTTTACACCATAACCCTGTGACAAAATCCCAAGGGACGTGATATGTCAACAATCTACAGAAGCGGTAACACAACTGGCCAATTAAATAAAATTTTGAACAATCCATCTCACTAATCACAGAAATGAAAATGAAAGAGCATTTTTACATTCTAGTGCAATAATTTTACTAATTTTATAAATTATTCTGCTCACACATATGTATCTCTATGAATATGCATAACTTTTTTCTTTTTTTTTTTTAATTTTTATTTTGTTGTTGTTGTTGTACGGGGGATCGAACTCGGTACCTTGTGCTTACAAGGTAGGTGGCAGAACCACTGAGCTAAATCCCTGGCCCTGTATAACTTTTTTCATAATGGGATCGTGCTATTCTATCACTTTGTTTAATTAGCTGGTGCTGGGGACTGATACTACTTGCTTCGATTACTGAACTGTACACCATGGGGCTCTGTCTAGGTCAGCGCCATTCTCTGTACCAGCCACAGCGCAGGGTCTGCATCGTGCAGTGGAGGGGCTCACGACCATCTCCACTGTCTCCAGCTTTGTGTCTCCAACCGGTCTGAGAAGCACTGAGTTTTTGCATCTTTGAACACAGGGCAAGCCCGTCCCTGTGGAAGGTCATTTGCCGTATAAATGCTGGCTCACATACCAAGCCATAAGTATGCTTGAAATGTGGACTGCAATGTCAACCTGCTCTCAAATACTTCACTATTGGTAAAAGCAAGAGGCCTTTTTAAATCTCCATCTTCAGGGATTATGGAGTCGGAAAAGAAGCCCAAAAGGGCTCAAACAGAGGCTTTTTGGCTGAGTTAGTCCCAGCCTCCTTGAATAAACTGCCAAAGCAATTGTCCGTGAACAAATAAATCAGATCTTTGGGTGCTCAATGTGGACAACTCCTTTCTGCCAGCTCAGGAAGGCAGCTGCGCTGAGCTTCGCAATCTGGGAGCCTCAACATAAACCTCAGCCCTGTGGTTCACCCTGGGCCCTCTCCTGCCACCCCAGCTCCCCAGCACTTTGGAAAGTTCACCTGTGGGATAAGGAACCAGGTTCAGTCACCAGGCAGGATCACCTCCAGTTCCAGGTCTCTCAGGGTCGCATGAGTGCCCCAGGCCTCAATTTCTTCATCTGCAAAATGGGCTGGATAAACCCTGACTGGATCACAGGGTTGTAATGCAGGCTGGATGCAGGAACAGGAGAGAAAGCAATTGCTTTTCTTTTTTTTTGGAACTGGGATGCAATTGCTTTTCTATCTTCTGTTTTGGGTTGGCCAGCAGATCTACACTTGGGGAATGAGGGAGCCAGTCTGGGCTTTTCTGACCACAAATGTTTTCCCAGAAACAGTTATCTTTGAAGTTTGTTTTTAAAAATTGGAATAGGTTACACACACACATGATAAAAAATTCAAAAGTCTGAAAGGGTAGGTGTGAGCAGTAAGGTCTCCTTCCGGCTTCTGCTGACCCCAAGACAGGCCTGGCCATCTCTTTCTTCTGTCTTCTTCCATGGTTTCAGAGTCCAAACACAAGACAAAGTCTAACGCCCTCTCCTGGAGCAGAATTTTTCTTCTTTTTTTTTTTTTTTTTGGTACCGGGGATCGAACTCGGGTCCTGGCGCTTGCAAGGCAGGCAGCGGAACCATTGAGCTAAATCCCTGGCCCCAGAATTCTTATTATAATGAGCATCTGTGTGCTTTTGGAGGGTGCTACGATTCCAAGAGAAGAGGGATTTTTAAGCAACGAAGGTTGTCAGGCACTTTGCTAGTTACTTGATCAGTATTATCAAAACTGTGAAGTGGGAATTATTAATATGCCCATTTTACAGATAAGAAAACAGGCTGGGGAGGTCAAGTAGCCAGTGCACTCAAATTTGAGCGAGAAATAACAGATCAAGATGTTTGCCACACAGACGTGTGTATAGCTTTTATTCTCTGTCTCCTTGGGTGTTGGGAGTGAACAGTGACTAAAAGAAATCCTACATATAAACTCTAAATCCACATGACACTAATTCCCTACCATAGCTAGAGCCAGAACACCTCGGCTCCTTCCATCTGGCATAAGAAATACTTTTCCAGGGCGGGGGATTTAGCTCAGTGGTTCTGCCGCTTGCCTCGCAAGCACAAGGACCCGAGTTCGATCCCCGGTACCAAAAAAAAAAGAAAGAAAGAAAGAAATGAAATGAAATACTTTTCCCAGAATACACCCCTCTCGTGGCTTTCCGGGTCGGCCTCCTCTGTGTACTACATTTCCCAGAAGTCAAAGCGGTCACATCTGCGCCCCCACCTCCGTTTCCGGCCCAGATGTTTTCTGGGAGTTGCAGTCTTCACATGTGCAGACGGCTGGAACGCTAGGACCAAGAGCCAAATTGTGGTGCAGGTAGCAGACACGCCTGGACAAACGGATATATGGATAAACCCAGAGACACTGGGAGGCTGTGAAAGCATTTTCTGCCTCCTCTTTCGCCCGGACTGTGTTTGCGCCACCCCTCAGAGCCAGGAGTGGAGCCTTTCCGTGGCTGATTCCAGGGTTAGGTGTTCCTTTAGGCTCATAGGCCCTTCGTATCGCGTCCCTTATTCGGTGGCATGATGTTGCCCTAGAAGTGCACCTGTGTTCCTCCTCCTTCAGACACCCACTCCCTCATAAGCAGTAAAGAAAAAGGAAGAAAGCACCATTGTCCACTTCCTACAGATAGCTGACTAGTTGGCACTGCAGGCAGGAAGCTCCAGAATAAAGTTTGGCTGCTGAAATCGGCTTCTCAGTCAATAGCTGAAAATAGGGGTTCTCCACTGGAGCTTTTTGTGAAAATCCACATGCCCAGGCGACCCCGCACCCCATGCCCAATTCTGCTGAATCCGCCTAAGCAGAGCTCCCCACTGCCAGATCAGAGCCTCAGGTCTACAGGGAAAATGCAAAATGTTTCTATCCCAGACTTATCTGCTTTTTCTTATAGGAGCTACCAGACTGCCTGTCACGAGAACAGTAAAGGCGCATCATGTATCCCTGTACCTGAGGACCCCCATGCCGCCCTCTGTTGGAGCCTACTGGGGGTCTGTTCTCACCAAAAGGCCAGCTGTCCACATCATTGCCCAGTGTCCATGTTATGCTGATTGTTAAATTATTTGAATCCAGCCCTATTTTACAGTCACCGTGTGGATGAAACAGAGCAAAATTCAAATTGGGAGAAGCAGAACAGTTAGGAAGATGTTTGGTGACAATATCAAAGGATATTGGAACATAAGGAGGCTTCTGGTGGCCACAGATCACCACTGTGGCACTAGGTCACAGGCTCACCCTGTTTAATCAGCAGAGGAAGCCAGAATGCTCTGACGCCTGGGCCAATCATGATTCAGTCTCCAGCCAGGTGTGGTGTCCCACATCTGTAATCCCAGCACTCGGGAGGCAGAGACATGGACCGCTGTGAATTCAAGGCCAACCTGAACTACATACTGAGAGTCTGTCTCAGAAAAACCAAATAATAAAAATAAAAAAGACTCAGTCTCCATGGCTGGGCACCCTGGCATGGGATCTGCAAAGAGGAAAGAGAAGCTTCAGCACTATGTAACCGAGTGTGCCTTTTCCAGGCCTGGCAGAACCAGTGTGCCATGTTGCAGGAGTTCGTTACAAGAAGCAACTAATGGTTCTTATGTTCCACTCTGGACATTTATGAACTTCTGGGGAAAAGATTCCGCTGCATATTCTTTAAAATTGGGGTTACAATTAGCCTTTTTTTGCTCCAGAAAAGCCAGCACCTTTTTCTCCCCTTCCTTCCTTCAGGCTTATTCATTCCTTTTTTCCTCCTTTCCCAATTCTCTCAAACATTCAAATTCTGGTTGGACACGATGGTACGCATCTCAGCTGCTGATGGTACTAATCCCAGCTACTCAGGAGAGTGGGGTAGGAGAATCCCAAGTTCAGGGGAAGCCTGGAATTTATTGAGACCTTGTCTCAGAAATTTAAAGGTTTACATATAGTTCAGTGTAGAGCACCTCTGTGTTCAATCCCCAATACTGTTCCTCCCCCCCCAAAATTCTAGGACTATAAACATCTTATAGTGATCCATGTACATCCACGTTTATAACAGGACAATTTATAATGGATAAATCTTGGAAGCAGCCTATATGCCCATCAACAGATGAATGGATAAAAGAAATGTGGTATTTGCACACCGTGGAGCACTACTCTGCCATAAAGAAGGATACACTTGAGTCATTTGTAGGAAAATGGGTGCACTTTCTCATTCTTTTTTTTTTTTCCATACTAGGGATTGAACTCGGGATCTTGTGCTGGTGAGGCAGGCGGCAGAACCACTGAGCTAAATCCCCGGGATAGAAAATGGGTGCACCTTGAGAAGATAATATTGTTAAGTGAAACAAATCAGAGACACAAGCTTAAATATCACATGGTTTCTCATATGAGAAAGCCAAATTATAAATAAGGAGCAGAGTAACAGATAGATACTAGGAAGTAGGGAGATAGATCTCTCTCACACAGGAAGAGGACCAAGTGATGCAGGGAGGGGAGTTCAAATGTGCTGTGTCAGGGGCCAGCTCCACCCAAGGAATTATGTACTGCAAACATGTACTAAAATAAATACATTTTAAAAGATTATAAAACGGACTTAGGGAGAAGGGCAGTTGAGTGTTAGAGCACTTGTCCAGCATCCATGAAGCCCTGGTTTTCATTCCTAGCACTGGGAGGGGGGAAATTTAAACACCCCCTTGGCTGCCACTTGGAGCAGTTCTGTTCTGTTCTAGCTCCTCTTTCAAACTTGCCTCCTTGGCCTCACCACCATTGCTACTCTTTATGGAATGCTAAAAGATCTGAAAGTGTTTGGTTGCAAATGAGAGAAAAGCCAGCAGAAACTGGCCTAAACAGAAAGCAGAATTAGCAGCTCCTGTGGCTAGGAGTCCCAGGGCTGCTGTCCAGGCTGGGTCCAGGGGACTCTGGCTCTTGCCAGGATTCCTCTCCCCGACTCCTCCCACTGGCTCCTTCTGTGTTAGCCTCGCCTTCAGAAGCTCTGGAGCTCAGCTTTCCTCTCACACATCTGTGAGGAGAGGGGATCCCTCGAGCTCAGTGTGGGCACCTCGTGCATCCCCACCACCTCCACAGGGGGTGTGGGGGGGGACTGTCCTCCCACCGAGCCAGTGAGGAAACTGGGGCCAGGCAGTGGGGGCAGCAGATGAGAACCCGCGTAGTCCTGCTCCAGAGCCAGGTGTAACCGGTCCTTGCCACTTAGCAGGCAGTTTAGGACCTGGACTTAGGACACCTTCCCACGCTCCACAGCTGACCCAGGCCTTCCTGACACGCGTGCTCTCCACCAGCCCGGGTGTCTTGCCTCGGGATGGGGGCTGAAGGAGGTCCTTGGACTTGGACGGGAACAAAATTACGCCTTGATTTGCACAATCCTCTCACTGAAATCGAGCATTTTCTTCAGTGATGACTACAGGCAACCTGCGTGTCTGCCCACTGAGACCTCCTTGCCACAGGAATCCTACACATTTGCACACTGCATGGTTGTTGTTGGCTGTGCCTCAGTATATCCGTTATGCTCTTCACTCCTTGGAGATGTCTAAGATTACTATACCACCTGTTAGATTTGGTTTCTAAATATGTTAAAGACAAGTGTAGGTATGAGTACATCATACAGTGTATGTATTATATGGTGTAACTGTATTTCAAACGAACTAATCACTTTATACTCCTTTGGACTTATTTTATGTACAGTTAGCTCTCCATTCAAATGATCATGATGGGCTGGGTGTGGTGGTACACACCTGTAATCCCAGCACTTGGGAGGCTGAGGCAGGAGGATTGCTGCGAGTTCTAGGCCAGCCTGAACTACATAGTGAGACCCTGTCTCAAAGGGGGAAAAAAAAATGAGCACAATGGAAAACATTCAGGGAAAAAATTGTGTCTGTACTGAGCACATACAAGCTTCTTTCCTTGCATTATTCCCTAAATAGTACAGCATAACAACTATTTACAGAGCTTTTACATTGTGCCCAGTGTCGGAAGTCATCTAGAGATTGTTTAAAGTATCCGGGAAGATGTGCATTGGTTCTATGCAAATACTGTGCCATGGGACATGAGGACCCTGAGCACCCACAGATTTTGGTATCTGCGGGGGCCCTGGAACCGCCTCTCATTGATACCAAGGGATAGCTGTATTTAAAAATGTTATTCAGCCATGTCTGAATGGCGTTTGTCTGTAATTCCATCACAAGTCCAGCCCAGCCTTGGCAATTTCCCACGATCCTGTCTCAAAATTAGAAATACAGCTGAAGGGCCAGGGATTTAGCTCAGTGGTTCTGCTGCCTGCGTAGAAAGCGCAAGGTCCCAAGTTTGATCCCTGGTACCAAAAAAAAAAAAATACAGCTGAAGATGTAGCTCAGTGTGAAGGTCCTGGGTTCAAAAAAGAAATTCAAAGTGCCAGGCATGGTGCCACATGCCTATAATCTCAGCTACTTGGGAGGCTGAGGCAGGAAGATGGTGAGTTCAAGGCCAGCCTGGGCATCTCAGTGAGACCCTGCCTCAATATGTATAGTGATCAAAATATACGGTGAATGTTTAAATTTTTAAAATATAGTGAATGAAACATTGCCATTAATCCTCCTCAAAATATGCCCCCTTACTTTCAACACAAGACCTCTTTGGTGAATGTCTTTATGAAGTGTAATTAAAAAAAAAAAAAAAGAGTGCTGCTGCTGAGTGCCATCTGATGGGAATGCAGGCTCACAAAAACATTACGGTGTCCTCGTCTACCTCATTCACTGGATCTGGCACCATGGGACTTCTGGCTCTTCCTCTAAGTCAAGATGACCGTGGAAGGGAAATGTTCTGAATCGGTTCAGGACATCAAGGCAGTCATAACAGCACGACTGAAGACACTCACGAAAGAGAACATCCAGAGCTGCTTCAGAAAGTGGCAAGGACGATGGGATAAGCGTGCTGGAGATGAAGGGAGTGTTTTGAGGGAGATTCATGGCTATGTGTCTCTTACTGTAAACAACAGTTCCAAAAACGTAAACACAGCGCAATTCAGAGAAGAGTGGCCCAGGGCAACCTTTTGGAACCTAATTCAGATCACACCACTCAGTCACTCCGCACCTCTCCGCGGCTCCCTTGTACCTTCAGGATCCCATCTGGCCTCTTTGATGTTGCCCACAAGAACTTCCCAGCCTGGTGCCCACCCACATGCTCCACCTTGCCTGGCCTCAGTCTACCTGCCACCGCTCAGTCCACCCTGCCCTGCCGGTTCTGGCTCCAGGACACATCTCATCCCCTGAAGCCCAGCAGGCCGTGTCAGCAACACCAAATACACCAACGGAGACAATGGGACTTAAGGAACTACCAACCAGGAACTCGGACGATGACATGGGGACGCTGTGGCTCCCACTCGCGCCCAACCACAGCCCCACAGCGCCTCTCCTGGCAGGCGCAGGGGTCGCAGCCCTCGTTGGACTAGAAGCTAACTAGAAGCTTGCCTCTGGGGCTCCCCATCTGGAAGATGCTGGAGGCTCCCAGAGAACTTGCCAGAAATGAGGAACCCTCTCAGGCTCCACCCAGGGGCTAAAGCCCCAGCCCCAAAACCTAAGTTTTAGATTACCCCACGGACGGGCTCCGTGCAGCTCCTCCCCGGCGACAGAGAATGGTTCAGCCCGAAGTATCAGTCACACCCAGGGCAAGGAACCCCGCCTGCCCTTGGGCCTCCCCCAGAGCACGCAACACTGCGCTCTCAGAGCCTTAGCAGAAAGTGTGGGGCGACCCCTGTGGGAAAGCCAGGGAAACCGAGGCACAATGCAATGCCTTGTTCCAGGTCTGTCTCTCTAATAGCCCCATGTTTTTCTGAACGCAAAGCCTACGAGGTTAGCAAGCAAAGACAGGTGCGGGGCTGGGGCAGAGGCAGCTTTGGTTTACACATCCAGAGGGGACCCGGATGAGCGCCGTATCACTACTAGGCTGTTGTCAGTTGTGCCACCGCCAGGGGGCAGCAGAGACTGGGAAATAGTTCCCCGCCAGGTCTGAGGTCCCGTGAACTTGACACTGATTCGGGGCCACCGGGTGGAGGAGCCGGAAGAGGGTGTGTTATTTGGCCAGAAAAGAAACCTCTGCTATACTTACGATGTGGGTGTGCGGCAGAGATATGTGGGAAATTTCTGTCCCTTGAACCTAAAAACTGCTAAAAACAAAACAAAAAACTAACAAGCAAAAAAAAAAGTCTTGATTTTGAACGTTTTCTCCATCGCCAGGGATTTAGCTCAGTGGTTCCAGCGCCTGCCTTCCAAGCGCAAGGCCCTGAGTTCGATCCCTGGTACCAAAAAAAAAAAAAAAAATTAGATCTTTGAATGTTTTCTCCATAGAGAAATGATAAATATCTGACAGAATGAGTTTACTCTGATTTAAACACTCCATAAGGCTTCCACGGATCAAAACATCACATGAGACCCTGTAACTATGTATGATTTTTTTCTGTGCTGGGGTAAAGCCTAGGCCCTTGGGCTAAGCATCCCTGTACCAGTGAGCTACAGCCCAGCCCCAATATGTAACTATACATCTGCTTAAAGTATAAATTAAATAGAACAAAAATATAGAGTAAAATATTTTATGGAATTAAAAATAAAAATTAAATTAAATTTAAAAAGAAAAAGACTTATCCAATAAATATGGGCAGGCCTTGGCTTAGGGAAGAAAACAACTACCAATGTGGAAGGAACTGCTTGTCTACAGATGGATGGGTGTATAAATAAGAGGGGTGGCTCATTTATACATGAGCACAGACAAGGGGGTGCTGCACAGGCATAAAGGGAAGGAAACCGACGCGTCCGCCAATATGGATGGACCTCGAGACACCATGTGAAGTGAGATAAACCAGAGCCTAAAGGGCATGTGCTGCTTGGTTCCATTTATGTAAGGTCCTAGAACAGTCAAGTTGACGGGGATGGAAAGCAGAACACCAGCTGCCAGGGGCCTGGGGAGGGGCTGGGAGGGGGGAGCCAGTGCTTCTGGGTGCAGAGTTTGAGGCTGGGATGGTGACCCAGGTCTGCAGGTGACAGTTGCCCAACATGGTGAAAGTATGAAATGCCACTGAACTGCGCCCTATTGAAATCGGGCCGGGGATTTAGCTCAGTGGTTTTGCTGCCTGCTGAGCAAGCGTAAGGACCCAAGTTCGATCCCCCGTACCAAAAAAAAAAGTAAAGAATGTCTGGAGTTGACCCCAGGCACTGCTTCCCGTGTCCCAGACAGATCTGACCTGCAGGATCTGCAGATCCTGGCTAAGAAGCCCTGGTCTAAAGTTCTGGCAACCTGGGAGAATCAGGGCTCCAGGCATTTGTTGTGACACTTTTAAAATATGTCCACAAATTCTCAGGTGCTGCTCCTTCAAGAAACTGTTTTTCCCTTTGTTTTTTTGTTTTGTTTTGTTCTGCCCAGTTTTTCCCTTTGAGTGTGGGCTGAACTTAGTAACTTGTTTTTAACAGGAAAGAAGGAGGGGGGAGGGGAGGGGAGGGGAGTGGAGTGAGAGTCAGAGACAGGGTCGCCACAGGCTCCATGGCTTCCATCTCGGTCTTCAGCTCACTCACTCTGGGAACAGACAGCGGTTATCTCCTGATGACATTCAGGAAGCCCAGGGAGAGGGCCATGGGGTAGAACTGAGGCCACCGTTTAGGAAATGGATTGTCTAGCCCAGGCGCGTCTTCAAGCGCCACATTGGCCACACGAGGGGCCCCAGACAGAAAGAGCCAGCCGCCCCACTCCCCAGTGCCCGCCCCCCAGAACCTGTGAGATAACGAACAAACGCTTGCTGTTTTTAAGCCACTGCACTTGGGAAGGGTTTGTCACACCGAGAGCTGACCTCGGGGATGTGTCCCCGCCCGAGAGGCCGGCCCTCTACCGGCCCCCACGCACCCGCCCGACGAAGTGCACAGGCCTCGAACACGGGACCTCAGCAGCATTTGTCAAGTGGATGAAGCTCACGTTCTGCAAGTGTCTGCTCTGTGTTTCTTACCAATGGGTCCAGGAGGTTCACAGGGCTGCTGCAAGCCGGGGCAGCACTGTCTGCGGAGCAGTTCAGGCTCCAGGGCCCTCGGCAAAGGCCCAGCGAGCAGACAGCACTGCACAGTGCCTGCCAAGCTGCTGCAGAAAGAGCAGAGACCAGGACACCTGAGGCCTCCTGGGAGCCGCATAGGTGTCCCAGCCTCGGGCTCCCTCTCCTCAGCTCCAGGCACTGGCTGCTCCACCACCCTCATCCTGCTAATGCTTCTGCCCATGGCCTTGGATGTGCTGTTTCCTTGCCTGGACACACCCAGGTGCCACTCAGCTGCCCCTCCCCTCCTCCAGGTCCTCCCTCAAATGCCCTCTTCTTGGCACCACTAAGCAGTTAGTATCACCTCCCCCTCCTTAGGGCGACCTTTCCCCAGAGTATTTACCCTTCCAAGACACAGTCTTACATCTTTTCCTTATTGATTTTATTTCCCAACTCCTTCCAGAAATTGAGTTCCACACAGTGAGAGTTTTGGTCCTATTTATTCATTGCTGGATCTGCAGCACCTACTAAAGTGACTAACTAGCACCTAGTAGGAGTACAGTCAATATTGATGAATAATGGGTGGATGGATGATTGATGGGCGGGAGACAGATGGATGGATGGATGATGGATGGACAGGTAGATGGTTGGGTGGGAGGATGGATGAATGAATGGATAGGTGAATGGATGGATGGATGAGTGGATGGGTGGATAGATGGGTGGGTAAGTGGGTGGATGGATGGATAGGTAGATGGAAGGAAGGATGGATGAATGGATGGGTGGGTGGATGGATGGGTGTGTGGATGATTGATCGGTGGGTGATGGATGGATGGATAGGTGGATGGGTGGGAGGATAGATTGGTGGGTAAGTGGGTAGATGGATGGATAGATATGAGGATAGGTAGATGGAAGGAAAAATGGATGGATGGATATGTGGATGGATGAATGGATGTGTGTGTGGATGGATGGACAGATGAGTAGGTGGGTGAGTGGGGTTGGGGGGTGGATGGATATATAGATGGAAGGAAGGATGGATGAATGGATGATGGACAGGTGGATGGATGAGTAGGTGGGTGGCCAAGTGGTAAAAGTGAGAGGAGACTGAGCAGGACTTGTCCTGCAGTCTGGGAATCAGCATCTGGGTCTGAGTTCCCAACATTCTAGAGAAAGGTAGAAAGCCAATGGTCAGATTCCTGGGCTTCCAAAGAGGCTGAAAATGTCCTGCTAGTTCCATCTGTCATCTTTGCTCCGATAGAAGATTGAGGTTGAGTGAGCAGAAAGGTGGAAATCCTGCTCCCCAAGTCCCAAGTCACCCCTGCTCTCCACCTACCCAGCCAACACAGGAGTTGCCCTTGTTTTTGGTCCTGGGATTGAACTCAGAGCCTTTGCACTGACCTATGTCTCCAGCCATTTTTGTTTTTAATTTTGAGGCAGTCTTGCTAAATTGCTCAGGCTGGGCTCAAACTTGCAATCCTACTGCCTCAGCCTCCCAGAGTGCTGGGATTACAGGGGTCCACCACCATGCCAGGCTGGAGTGGCCAATCTTGATGCTGCCCCTGCCTGGGCCCCGGAAGAAAGAAATGGCCAGAGGGGTGGCCATAGCCACTTAGGTTTGTGTTTCTGGGAGTCACAGGCACACCAGGGCGGGAGTGTCCCCTCAAAGCTCATGGCCAGGGTAGCACCAGTCCCTCCACGTGTCACACACCACGGCGCAGGTAGGGGCTCCAACAAGGGTGAGGCGGGGTGGGACAGGGATGAGAAATGGGCTGGAGGCTGGAGTCTCCAGCAGCCTGGACTTTCTCTCCTGAAGGCATCCTTCTGGAACCAAAGAAAGGCTTAACAGAGCCACGCAGAGGACAGAGAAGTTGCTTTCCGCGTGTGTGTGTGTGTGTGTGCGTGTGCGTGTGTGTGTGTGTGTGTGACAGAGAGAGAGAGAGAGGGAGAGGGGGAGAGAGAGAGAGAGAGAGAGAGAGAGAGAGAGAGAGAGAGAGAGAGAGAGAGAGAGAGAGAGAGCGCGAGAGAGCGAGCGCTCAGGGGATTGCTTTGTGAGGGGGCACCAAACACCAAACAGTGGGCTTTGTGGGAGGGGTGCGTAAGGGTGCAGCCCCCCAGTCCCCGTGTGCTCCACGGGAGAGCGCCAGAATAGCTGCCAGCTTCCACATGGGGGCCCCAAACCCAAGGTGGGGTGGCCTTGGCCCTATGCGGGGGCACCACCTGGAAACTGTCTGGGTACTAGGGGCGCCCCAAGGCCCAGCCGCAGCCTGCAGGGCCCAGGTGGGTCTCTCTGGCCCCCACTCCTAGTCCTGCACAGCCTTCCCAGCCCGGGGGGCTGCAGCTGGCGAAGCGCGTGAGGGAAGCCGGGTCTCCATGGCAACACTGACGTCAAGGGCTGGGAACGCGGCCTCCCGCCCCAGCGGCTGCCTGGCCCGGCCCCAGCCCCAATCTGCAGCAGCTGGGCCCCGGGGAGTCACAGCCGGCGACCCTGCCCTCTCATCTGTCGGGTCCAGGCTGCAGAGGCGGACAGGTGTGGCGGGCCATAATCGCAGATCTCACTGCCTGCCGCCTTCCCGACTTCCTGGTTCCTCAGGTCCCTTTGTCCTCAGCCCGCACTCAGCAGGCTGCTGGTTGAACCGACCCCACTTCCTGTTCAGTCGGCGTGGCCCCTCCCGGGGGCAAAGTGCGTTCAGTGGGAAGGCGGAGGTGATCTGGTACACCCTGGGTTTCTCCTCCACTCTGCTCCGCAGTAAAGCCCGGGCGGGGGAGGGGGCTCCCACGTGATCAGCGGCCCTCCCCCATCCCTCTGCCCCTCGGCTTCCCTGCCGGGACTGAGGCCCCAGGCCTTGCCCTCTGCCGCTGTTCAGTCCCCTCTTCCTCCTCCTCCCTTCTGGCTGTCCCTGCCACGCAAGGGCCAGGCCAGGCCGGGCCTGGGGCCTCTGCACTTGCTGTTCCCTCTGCCTGCAGGCTGTGCCCCCCACCCCTCCCCGGGATGAGTCCTGCTCCTCTCCACCCGGACCCCTCTTGGAGGCTCTGATCTCGGTGGTGGACCTGAAAAAGGATCTAGCGTCCGGTGGCTGCCTCCTCCCTCAGACTGGGTGTGACTGGATGTGTCACCGTGGTGTTCTAATTCACTCCCCATCGCCAGGTGCCTGGCCCAGAGTGGTGCTTGATCTCTCTGCATGGATTGTTGTGGTTTTTCCGGTGCCAGGGATCCAACCCAGGGCCTTGCACACACTAGGAAAGTGCTCTGCCACAGAGCTCCCCCTGCGGCCCTGTACAGGTTCCAGCCAGGCTTAGCAAGACAGATCCACCCGCGAGTCTGTGTAAAGTGTACACGCTGAAGGTGCTTAGCATATCAGGGCGGGGCAGGCATGGCCGCCCTGCTGGAACATTTTCACCACCAGAAAATGAAGCCCCACGTCCTTGAGCAGCCCCCACCCCCACCCCCCCGCAAGCCCCACTCTCTTTCCTGCCTCTGGATTTCCCCATCCTGGTGTGGCACAACGTGTGGCCTCTCTGGTGCCTGTGTAAATTCAAGACTGAGAGCTCAAGGGAGGAGGAGGGGAGAGACACACCATTTCAGGACCCTGTCTAGTAAGGGGTGGACCTCTGACTCTCTGGCCTAACTGTCCTTGGTGCCCTTGTGATTGTCTGCAGGGCAGGGTCAAAAGTGCAGGTTCAGCCAGGTGTGGGGGTGCATGCCCATAATCCCAGGACACTGGGAGGCTGAGGCAGGAGGATCACCGGTTCAAGCCCAACCTGGGCAATTTAGCAACTTAACAAGACCTTGTCTCAAAATAAGAAACAAAAAAGGGCTGCGGACATGGCTCAGTGCTGAGATCTTGGGTTCAATCCCCAGTGTCACACACACACACACACACACACACACACACACACACACACACGCACATAAAAACATATACACATCCGGGCTCACTTTTCAATCCTGGTATCAGATACAGGTCAGATTCCCCACCCATCAGCAGCACTGCTTTCCCAACAGCACAGTGTATTTCATTCACTCATCCCTTAAGTGATTTGTTCATTCGTACCCCTGAAGTGCGTGCCGCAGATTCACATTCTTCCCTCCTAAGTGAACACCCAGGCGGCCTCCTCATCTTGGGATTCAACCAACTTTGGATCAAAGAGATTCAGGGGGGAAATTGCACCTGTACCGAATGTGTGTAGACGTTTTTCCTCGTCGTTATTTGCTGAACGTGTAATAACTATTTACTTGGCATTTGCATCACACCTGACATTACAGACAGTCTTGGGTTGGTTAAGAATGGGGATGTACATTGGTTCTCTGCAAAGCCCACCCTGAGCAGTGGGGTTTTGCTATCTGTAGGGGCAGGGGTCCTTCAGCCAGCCCCTCCCCCCCAATTGGAAGGGCCACTGTGCTCTCACTAGGAATGAATTAGAATAGGGAGACACTGGCTTTTTGTTTGTTTTTGAGACAGGGCCTCACTATGTAGTCCAGGCTGGCCTAGAACCCACTACGTAGCATAGGCTGGCCTTGAACTTGTGGGGATCCTCTTGCCTCAGCCCCCTTCCCCGGCAGAGAGTCTTGCTTCTGAGTGGGACTTTGGGCTGAGCCTGTGAACCTAGCTTCTGCAGGTCTGTTCTGCAAAAGCCCACCGGAGGGGCCTCGCCTGGGCCCTTTCTGCTTGGCATTTGCTATCCTCCAAGCCGAGGAGAGATTGGTTTACTGGTGTGCAACTATGTCTCAGTTCCTGCTCTCTGTTTCTTACCATGTGGCCTGTGCCCTGCCTCTTCCTTTACAGAAATTCTAGAACTACCTCCAGCATTCTAGAGGCTGAGGCGGGAGGATTTCCACACGTTTGTGGCCAAGCAGGGCTACACAGTGAGTTCAAGGCCAGCCTAAGCTACATATAGAGACCCTGTCTCCAAAAAAAGAAAGAAATTCTAGAGCTGTGTTGTCCATGCAGCAGTAGCCACTGGCCACAGGTAAACCCAAACTATTTCAAAGATTTGTATGGAAAAATAAAACCCAGAATGTAAATTGTCTCGTTAGTTTTTTACATTGATTACATATTGAAATGATGAGCCTGTGGCTAGGATAGGCCAAGAAAAATCATTACTAAAATCTCTTCCACCTGTTTCTCTTCACTTTTCAAAATGTGGCTCCTGGAACACTCTAAACAGTCCATGTGGCTGTGTCCTCCTCCTATGGGCAGCGGGGGGACGCCGGCCCCCCAGCCCAGGCCTGTGGGGGGCGCTCCCGGAACCCCACAGCTGTGCTGAGCAAGGTTGCTGCCCACAAAACAGCCCAGAGGGAATCATGGCCCCACCCCAGGCCCAGCAAACCCCCCTTAGCCATTTGGGGTGGGGCAGAGCCCCTGGAAGGCACTGCTTGGCAGGGGAAGCTCTAAGGCTTCCCTAGAATCCGCCGAGATCCGTGCTCCTGGATGCCACGGCCCCTCCTCCCTGGCTCGGGGGTGTCAGGGGGACCCATCTGCTGCTCCTACCTCACACTAGCAGGAAGCAGGCAAGAGGTCTGCTCCGGGAGCGAGCTGAGAGGAGCCCTTCCGAGTCCTCTCCTGGTTCTGTGCAGACAGTCGAAGCTGCCAGGGCAGGTTTTATTCTGGAGCAGCTCTGCAGAGCAGGTTTCCAGGGGGAGCGGATCCTTTCAGCATGGACAAGTGTGGATTCTTGCCCTCAGGCTTCTCCCTGGAGCTGGGGCTTGGGTTTAAAGTTTCCACATATTTTTTTGATCAGGGAGCCTGCATTTTCATTTTGGCCCTGGCTCTCAAACGTGGCCAGCTCTGCGATCAGGCTTACCACCAGGTGAAGGAGCTCGTGCATCCCAAGGACCTTGCTGAAGTACAGACTCTGGGTCGGCCTGTATGTCCAATGTGCTCACCTGCTGTGGACGTGGTCCATCCCCAGACTCTTCGAGGGGAGTGGGGCTTTGACCAGGTCCAGGGGCCTCACCTCAGCTAAGAAGCTTTTAACCTGGGTTCAATGTTGCAAGTTTGGGCAGCTCCAACAGACTCAGAGGGAGCCTACCTGTCAGCATGTTGCATCATCTCGCCAGGTGATTCCAATTTGCAGCCCACACCTTGAGGGCAGCACTCCCAAATTTAATGGCCACATGAATCAGCTGGGGACCTTGTCAAACACGCAGGGCCCGATTCAGGAGGCCTGGGCGGAGCTCCTGGAAACTCCGTTTCTGATTCTCATACCACGGTCATGCAGCCATCCACAGAGCACATTTGGAATAGCAAACTCAGCCAATTACCCTTTCCCGGTACAAGGAAAAAGATCTCAAAGTTATACATCTCACCAGGTACACCTGGGCAGGTTGCACACCGCACAAGGCTGCCACAGGGAAGCGAGGAAGGCCTTGCACGTCATAGGTGTGTCTATTTATCATGACAACTTTCCAGCAGGTGGCAGTGGAGTGTTTTAAGGAAGGGACCCAAGTGGCCAAGAGGCTTCCTAAGTGTGGCTCCCAAAGGACTGGTGACATCAAGACTCCCCAGATCTGCATACAGCGGAACAGCAGCATCCGTATTGTCCTTAACACATTCTTTCTGGTGCTACTTTTTAAATTGAGGTGCAATATTTGCAAAAAAAACCCCAAACCCATTAAACAGTCAGTCCCCAAGCTTCTCCCCATTCTAGCCCCCAACAACCGATCTGCTGTCTGCCTCTATAGATTTCTTTTCTGGACATTTCACATAAACAGAATGATACAAGATGTGGTCGTTGGTGCCCAGCTTACTCAGCATCGTGTTTTAAGACTCATTTGGGCTGTGGTTCTGGGGACTGAAGCCAGAGTCTTCTCACTAAGCTACACCCCCAGCCCTTTAAAAACATTTTTTTTTTTTGAGTCAAGGTGTTACTAAATTGTCCAGGCTAGGCTTGAACTGGTGATCCTCCTGCCTCAGCCACCCAGAGTCTGGGATTACAGGTGTCCACCCCTACCCTGTTCCAGCTTCTTTGTTCCTTTTTACGAGTGATAGTCCATGGCCTGTGTTTTCCACAGGTATTTGCTCATCCATTGGTTGATGGGCGTTTGCGTTGGGAATGTGGAAGGCATCCTGTAAATCCCACGAATCTCCAGCTCCGCACATGTGCTTACATCCGGGTAACTGCAGGGCAAGATGGGAGCCTCTCATCGCTTTCCTATGCAAGGATGACCCCCTGCCGAGACCCCGCCACTGCCATCTCTGCAGTCACAGATGACGTACTGGGCTGTGACACTGGGTTACAGGGAAAAGCCTCCTGCATCTGCCTACTTTGGTAACAGAAGGCCTATCCAGTGAATCCGGGTCGTGACCTTCACGGAGACCCAGCGTCTCCCTCCCTACCAGTCCAGGGGGTCCCATTAGTATCTGGCTCCTGAGCCCCAGGAAGGGCAGAAGAGTTAGGCCTGCCGTGCCAGGCACATGGTGAATGCCACGAGGCATGGTCAGAATAGATGGTGAATAAATTTAAAAAATATTACAGTAAAAGTCACATTGCCCCGAATCCTTATCAGAACATTCCTTTTTTTTGGTACCAGGTATCGAACTCGGGACCTTGAGCTTGTGAGGCAGGCAGTGGAACCACTGAGCTGAATCCCCAGCCCCAGAACGTTCCTTTTGCTTTGAACACATGCTTCCCATCATTCTTACCACCTTCTGAAGCTCTTCTGGAGTCCCCTTTCCCCAGTGTCTTCAGTTGCACCCTCACGGCTGCCTTAGTGTGTCTGATTTGATTCAAGACGTTGACCTTTCATGGTCATTTTGACTTTGGGGGGGACCAGATGTGACACGGTGCCAAAACCGGTGAATAAGTGGATGAGGACACAGCATTGTGTTTTTACGAGGCAGCCTGTTTGTTGGATGGTAATGACCGCAGCCTTCACCATATTTCTGATCACATCTTCTAAAGACACTCATGAAGGAGGACTTGCAGAGCTGCTTCAGAAAGGGGCAAGAATGATGGGATAAGAGTGTTTGAAGCAAAATTGGGTATTTTGAGGGGAACTAATGGAAATGCCTTTTATTGTAGCACATTTAAAAATTTTAAACATTCACTGTATATGTTGAGCAGTGTATGTGAGCACTTTATTTAAAAATGAGCAAAATGCACCTTCTGTTTTCATCATCATTCATACTCCTAAGGAGGAGCCCCAGGCTCCCGAAGGTGGCCGATTAGTGACACAGGCTTGTCTCCCCTCCACCTGCCCCCCAATCTGGAGTGTGTTGAATGGTGGCCCCCGGAAGGCACATGGTGCTGGCACCTGTGAATGTGACCTTGGGAGAGTGGGCCTTGCAGATGTGCTGAGGATCTCATCCTGGCATCCGGTGACCTGAATACTGATAGAGGAGGGAAGGACACAGATCCTGGCAAAGAGGCTGCAGGGGGTCAGAAGCGGGACTGAGCCATCACCAGCCGAGGGATGGCGGGAGCCACCGGATGCAGGAAGAGGCAGGTGGGAGCTTCTGAAGAGTCTGCAGGGAGGACGCAGGCTGCACACCATGAGCCAGGCCCTCTCCATTGCTGAGAGCCACGTGTGGGTGTCTGCTGGGGCAGCTGCAGGAGGCACTCGGAACCCAGCACTTGGTGACAAAGTGTCCACAGCTGGGTGGCTTGAAATAACTGAACTTTGTCATCCACGGGCTAAAAACCCAATCAAAGCTCAGTTCCTCCTGAGAGCAGAGCAAGGATCCACCCTGTGCCTCTCCCAGGGCCCAGCAGTCTGCTGCCTTGGAGGGCTTGTGGTGTTGTCAGTGTGGTGTCCACCTTCATCCTTTCACTGCCCTCTCCGTCGTGGCTCTGTACCCCAAGGTCCCCCTTTGATAAGGACCCTGGGGACCTCCTTTTAACTTGATTTTCTCTGGAAAGACCTGGATCCAGGAAGGTCACATTCCAACGAGCTGGGAGTTCAGATGTCATAGTTGGGGACCCAGTTCAGCCCCAACAGGGACATCCCCAAGCCCACCGACTGCTCTCCTCACAGTTCCGGGAAAGGTCCGTGTGGATCCGGTCTGGCCCACTTCCCTTCCTTGCTGGCCTTGGCAAGTGTCCCCAGCTGCACCTTCTGCAGGCCACGTCCTCCAGGAGGCCACCGGCTCCCATCAGCCTAAGCTCCTGTGCCTGCCATAGTGCCTGGAGGTGGCAGGTGCTGTGTGCCTGACTCCTCCATGGCCCGTGGGCACTGGGTCCCCACGCACAGGGGCACATTCCTCGCTGAGCCCTGTCTGCAGGTGACTGACACCCAAGAAGCTGCGCCTGTTTAATGTACACAGCTGTCTGGGGCTAGGTCTGCACCACAACACTGTACCCCCCAACACCATGCACATACGTCTGTCACCTCCAAATGGCATCTCCCATCCCAGTTACTAGATTGGGTGGCAGGGGCCTGAGTTGGCACAAGTGGAAGTGTCTGTCTTGCACATAGGTGTGCACACACCTAACTACCTCCCTGTGACTGGGCCACTCGATTCTCCCTCCTGAGTGAGGCTTGCTCTGCCCCCTGCAGATGAGGGGGTTCCCCTCCCCCCATGTGCTGGCATCTGGCTGACGGGCACCTTGTGACAGGGCAGGGCCGAGGCTGCCCAGGAGAGCAGGGGTGGGTGGAGCAAGTGGCATCTGGGGGGTGAGGTCTGCGGGTCTTGGGAGGGAAAGCCTCAGCCTTGGGCCTAGCTTAGGGACACAGGCAGTCACCTGGACAGGTGGAAGGGGGGACGGACCTGGGGCGGGGTGGCAGGACACACGGAGGCTGAGACACCCTGAGATGGAAGACCCGGAAGGACATGGATTCGGGGCGTGGTAGGAATAAAAGGCCTCTTCTTAGAGGAGGCTCAGCCGGGCTCTGGGACTCAGAGAGGCGGCCACAAGCCAGTAGCAGCCGCCAGTCTGGGAGCTCGACACAAGCAAGAGTCCAGGAGCCGTAAGAAGTCACTTTGAGTCACTGGTAGGAAATGGACGCATCTTGAGCCCATAATGCTAAGTGAAACAAATCAGACCCAGGTTTCTCTTAAATGTGGGTATAAATAATTTAAGGAGCAAATAAAAGATGAAAGGAAACAGGGAGACTGTGGGATGGGGAGGGGAGTGGGTCTGGGGCAGCCAGCTGGGGCAGGAGAGGTAAAAACGATTAAGATGCAGTGTGTGCACAGAGCAGTTCCCAGGAAGGATCTGTGATCATTATGACACAACATACACCAGTAAACAAAGGGAAATGCAGAGGCCTGGGCCTCTCCCGGCCTGCGGGGCCAGAAGCTGTACTGTCACCAAGCCCCAGGTGGCCTGGGTGTGCGGGGCGGGGTCTACACAAGGCTCCCACTGGGAAGGGGCCGTGTCCCCTGCAAGGTCCGGAGACCTTCTCGGTGGCCACAACAGGGGAGGTGCGTGTGGCAGCCCAGGCGAGGGACACCATTGGGCAGTGGGCCCGACAGTCCCTGGCACACTTCCGGCCGCCACGGTCGGCATCGGGCGAGAAGCTTGGGTCTTCGGGACACAGGAGAGGCGGCCTGCCCCTCCCCACCCAGCCACACAGAAAGGCAGGCGTCAATGAGTCACTTACAGTTTATTTTTGCCTGAAAGTATTTCACATCTCTTTGTACACAGCTACGTGACAGTAGTATTAACCATCAGGAAAAGCAACAGTGCGAGGGGAAAGGTGGCATGTCTTGTTTCTTCTTTTTTTTTTTTTTCTTTTTGAATTTTTTAATGTTTTTTTTTTGTTAGTTTTTTGTTTTTTGTTTTTGCTTCTGCTTCTTCCTGCACCAGAGTGCTATGGAGTACGGAACCGGGGACAGGGGCAAGGAACTAAAACCAAACAACAGAAAACAACAGAAAACAGGACACGGAACACACTCGCACACACACACACACACACACACACACACACAAAATAAAACCTGGCACAGAAAATGAATTAAGACTGAAACCCAATTTCTCTTTTTTTTTTTTCCTTTTTTAAAAAAATGAGGGCATCCTGTGGTGGGGGGGTAATAAAGTCTACCTAGCAAAGTATAAAACGACGAAAGCATGGTTTCCATTGGATAAGATTAAATATATATAAAACAATTACACTGACTGTAGTTTAGGTTTGGAGGTGCCAGAGGGGGGGGATGTATTTGTGCTAAACCAACAGAAAGAGGGGTTGCGGGACCGGGGATCCCAAATAAGCCGCCGCGGGGCTGTTCTGTACAGTGAGGGCTTGTTAAGAAAAAGCTGCTTATAAAAGAAATGGAGGTCGGTTTGTCTGGGGGCAATGTGACGACACAGGGCGTCTTCGCTGCAGGGAGCACATTGATGGGGTGTCGAATCTCTCTTCTCCCAAGAGACCATGCAAAGAGGTGGGCATGCGTGAGGGGACACGGGACGGGGACGCGGTGGGGAGCCTCAGGTCCTAAGTCTCAGCGGGGGGCGGGGACAGCAAAGGCCCAGGAGATGGAGGCCGTGTGGGGGGGGTGGTTCTTCTACCAGGGAAGGACTGGGAGGGACAGTTCTCGCCCCTTCCAAATCCAGAAAAGGGGCCAAGGGGCAGAGCTTGGGCCTTAGAGGAGCAAGACGATGTGGGGTCGCCTTTCTTCCTCCTCCCCCAGCCCGACCCCCACCCGGGAGGACGCTGAGACACCTGGAAATCAGAAATATACAGGTGGGCAGACGGACGGACGGATGGGCGAGCATTAGCCTATGGAATCCATTACGAAACAGCAAGTTAATTTTCCAAGGAGGGTTTTTTTTTTCTCTTTCTCTTTTTTTGACTGTTTCCTTTAAAAAAATAACAATAAAACTACCACTAACCCAACAGCTGACTGGTTCGTACAGTACTACACGCCAGGGGGGTGCGGGGGACGGGAAGGGAGGGTCAGACTTCATAAATAAGAGCAGGTCCCAGACCCACAATTTGTCAACATTTCTTAAATAGGTGCATTATTTAAATCTTATGTACAATGAGAACCACTTTGCATAGCAATGGTGAGGACACAGGACAGCGGTGACTGACTGGGTCTTCGGTCCCAGTGGCTGCGGCGGCGGGCGAGATCTGAGCTCTACTCGCTGCCGGCGGGCACCTCGCCTCCGGAAAGGGTGCATCCTTGTCCGGCCAGCGCGATGGTGGCGTCCCAGTCGCCTTTCCGCGTGACGTTAAACACAAAGGCAAAGAAAATCCACGAAGGGTCCCCACCCGCGCCTCCCCCGCCCCTCCTGACCGACCGGCTGAGGCTCCCCTTGCTCCTCTGGTTGCCAAAGTCCGATTTAGGCCAGGCCAAAGGTTCCGATTGTGAAGCTAAAAGAATCAGGCGGGGGCTGGGCGTGCTCGCAGCCCCCCTCCCCCCTCCACCCCCAGAGACTCCCCCATCTATCCCACAGCCAGGCGCCGGGGCACCCGCACGGCTGCTACAGCTATTCGTCAAGTCGCTTTATCGCGGCTGCAATGTCATCCTGCCACACGCTGGGGGCTTCACCAGGCTTCTGTGTAGCGGACGTCCACCTCCTTCAGGTTAGGAAGCTTGGCCTGTGGGCGGCAAGAGGGGTCCTGGTCACCCGTGGGGCACTTCTGTGACCTGGAAGGCCCAGCCCCACCCACATGGGTAGCTGGGGTTGCCCCTGGCAGCCCCAGTCGTTGGTGACCTTAGGCAGAGCAGAGAGCAGCTGGGAGGGCCCTATCCCCAGAGAAATCAGGCAGCGGGGGACAAATGTCCCTGTTGGTGACAGGCTTGGGTCTGGCTTTGCGGACACACAGGCTGGACTTGAACTTGGCTCTGCCACTGACCGGCTGTGACCCTGGGCACAACGCTGGCCTCTCCAGCCTCAGTCTCCTCATGCATGGAATGAAACTGAGTCACGTTTCTGGCTCAAAGGACACGCTAGGGGCTAAACACACACTTGCCATGCACCATTTTCACACACACCTGTGCGTATGCCCACCCCATCCACACATGCACACATGTGCATGCAGCTCCTGGGTTCAGTGACCCCCCCCACAGTGACAAGCCGGGGCTGCACGGAGGCCTGCCCCTGGGAAGTGAACGCAGGCCTTTCCCGAGTAGGAGGCTGCAGAGAAGGATCTAGACCTCCAGCTTCTCTTGAAAAACAGGAAGACAGGGCCAGACAGGGCAGGTAGCCTGTGGCTCTGCCTGCTGGCACTTCGCAGCGCCTCGCTCCCGTGCCAGGGCAGAGGGTGTGCTCTACGCAGGGGTCATGGCAGCCATACCGAGGTGTCCCCATCCCCAGCTGGGCCTGGCACGAGGCAGCTGTGCGGCAAGCATGAGGAGGTGACTGGCGAGCAGCCCTGGCTGCAGGAGGCCCTGGGGCAGGTGGGCCTGGCCTAGCCCTTTCTTTGCGGGCCTCTGACTGCAGCTTCACTTGCGCCTTCTGAGCCGCTGCTAAGGCCCGAGGATGAGGATGAGGATGAGGATGAGGATGAGGATGAGGATGGGTGGCAGGCAGCCACAGGCAGCCCCGCCCTCCCACCACCCAGGTCCTCTCCCTGTTTTATCAGACTGCCTCGTCCCGTCCCGTTGCCAGCCCAGACCTTGGCTGTGTGACCCACCGGCCCCATAAATGCCCTCCCTGCTTCCACTTTGGCTCCCACTCAAAAGTCTCTTGCAAAACATAGCCTGCCACCCTGCCAAGGCCGCTGGGGGCTTCTCCTGGCCTTGGATGCAATCCCAAGTCCTTCTGTGTCCTACTGGGGCTTCTTTGCTTCCATTCCCTAATCTTTCAAAGTCACTTCCAGCTGCATCTGCTACACAGTCAGTTCCTGCCCATCTCCTGCCTCAGGGCCTTTGCACTTGCTCTTCCTCTCATCCTGGGTTTCCTCTCCCACCATCTCAGGTTGCCTTCTTCAAAGCGAGCATCATGCCCAGTCACCTCATGCCCTGTGCCCTCCCCAGTTCCAGGCTCCTTGCTCCGTGCTGCCATGCTCATCAGTCTGTTCCCCGTTTGGCCCCTGATCTGCTGGTATAAGAGCCTCTTTCTGGGACGGGCAGCTAGATGGCATCTAGAGGCGCAGGATGGCCGTGGGGAGGGAGGGAGGGGGTAGGGAGTTACCTTCAGATCTTCGTAGGTGTCGGCCGAGAGCTTGGTGCTGTTCATGTTTAAACTGCAGAGACTCTTCATGGCTGCGTGAGGACAGACGGACAGACAGACAGTGAGATGGCACGAGGGCCTGCTGTAGGTGTGGGACAGCCTGGTGGGGACTGGCTGGTGAGGCCACCGTGAAGCAGGCGGGGGGACTTCGAGGTCACCCGTGTGGCCAGAAGACGAAGTCCTGCAGGCTGTCCTGGCGGGAGCCGGGCTCTCCCTGCCCTCTGCTCTCCCTGGCAGCCCCTCTGTCCAGTCCCTCACTGCCAGCACCAGCTGTCCCCGGAGCTCACAGATACCCCCAGGCTGCCCACCAGGCCGGGCCTGCCCCCCATGGGAACCCCGATGTCCTCCCGTGGGTGCTGACTCAGGTCCGGCTCCTGGAAAGCTAACCTAAGGCTTGGGTTTGTGCCGGAGTCACATGGGACCTCGGTAGAGCCGCAGCCCCACCACCACCCAGAGATACTGAGGCTGGGGTGGGGACCCCAGGAGCACAGCTGCAGAGAACTGGCTGGACCTCGTCCCCCTGCCGCCTACCCCACCTGGAGCCACCAATGACCTTGTAGGGTCACACCACTAGCGAGCGGAGTGTTGTCTCCACACGCAGACCCCTGCCACTTCCCAGGAAGCCTCTGACCCCAGAGCTGAGCCACAGGGCCTCAGTCTAAAGCAGCAGGTCCAGAAATGGAAAACTGGTCAAGTGCCGAGTCCAGGCTCTGTGAGGCAGGGTACCACCCCCACCCGCACCCCACATGCCTGGCACTCGGCACAGCCTGTGCATAGCGAGGGTGGCGAGGCCAAGCCTGCTGAGGGGAGGAGCACTCACAGCTGAGGGCCAGGAGCCCGGCATCGGTGACGGGGGTCTCGCACAGGTTCAGCACCTGGAGCATGGTGAGGTGTTCTGACAGGAGCCGCAGGCCGGCGTCTCCAAACTGCAGGGTACAGGGACTCTCAGGCCTTGCCAGGACCCCTGGGGACGTGACCCCCAGGGCCAGGCAGAGATGGAGGGAGGTGGGGCTCTGGTGTGGCTCCCCTCCTTCCTGCCCAGAATCAACTGTCTCCCAGTCTAGGCTTGGAGGGAGCCAGGAGGCCCCTTCTGGGGGTCAGTTTGGCCGTCTGTCAGGGAGGCTTTGAGCCTAGTGATGCCCAAGTGATCAGAAGGCTGGGCGTGGGCAGCGGGCAAGGAGGAGGTGGGCGCCGCACCTGCGTGGACCACAGGTTGAGCTGCTTGAGAGAAGGCAGTTTGATGAGGTGTTCCGCGCAGGCACTGGTGACATTAGTGAAGGCCAAGCTGAGGTTCTCCAGGTTTCCGAAGGAGCCCGAGCTCAGCAAGCGAGCCAGGTCAGCGTCCTGGGACATGGGGGAGTGGGGCTTAGGGCAGCCTGGGCCACCAGACTGCCACGACCCGGGGCTGCCCCTTCCCTAGACCCTGGGCCTTCTCTGCCCGGTACAGGCTGTTCCTGGGCGTCCTGCAGGTGACACTGCGGTCGGACATGTAGGGCTGGGAGAGGGCTTCGCTGGGGATTTGCACTCAGTCACCACGGAGTCTGGGGCACCCAGTGGGAATGGTGATTCCAGGAAGGTTCTTAAAGGGCATGTTCTCCCCTGCCTCTTTCTCCTTCCCGAGGGCTGGGATGGAGATACAGGCTGGAGCTGGGGCAGACTTCTCGGTCCATGGGGGGAGCCATGCATCAGGGGTAGTGGGGCAGCAGGGGAGAAGGAAGTAAGACCCCAAAGACCAGAAAAGGGGAATGGAGGACAGGCGACGCTCACAGGGCTGTCGTGAAGATAACATGAACCGGTGGTGCAGCATCTGGCATACTGATGCCTAATGCGTGTCAGTCACTACGGTCACTACCACTAACCGTGACTGGTAGTGTATTGCTGGGAGCGCCACCAGTAATACACGTATTTATTTACTTATTCTGTGGTGCTGGGGACCGAGTCCAGGGCCTCCTGCCTGCTAAGCAGGTGTTCTGCCATGGGGCCACACAGCGTCACCAGCTGCCATCGTAGCATTTTGACTTTGTTAGGGTTCCGCTTTTCTTCCTGGAGGAGCTGGCCGGTCACTGGCTGAGAGGCCCCATCACCCCGCCTCCCCCACAGAGCCCCGTGCACTCACTGTGGACTTCGATGGCAGTGTGAGCCTGGTGGGCCCGCCTTTCCTTTGCTGCAACGGAACACCGATGGGTCAGCCGTGAGCTGCCGGCCCAGCCCGAGGCCCCTGCACACTCCCTCCTGAGGCCCTGGGGCACTTGGTGGCAGAGGGAGGCGTGGTGACCACCTGAGCTCTTGGGCTTTGGACCCCAAGAAACACAGAGGGACGAGGTGGTCGCGCCGAGGGAAACGGGGCCCCACCTGTGCAGCTTCACCAGCGCCAGACCCTGCCGGGCGCTGCTGTCTCCAGGCACCCGGCCGGGCTGGGGCTGGGCACGGCATACCCTGTCCCTCTGTCCTGCTGGGCAGGTACAGCGCGGACAGAGTTGGCCTTGCCAACAGGGCGCAGACCTGGCATCTGGAGTGGCAGGAGGTTGGCACGGACTGTCCAGTCCCCACCAGGCCCCACATGAGTTGGGACTCTTGCTTTACCACCCGGAAAGGGGCTGGGGACGGCCCCACCTCCTGGGGGTGGAGGCGGGCCAGGGACGGGGCCTTCGGCTGGGACGCACCAGCTCCTTCAGCTCCCGCTGTCGGTCGCACAGCTGCTCATACATGCGCCTGCCCACGTCTGTGCTCTCCAGCGTGGAGATGATCTGCAGCTGCGTGTCATTGTTGTCGATGATGTTGTACTCCAGCATCAAGCACAGGATCTGCGGGATGGGGAAGGTGACGGGTGGCCTTCGAGGGCCTCCGGGAAGGCTCCGGGGAGCAGCTCTCCACCCGCCCTGCCTGAGGTCCCCACCTCGGCTGGTTACAGGGCCTGCCCTCGCCATTGCAGGGACAGGCACTGGGAAGCACCAAGAACAAGACCCCTCTGCCTCCCTCTGCTATGAGACCCCTGCCCGAGCCGGGCTCAGAGCACAGGGCGGGAGCAGCTCTCGGGGCCAGGGTGCAGCAGGACATTCTTCCGGGGGCACCGTGTGTCTGCCAGTGCGGCCCTCCTGCCCCCCACAGCACCTCTCCCTGCTCGGCCCAGCCAGTCACAGGAAGACAAGGACGAATCCAACTCCTCCCCAGTACCTCTGGCTCCGGCCATGCCCTATACCTGCCCCTCTTGGCTCACATGCCCCAGCCATCCTGTTTTCCAACAAGCCTCTTCCTGCCACAGGGCCTTGGCATGTGCTGCCCCCACAGCCTAGAATGCACCGTCTCCGGCTTGCTGCTAACGTCTCCTTGGACCTCAGAGCTCATTGTAACTCCCATTGGCATGGGAAGCTCGTAGTTTTATTTTTATTTTATTATTTTGAGACAGGGTCTCACTACATAGTCCAGGATGGCCTTGAACTCTCTATGTAGCCGTGGGCAGCCTCACACTTGCTGAAATCTTCGTGCTTCAGCCTATCAAATGGAGGGATAACAGGCGTGTGTGTCATCACGCCCACTTTGAAGCCCCTGATTTTAAAACAGGCCTGCAGATTCTCTGATGCTCTTCCCACTGAGCACCGAAGTCCTGTCCTGTCCCCTGACTGATGGGCCAACGAGGTGACTCACTTCTACAGGCTGCAATGTGGCAGTGAGGTTGACTGGTTTCTAAGGTTAAGTTAAAGGCAACGAGGCTTCCGCCCGGCTTCTCTTGGGATGGCTGCTCCGGGAGTCTCACTTCTGGGGACCTAACAGTTGTGGTGGTGGGAAAGCGGGGATAGAGGAGGAGCAAGGGAGAGGTGAAGCACCCGGGATCCAAAAGCAAAACAAATGCAGACGCTGGTGTTGTTTGTTTTGTTTTTGTTTTTTTGAGATAGGGTTTCACCATATATTCCAGGCTGGCCTTGAACTCACTGTAATGACCTAAAATTGTGGTGATCCTCCTGGCTCAGCCTCCCTAATGCTAGGATTACAGGTGTGTGCCACCACACCTGGCCCATTTGTTGTTCTACTTGGGGCTATTCTGTTGCATGGGAGTAAAGGACCAGACCAGAGACAGGCCCCAGTCCCTCTGCCAGTGCGCTGCTCACAATGGGAATGACAAAGGTGCCCACTACACTCGGGAGGGCTGCAGCTACACCTGCCTCACCCACCGCTGTCCCTGCTCCTGACACAGCTCCTGGCTCATCAGAGGTCTTGGTCCTTACCTCCACCATGGTCTGGTTCCCTCTCAGCGCCAGGAGCATGCAGGGGCCCAGCTTGTTTTCCGCCAGGGAGAGCAGGAATTTTTTGGTCTTGTAACAGGAGCCCATGAGGATGTGCACCTGTCGGGCAGAGGGCCCAGTGAACACAGGTGTGGGGCGGAACAGGGTGCGGGGTTGGCCTCCGGAAAGCTGGAGATGTGGGGCAGCCCCACTCCCTGCCCCGGGACAGTGGGGCCTTCGGAGGCCACAGACCCTCCCCAGGATGGGAGCCCCGGCCCCGGATAGAGCTGAGGACATCACGCTGAAATGGGCCCACTGCAAAGGGGTACGTGTGACTCCAGGCACCTGGACAGCCACCTCCCGAGACAGCACACAGCGGCTGTCGGAACTGAAACTGAGTTTCAGTTGGGGTGACGAGAATGTTCTGGAGGTGTTTGCTGGAGACAGATGACCTTGGAACTGTACTGTGAAGTGAAATAAGCAGTCACAGAAGCCTAAATGTCACATGGTTTCCCTAATTCGAGAGATCCAAATGTAAATAAAGAGGGGATTAAAGGAACAGGGAGGAGGATTCTGCAGAGATGAAAGGGGGCCGGGAAGGGGGGAAAATGATCCAGATGTGATGTGTGTATCAAACCCCCAGGCCGAGTGTAATCACTATGTATGGCACACATACACTCATAAAAAAGCATTCTGGGGTGGATGGCAGTGATGGTTACACACGCCTCGGACAGACTTGACGCCACGGAGCTGTATGCTTAAAAATGGTTGGAGTGGTGACTCCCGCGCTGTGTATTTTACCACAGGAAAGGAGCCCCTCCCAGCCCCGTGATGGGGATCTGCTGGCCACCCGTGCTCTGAATCCCCAGCACTGCTGGGGCCACAGGGGACTTTCTGGCAACCCTGTTCGGGGGTGCATAGGTCTGGCTCTCATGTGGAGGAGGAAGGATGTTTCACAGCCCACTTCCGCGAGCTCTGAAGGCATCTTGGGGAGCTCACCCACCTGTGTGGTCTGAGGACCGGCAAAGTCTGCTCCCTCCAGGGCCATGTGTTGGGTGGGGGTGGGGGGTGGGGGGTCCCTGACCAACTGAGCTGGGAAGCCCGCCCAGGTCTCCCCAAGTTCACATGACAGCAAATGCGCTTCTGGGTTGGAAATGGCAGCTGAAGCCAGGGGACCTTGTCCTTGCCGTGGTCTCCATGGAAACCACACATTTCCATCGCAGTGGCTGCCTGCCTGCCTCCCAGCCTCCCTGTGTGTATGCATTTTTCTGCTCCACCATTAACAACTCTGGCATACAAATGAGAGTGCCCAGGCTGGGAGGCTGCCAGCTCCCCAGCGCTCTCACACTGAGGCCCGGCATCCAGGGGTAGGGGGCCACTGTGCACTGCCATGGTGAAGCTACGACATCAGGAGGCCAGAGAGAGGCGTTGGGGAGGGTGAGGGAGGTGGCGCAGGCGGGCAGGGCGGGGCTCACAGGTCACTCAGGAAGGAGCCTTGTGGGGGCGGGAGGACGGAGAGCGAGTGCGTAAGGAGGAGGACCTAAAAATAAGCCCCTTTCAAGTGGGGGCCCAGAGGCAGCGCCTCACTGTGTTGTCACGGCACAAACATCTCCACCGATGACCCAGCTGCCTGGCAGGGATGAGAATAAGCATCACCCGGAGGGCGCCTGGCATCTCCTGGCACCAGCAAATCACTGTGGCCTCCTTGACGGGCAGCTCTGCTCCCCACCTTACAGGCGACAGAACAGAAGCGCAGAGAGCCAGTGACCGGCCCAAGGCCTGCAAGCCAGTGGGTGGCCAGGCCGCAGTGCGAGCCCAGGTCTGGCCAGTGCCCATCCTTTTTCAGGGCATGTGAGCCTGGGCGCTCGTGCAATCTGTGGATGTGGCCAGTTTTGCAGCAAGTGGAGTAGCTGAGGCCACTGGTCACCAGGCAGAGCGTCTGTCCCGGGGAGGAGGTGCCTGCGACCTTTGGTACAGGAAGAAGGGGGCTCTTCTGGACAGAGCGGGCCTGGCCAAAGAAGAGCTTGCAGAGAAGGCCAGCGTGACCCTGGGCGAGTCACGGAACCTCTCTGGACCTCCATTTCAGGCCAGGTGTGATGACAGGACAGGGCAGCCCCAGTGTGGCCTCTGGCACTGAGAAAGGACCAGAAGTCACCATGGATGTAGTTATGGTTTGGTGACCTCACAACCCTCGGCTGGGTGGGGATGACCACGCTGACCCTGCCACCTCACTGGGGCTAAGTGAGCCAGTGATGTGGCAGTGTCTTCTAGAATCCGGGCTCCGGCTGGTCACTTAGCCCCACCCCATCACCTCCATAAGTGTCCCCACCCCCGAGTTCCTGGCTCAGACAGGAAACGAGCCAATGACAGCTGCGGCCATAGTCACCCCTTCTTTGTGCCCAGCACTGTGTTGGCCTGGACATCGCAGGCAGGTGACAGTGCGCCTGGGGCAGCTGCTCTGCTGGCCAGGAGCCAACCTGCACCCCAGCAGCCCTGCTCCGTGGACGTACCATGCTGGCAAACAGCTCCCCGTCGTCATCACAGGCCACCCCACCAGGGCTGTAGAGCTGGAACCAGCCATCCTTGCCGGCCCGCACGCTCAGCAGGCACGAGTGGACCTGTGGGCAGAGGAGACACAGACTCGGTCACAGCCAGTGACAGAGCAGCCCGGAGTCTGCACCAGGACGTGCTGAAGCCCTGACAAGCCAGTAGCTGGGAAACCTCCCACTGTGCTTCACCCCGTGACTCCTGGCCTTCTACCGAGCTTCGCAGAGACCATGCAGGACACTGGGGTTTCGCTGCCCCGGGGACCTGAGTGGTGTGCCCTGCCTGGGGCTGAGGACCGGGGCACCAAACCCAGCCGCTCTGCCTCAGCCGCCTTTTCCCTATGGCCCTTCTGGGAGGGCTGTTTCTTTTCCTCCTTTTCTCTACACGGCTGGGTCTCGTCTCTGTCTGCCTTGGGGTTCTGCTGCCCCGTCCTGGATCCTCACTCTCAGGCTCTGCCTTTTTCCCTCCCCATTTCCATCTTTGCTTCTGTGGGCCCCACCCCCTCCCTGGTCTCCGTCCTGCTCAGCCCTCCCTGGGACCTCCATTGAGCGTGCGTCCCCCTTTGTCAAGGGGGCTCTGTCCAGGGTCGGGGTGATCTCAGCACCCAAAGCACCAGCCGTGAGTTCCTTCCTAGGACTGTGTATGTCCACTCGTGTGTGCACATGTGGTACATGCACCTGGGAGGAACTCCACACGCACTTGGGCCCGAGGTGATGAAAGAGACGGACACACGCAGGCCTTGTCACGTCCCTCCCTCCGATCCTCAGAAGCCAGCTGAGACAGCCAGCTCCATCAGGTCCTTCAGGAGCAAGGGACGTGGCACAGCAGGAAGCCGGTCACAGCCCATGCGTGAGTGCAGAGGACACAAAGACAGTGAGCTTTTATGTCTTCCTGAGTCTTAACTTTCCCCACTTCACGGAAATGAGAACTCAAGGGTATGAAATGCTACTAAAAAACTATGCCAAAGAATTTAAGGGGAGGCTGAGGCAGGAGGACTGTAAATTTGAGCCCAGCCTAGGTAACTTATTGAAGCCCTACCTTAAAATAAAGGGTGGGGATGTAGTTCAGTGTGAAGGCTAAAAGAAAGAAAGAAAGGAAGAAAAAAACAAGGCACCAGAGGAGAGCCAGTGCCACGGGTGACAGCCTGTCTGGGGGCTCTATGCAGCCCTCAACGCTCCCTAACTGCCGCTCCCTGGGCCTGACCGTGGTGCCTGCTGGGAAATCCCCCCGGTGGCTGGCTCTGCCTCTCCCTCCTGGGAAGCAGCTGCTGTGGCTTTTATTCTCCTAATTTCAAAGTCCGTGTTTGAAATAGAGAGCCCCTCCAGGAGAGTCCTGCAGAGCTGTCTTCACACACAGTAAGGACTGAGTCAGGGAAGCACAGCTGAGGCAGTCGCTGGGACCCTGCCATGCCACGGCTCCTCCCCGGCGATTCTGCTCTCCCCACTGAGCCTGAGGGTTTAGAATCCTGGGGTTTTGGAGCTGATGCTCCTGAAACGGGCTTTGTAGTGCAGCCTGCAGACTGATCAGATCACATAGGTGCTGGTGCAAAACACGGATGGGCTCTAGCCCAGACCCAGAGACCCAGGCTGTGCAGGGGTGAGCGGGGCCTGGGGCCTGGGCACCAGCAAGGCCTTGGGTCTCCGGGACCCTAGATGCTGTCTTAGGCCCCACCTTGCAGCCTGACACTGGCTTTCTCAGTCCCACTTTGTCCTTTCAGCCAAACCCGCCCAGCTCAGCGCCCCCACCAAGCCTCCCTGGTGGCTCTAAAGGGAGCCACTCGCTTCCTCCTTTGGCATCCTTCTCCCTGCTCTGCTAGGCACACGTGTCCAGGCCTGTCCCCATCACATTAGAACCTGTGCACAGGGAGCAGTGGGCCCAGAGCCCCCAGTGAGTGGTGATGCGCATGGGCCCGAAGCCAGCGGCCCGTCCTGAACCACAGAACAGCAGCACTGGGCAGGGCCCCCTGCCAGCACCCCGTAAATCAAGGCCTCTGTGGCATGGAGAAGCCTCCAGCCGGCAGGACTGGACCTCTGAGCTGAGTTCACAGCAACACCGACGTGACTGGCTGCCCACGCACAGCCTTCCACACACATGCACTCTAAACTGCACCGTGAGCTTGGTGACAAGGCAGCCCCGTGAAGAAACCCTCACCAGCCCAGCTGGCCCTGTCAGCTGCCTGTGATGCCAAAAAAAAAAAAAACACTCGCAGGGCCCGGGGTGCAGCATGGGAGAGGCCCTGGGTTCTACGCTGCACACCTCGAAAATAAACACATGCTCACCTCCTGTCGAGGGTCCTCTGCAAACCTCTGAATCACGTACTTCAGCTCCCTGGAAGAGACGAGGCGGGGAGAATCACCCACAGCTGGGGTGGATGTGGGGGGACCGGGATGTGGGGCAGGAGGGGGCTGAGTTACAGAAGGAGCGGGGCAGGCGGGACAGATGGGTCAAAGTGCATCCGCGTTTCCTAGGAAACGCCTGGCCTCCATCAGGGCTTGGCCACGTGTCTCGTGTGTCGCAGGGGAAGGCATGTGGAACCGAGGACAGGCAGGAGGCGAGCTGAGGAGGGGTGACCTCAGGACAGAGGCCGCCTGGGCCAGGAAGTGAGGAGGGCCCGGCCCGGTACTCACTTGGTGAACTTCTCGTGTGCGAGCGCTCTGCACCAGAAACAGAGGAAAGAACAGTCAGTGGGCATGGAGAGCAGCCCCAGGTCCCGAGCATCCTCTAGGACATCCAGACCCCACACGTGACCCGAGGGAAGAGGAGAGGTCGGTCGGGGATGAAAAGCTGACGTTCTGTCCCTGCCTGAAGCTCTAAGCAAAAGCCTCCTTTGGGGAGGGGACGGAGGAATAGGCTGAGCCCCCAAAGCCACTGTCAGGCCCACACCTGTCAGCAGCAGTGATGTGGGGGGCGGGCACGTGGGGGCTCCAGGGACCCAGGTGTGTTTGTCAATTGTTCCACAATTAAGGCACGGCCGTGCTAATTACCACTGCGCATGGGCAGCCAATCGGGGACCATTCTACCAAGCAAACTGCACGTGGGCCACCCGTCAAGTGCGCCCTGGGGCCCTCAGGGAGAGCGGCTGCCGCCAATGACGCCACAGCCCTTCAGAGACCACAGTGGCTCCCAGGAGTCAGATTTCTCCGGTCTCTAGTCCTGAGAGGTCCGTGGGGACTGGCAGGGCCAGCAAATGGGGCCATTACCGGGTGTAATGTCCCCTCAGAGGAGCTGCATTTCATAAACACAGCTCGTTAATGGGCTCCGGAGAGGAGAGCTTGAGAGCCGAGAGCCGCCTCCCGAGGCTGCTGCTTCACAGCCTCACAACAGAGACCTAGAGACGTGGGTGCCCCCATCAGTTCGCTACTGAGAGGGGGTCGGTTTCTGGCCACATTCATGTGGATCGGGAGCTAATCAGAGAGGGTCCAGCATTTCGTGTTATGTGTGCCTTTGATTTTTACTGTCCCCCTTGGAGAGAGAGGAGTGGCAAGTATTACGGCTGTATTCCCAGCTGATGTGTCACAAAAACTGCTACTCTATAGCAGGGCTTGGTGGCGCATGCCTGTGATCCCAGCACTCGGGAGGCTGAGGCAGGAGCATCACTAGGATTTGAAGGCCAGCCTGGGCTGCTTAATGAGTTCAAGACAAGCCTAAACTAGGTAAAAGACCCTGTCTCAAAACAACAACAAAAACTGCTCTCTCGAGTGTACTCTGGGGTGTTCTGAGCTCAGGGAATCTTCCTGAGGAGCAGGGAGGAGGCCTGAGGCCGCTCTTCCCATGGCCCCAGTTTTTAGAGGGCTGGGTCTCACAGAGGTAACTAACCCTGCATCTTTTGGCTGCAGGTCCCCAGCCTCCCAACTGTGCCTCGGTGTCCCTAGACATGAAGCTCTGCCCAGGCTGACCCAGGCTCTGGGCCGGGTGTGGACTTACTCTTTGGGGAATGGGATGGGTTGAAGCAGGCTGGCCAGAGACGGTCTCCAGTCATCGTAGTCCGACCTGGGGGGAGAAAGGACAGCGGTGGGGAGGCGTGGCCAGCCAGGTGGGTGGCAGACAGCGCCTGCTCTGCCGAACCCACTGCAGATTCCAGGAAGCCAGAGGAGCAAGGCTCTTAAGTCCCACTGTGGCCCGGAGGGCAACCAGACGGAACCATCCAGGCTCAGGGACGGCGGCCAGGTCAGCATAGGCCTCATCCTCCCGATCACAGCCTTCTCATCCCCCACAACAGGTTTCACCGTCATTATTCATTCCCACTTTGAAACCCCTGAATTGTGTCCCCTGCCTCCAAATCCACACGCACGCTGAGCGGCCAGCACCTGGAACTTCCAAATGTGAGCCTCTAAAGAGGTCAGTGACAGCAGTATGGTAGATCCTGGTCCAATGTGACCAACATCCTCATGAAAAAGGAAAATTTAAACCGGGTGTGGTAGCACATACCTGTAACCCTAATCCTAGCACTTGGGAGGCTGAGACAGGAGGATCTCCTCAAGCTGGAGGCCAGCTAGGGTACCTAGTGACAGGCACGCGCCACCACCGTGCCTGGTGCTACAGACTGACTCACAGGAGAGAAAAGTCACACGCTGCTTAGCTGAAGTCTGGCTCAATGCTCCTGACTTAGTAGCTACTGTTAGTCCTGCAGTTCTCTTTCTACACTCGACGCTAACAGCAATCTCAAGAGTAACGGTAGTAATGAAAACTAACAGAAGCTCTGATTTTGTCAGCACTTCTGACAGGTGTGGCATCACACAAGAGCTTTAGGCCTTGGCTCATTTGTTCTGCACAAGAGCACGATGACTTAAACAGCATTATTCCCATGCAGGCAGTGAGGAACTTTGAGGGTCAGAGAGGTTAAGTGACTGCTCAAGCTCACACAGCTCCGGCTGCTGAGACCAAGTCCGGTCCAGGCTTCTCTGGCTCAGGCCCTGGGCTCACACCTGGCTTCACAGACTGCAGAGCAAAGCCCGACAGCAGCGTGGGTGAGGAGAGGGGGCTCGCGACAATGGGAGTGGGCCAGACAAAGAGGCTTTTGCACAGCAAACGAGACAGCCAGCCGGGTGGCGACGAGAGAGCTGCCAGAATGGGCCGGCAGCTGCTGCTCAGACAGAGGGGACTACGATCTGGAACGTATGGAGGACTGAAGCAAACCAGACTCCTCTCAAAATGAAAGACCCAGTTAAAAAAATGGGCAGGTGAAATGAACAGACACTTCTCAGAGGAAATGAGCCAATAAATGCACCAAGAAACGTTCAACACTGCTGGCCCTCAGAGAAATGCAAATTGAAACAACGCTTCGATCCATCTTACTCCAGAAAGAAAGGCCACTGTCAAATAACAAACCCTGGACAGGCTGCAGGGGAAGAGGAGCCCTTC
Source organism: Heterocephalus glaber (assembly GCF_053883595.1). NCBI lineage: Eukaryota > Metazoa > Chordata > Mammalia > Rodentia > Bathyergidae > Heterocephalus > Heterocephalus glaber. The sequence goes on from NW_028258137.1 coordinate 5,807,848, forward strand.
TACAACTGCTGATGGGAGTGCGAACTAACACAGCCACTATGGAGAACAGTGTGGAGAGCCCTCACAAAACCAAAAGTAGAAATCCCATTTGACCCAGCAGTTCCCCTCCCAGGTATCTTCCCAAAAAAGTTAAAGACATGATACAGTGATCGCGCATACTCATGTTCAAAATGGCACAATTCATAATAGCTAAGTCTTGGAAATAGCCTATGCATCCACCAACGGACGAATGGATAAGTGTGCTATTTACACACAGCGGAGTACTACTCTGCCAATAAAAGGATACAGTTGAGTCATTTGTAGGAAAATGGATGCACCCTGAGACCATAATGCTTAGTGAAATAAATTAGACATACAAGTTTAAATATCTCATTTTTCTTCTATGAGGAACCCAAAATAAAAATAAAGGCCAAAATAAGAGATCCTGGGAAATACGGAGATACGTGTTTTGCATAAGAGAAGGGCACCAGCAGGTGGAGGGAGAGGGGAAGGGTGATGAAAAGAGCACTGAGAGGTGCTATGTGCAGGCCCCGACTCCACACAAGGAATGGAAACTACGTCCTGCAGACGCGGACTGACGAACAATACAAACTGGAAGGGGATTCAGTGGGACCGGAGCCCGAGCAGAGCGCCCAGCTGGCCTCGTCTGCTTTACTCCACTCACCCTCCCACAGGCCTCCTGCCTGTGATGTCCACAGCTGGCAGAGGCCACGGAGCCGGGAGAGGCCAGGCGTCAGGACCAGGCGGTCACCAGGGCCACCCTGCAGTGCCAGGCTAGTCGGGCACATGCGTGTCCCGCTCAGCTGGCTCTCGGAAGATCCTGTCTGACAGCAGAGGCCACTGCGCACTGTGTGGGGACCTGTGTCACCCCGCGGGGTCAGCTCAGAGACCCCACAGAAACCCCTAGCAGGGGCCAGGGGTGCTGGGCAGCTGGCATTCGATGACCCCGTTTCCCAGATGAGGACCACGGAGGCATGAGAGGCTGTGATTTTCAGGGACACAGTGGACCTGGCTTCACCAGCAGCTGAACAGGCACTGCTGAGGCTCCGCCTCGGGACAGCAGGAGCCGCTAGGAGCTAAGCTGGGTGGGGGGCACCAAGCTGCTGCCTTGCGCCGGGCAGGAGGCTGTCATGAGGCTCTGCCCAGGACCCCAGACCTGCTTCTTGGTCCTACCATCCAGGACTCCTTTGGGTTTAGAATTTGGATGTTCTCAACCTGCTGTCACTGCTGCCCGGCCCCTGAGGCCCCGTGGTCCAGATAACCCTGGGCAGGGCTCTTCCTCGCCTTCCTGGAGGGAGCCAGGAAACGCGGCAGTGGGCAGGGCCCAGAAGCTTCGAGGAACAGCTGAGGCCGGAAGTGGGGAAAGAATTATCAGAGCAACCCGGAGGCCCAAGGTGAGTTGTAACAGCGACACCAGCAACACTGACATCACCCTCTTTCTTCCGCCCACCTATTGTGGACTCATAGGTGTCCAGAACCCTAAGTGTGACCAGGACACGCTCCTCTGTGGCACGCTCTACTGCCCACTCTACAGACCGAGGGGCAGGGGGTTGGCCCCATGCAGCATCTGCTCTCCCAGACAGATGCCCCAGGCCTCGCCCAGAGGGCAGCAGGCGCACAGCTGCGGAGGAGGGCTGCTTCCCTGGGTCACAGACTAGTTGTTCTACTTTTTTAACTTAAATAAAATTTGATTTGTGTAGAAATGTCATTAAATACAGAACTTACAAGGGACTTTAAATCATCCATAATCGGGGTGAGACTTGGAGGAGGTGGAGCCCTTCGAAGTAGGACATGCCCACCTCCAGGGCGGCCCTGCAGCTGGGGTCCCGGCCCCCGGTGGGTGGGACAGGGGCCCCTCTGTGGGTGGGTCTCTTGCTGGCCAGCTCGGCACAGGCCCTGGTGACCAGCGAATTCTGGCCACGAGTGTTTGGAGAGCAGGGCTGCCTGTCTGTCTTAGGAGGGGTGGCCTCTGGCCATGACACTGTCCCCTCTGGCTAAGCCCGATCCACTCTGGGGTTGGGCAGCAGGCAGGGCAGGGAGGCCGGACTGTGCACCAGGAAGGAAGGAAGGGAGGGCCAGGCTTCTGGGGCCAGGGAGCGGGGGGCGGGGGGCAGGGCCTGGGCATCCTGCAGGGCTCCAGTAGGGTCAGGTACCCCAAGCCCAGAGAGAGATGGAGGCAGAGAGAGGCGAAGACACCTGCTGAAGGTCACAGAGCGAATGAGGGGACCCAAATGAGGCCTATGGGCACCAAACCAGGGTCTCTCCCTGCAGCCCACCCAGCTGCAGCCATGGGGAACAAGAGGCTCCTGCCAGCCACAGCCCTCCTCACCATTCACAGACCCACCCAGGCACCAGGAGGATGCCCCAGTCCCAAACGGCCTCGGCCTCGACGTGTGGAGAACTCAGTGCCCAAGGCCCTGGCTCCTGGGCACCTCTACCTGCTGCACTTGCTGCGGGTGCAGAGGCACCATCAGGGCCCACTGGGCTGCAGAGCCCCATGGAACCCCAGTTCCTACTGTTCCATGTGCCCTGGAAATTAGCATTTAAAGCTTCTGAACAGACCCAGCCTCCTGTCTGTCGGTCCATCTATCTACCCACCCACTCCTTGGACTGCTGGGTGCCAGGTGCTGTGGCCAGTGCTTCACTTAATTCTCAAAGCAGCCCTGACAACTAGAACACATGGACAGGGATCTTCCCCTACTGTACAGCTGGGGAAACTGAGGCTCTGAGACACAGCCTTGTTCAAATCCACTCAAACATCAGAGCAGTGGGGATGGAGTCTGTGCTGAGCCAGGTGCCCTCCGGGCCAGGTGTTCAAGCTGGTGGAGTGGGTCCCTGCACCTTGGGGTCCTGGGGGGAGACAGACTGTGGGGTGTGGGGTCTCTTGATCCACCAGACTCCAGGGCAATCAAAGTTCACGGCTGTTGTCCTAGACCCAGGATCTCATCCAGACTCCTGCTCCTCGTCAGCCTCGGAGGACTCAGTTTCCAACCCTCTGCACCCCGCTTTCCTGTGCTGCGGGTGTGTGGCACTGGGGGAGGGGTAGCTCCTCAGGGAGCAGAGTGGGGGCATGTGGTGTTCCCCTCCTGGGCCCCACTCTCCCGGTCCTACTCAGCCTCCCAGTTAGTAGGATACCCCCAAATTGGCTGCATTTCCTGGATGCCCCAATGGGCAGGGGCTTTGTCCAGCTGAGCTGCAGCCCATCAAGGCCTCTGGTAAAATCTGCCCTGTGGGGAAAGGAGCAGCAGATCAGGAAGGACAGGACACAGCTCCCCGTCCTGGCTGCTTAGCTCTTCCAGGCGGAAGTGTGTCTGTCCTGCTGCTGAGGCCCATGCCACCCTGCAGAGCGCTTGTGGGCCCCAGATTCCGTGGGCCGAGGGCGGGGAGCAGTCAGTGGGGAACCTGGCCCAGTGTAAGCACCCGGAGCAAATAAACAGGCAGCCAAGTGCGTGTGGGGTGTGCTCAGGAGCCCTGCACGAGTGCCAGCTCTGCCCTGGCACCTGCCCGGCTGGTCCCCGGCCCGAGTTCCTTCCACTGTACCTGGTCCGGCCCATGCGGGCTGTTTCAGCAGCAGCCTTGACGTGTGTACTCCATCCTTTCCCTTTTCAAAGGTCTCCGGGGAACTTTCAGTTTCTTGGGTAACTTTCTTTTGTTTTTTTGAGACTGCGGTCTTGCTGTGTAGTTCAGGCTGGCTTTGAAGTTACCAAATAGCCTGGGCTGGCCTCTAGCTTGCAGTGATCCTCCTGCCTCAGCCTCCTGAGGGCTAGGATTAAAAGCATGCACCACCACACCCAGCCATTTGGGTATCTTTCAAAGGTGCTGATTTTTTTTTTTTTTTTTGTACTGGGGATCAAACTCGGGTCCTTTCACTTAAGAGGCAGGCGGCAGAACCACTGAGCTAAATACCCGGCCCTCAAAGGTGCTGATTTCTAATGACACCCGGGTCTTCCTGGGGTAACATAAAAAGCAATGAACTGGGACGGTGGGGCTGGGGATTTAGCTCAGTGGTTCTGCCGCCTGCCTTGACCTGGGACTGTGCCTTTCAGACACTGTCCCCAACCCTCACCAGCTGCAGGGCTGGCTGCACTGTTCTGCACCCCTGGGAACAGCACTGCCCTCTTCTATGGACAGAGGTGGTGCTGCTGGGGTGCTTCCATGGCCCCACATGCCTTACGCCACTGCCTCGACTCTTTACTAAATCATTCTTCTCTTAAACGCTCACTTAGGTGCACTGCAGTACTGACAAGGGTATCCAGAGCCAGAGGGCGGCACTGCGAATCTCCGGCAGTCCCGGTTCCCACCCCTGCCCTCTGTGGAAGGCACCCATTTCACAGACCAGGAAAGCGAGGCCAGGCACAGGAGTGCTGCCTGTGGCTCCACAGCGGGTGAGTCACACGGTCACGGCTCCTCGGGGCTCAGGTGGAAGCTCCTTCCATCCATGAGCACACTGAAGGGCTGGTCCCTCCGCCAGGCACCGTCACTCCTAACTGCCCTCTTCCACAGCAAACGCTGCTGGGATTGTAGGTGATGGTGTCTCCACCGCCCCGGGGGCCACCCTGTGCCGGATGCTCAGGCCACCCCTCCGGTCCTCCTGCCCACACACCCAGCAGCCAGGGGATCCAACCTGCCGCTTGGGGAGCTGAGCCTCAGGGAGACATGTGGGCCGCTCAACGCCACAAGTCAGGTGGCAGGCGGAGGCCCAGAGACTGAGCAGGAAGAGCAGAGCCCTTGTTCACGAGCACATTTATGAGGAAGGAAAGAACTGTGTGTCGATGACGTGATGAAACTCAACGCTTAGCGCTGGATGAGAATAACAAGGGGGCCTGGATGGGGGATGCCTGGGTGCTCTTGGTGTTGACGGGGAGGCTGAGGGCATGGTGGTCCCAGTCTTGCCCAGGGCGAGGAGCCCTCCCCAGGAACCTGGGCAGCAGTGGGACCCCTGCTTCCAGGGCCATCTGGGCCTGCTAGGAGGAGTGGAGCCTTCCCTGCCTAGAGGAGTCAGGGCGGAGACAAGTTCTGCCTGGGATGCTCTCTGGCGAAAAGAGAATCTCCTCCCCTGGGCCATGTCCTCACCTCACCTCTGCTGCCGGACCACAGAGGTTGGCATAGATCCCACCCTTTCCTTTCTGGAACCAACGTGAGGGCAAAGGAGGCTCCTTGGGGATGCCACTTCCACATCCTCCTGTAAGCCACAAGCTGCTCTGGGGCTGAGTGCACACTCGTGTGCCTGCACACATGTGCACGTGGGTGTCATCTTCACAGATCCCCCACCCTTGCTGTACACACAGGGCCATCCTGGGCACCTCCGTGCCCTCCGGCTGACCAGGCTGCAGAGAGCTGGGACCACAACAGAGGATGAGGGAACACGGGGCCTCAGGGAACCCCTGCCCACGCTAGCCACACCCTGGTGCCAGGCTTGGGCCACCCCACTTCGGGAGGGTCCCTGGCTTTAGACAGGCACCTCCATCAGGCACACACAGGACAAGGCTGGCAGCCACACTGCTGTCCTGGAGGTGCAGGTCCAGGGCCGGTGCCCTGAGCACGGGGCAAGGCTCCTTCTGAAAGTAGGGGTGTGAGCCAGGAAGAAGGGCATTGCTGAGGTCTCCAGACCCGAGCTTGTCCCTGGGACCACAGAGCTCAGCGAAGGCTGGCAGTGTGGCAGCCGAGGCCCCAGCAGGGCTCGGGGAACCAGGCGTGTGGGATTGAGACAGGCCAGAGGCAGCTTGGCAAGAGGCCTGCGGGCAGGGTGAGGCCTCGAATTCTACAGTCAGAGAGCTGAGGCCTGGGGGGGCAGGATGGGCCCACGGCACCCAGCTTGGGATGGCACCACCTAAAGCAGGCAGGGCCTCCCTCTCCTCCACGCTGTCCCCACAGCACGCCCTGCACGCAGCTTCCTGGGCCTCAGCAACACCCGTCAGAGCCACCTGCCAGCGTCACCGTTACAGGAGGCTCCTACATGCACACACAACTCTAGTGTGCACCCGCAACCACACGGGTACCCACACAGGGCCACGGACCCCCACCCCCACCTAGATAGGGGACCTGCCGTCCATACACCAATTCACTCAACACACCCTGTGTCACACAACAAGCACGCAGAGCGTGCACAGCTCAGACAAGATGAGCAGCCACACACTGGTTCTCTCTCTCTCTCTCTCTCTCTCACACACACACACACACACACACACACCCCAACTCAGCTCTCGTGTGCAAGCGATCATGCAAACAGCTGCTCATGCACAAAACCAGTTCAAATGCCTAGACACACGCACACCTGTGCTCTTAACGCACACACAGTGGTCAAAACACACATGCCGCCCCCTACAGAAAAATTCACACACGTGCCCACAGCCACCATAGGCACACAGACACACAAAGTCACAGACAAGCTCCGAACAAACCCACTCACACCAGAATGTGCAGAAATTCATGTGCGTCTGACATCGGGGCACATGTATGCGCACACTCACACACAGGTGTGTAAACGTGCACCCTGCACTTGTGCCTAGGCCCCAAGCACACATGCACACACATCTCCACACAGGCATCATCCGCGTGTCTGTGTGCTCACGCATGCACAGGGTGTATGTTCCTAGTCGCCACACACAGCCACTTCACACATCCTCGTGTGTCTTCACACTTGCGCATGGACTCAGCCCCCAGATACGCATCCTGCTCAGCCACACTCATGGTCACACCCAAACCTGCCCACCCTGAGCGAGTCAAAGATGCAGCAAGCACGCTGCCCGAGGACGGGGACGGGACTGAGACGGAGTGAGTCCCCACGCCCAGGCCTGCCCGCCCGTGACGGGGCACTCACAGCAGCTTCAGGATCTCCACGTAGCAGCCGAGTGTGCGGTCGGCCTGGGGGCCCAGCTCGATGCTCATGGTGCTGCAGGCAGGGCTGACCATGAGGCAGTCGATGAGGTTGGGCTCGCTGTCGTTGCCCGTACTGGCCGTCAGTGCTGGCTTGGCAGTGCTGGTGCGCTCCACCTCCACGTGGATCTCGCTGGAGGCCACGACCACCGACTTGAGCCGCGCGTCAGACAGCGTGGCTTCCTGAGACACCAGGTCTGGGCTGGGGTGCAGAAGGCGCAGAGGTAAGGTGGGCTTCCGGTCGCATGGCTGCTGGCAGCCGTTCCGGATCTCCTTCAGGCTCGGGGAGTTGTCACGGCTGGGGGAAGAGGAGACGGAGTGCGTGATTGGGCACGGCGTGGTACACTTGGAGGCACAGGCGCGACCTTCAGAATGGCCCTTAAACCACAGCCTTGGCTTCACGCAGGGGGACCGGGGTGTCTGTCTCCCTCCCCAGTCCTCATGACAACAGGATCTCCACTGTGATCCCTGCTCTGGGAACGAGGACAGGGAGGCTCAGCAGGGTGAGTGCTCGCCCAACATGCCACCAGAGGAAGTGCAGGCTGGAAACCCAGACCCGGGGTCCCTGCAGCAGGGAGGGGCGCTCAGGACACATCTGCAGGATGGGGAGGCAGGTTCGTCTCTGCCCCAGCCACCAGCCTGCCCTCGGCATTCACCTCTGCCTGGCGCCTCCCCTGGCCTCCCCAGGCACCCCTGTGCCCGCTAGACAGTCTGCCTCTGCTTGCTTCCCGCAGTCCAGCTGTCTCCCGACTTCCACACCAGTGTCCCCCGGGGCTGATGTCTGTCCAGCCAGGTGACAGCTCACATCCACTCTCACCAGGGACCCTACCCAACGGCTGTCAAACCCTTGACTCCAGCCTGCGCCCCGCCCCCCAGGAGCACTCCAACCCCGACAGCATCTCCATGACGCCTGCCCGGGTGGCACCAGGTGCTAACTGAGGAAAGGGCTCCGGGACATCACTAGGGTCACATTTGTGTGGAAAATCGTGACATGGGGCCTCTTTCCTGCAGGACTTGTCAGAGCCTTGCCCTGGTCCAAGCCCCCCTCTGTGAGTGGGCCAGTGGGGGGCGGTGCATCCTATTGGGCAGGAGAGACAGCAGTGTTTCCAGGTACACTCTCTGAGCCACCACCTTGGACATCCAGGGGAGGAGACGCTCCCTGGGGCCAAATGACCGGCCTCCAGGCTGGGGCTCATTCATGAGTCTGGGAAGCAGGGATCTGAAACCGGGCCTCTCTGACTGCTCCCCACTAAAGTGTCTTCCCCTGGAGCCCTGTGAAGGTCTCTTCTGCCAGGAAGTCTCCCTTGATTTCTTTTTCCAAACACAGGCACCTGCCTTGCTCTGAACTAATGCATGGGGCTCCACCCATCTGTACCCCAAGTCCACCGAGCTGGGGGTCTCAGGGGTACAGCCTAGTTTCCTCCCGTGTATGGTCAGGCTGAGATCCCCTCACTGCTCCTCGTGACTCTGAGCATTGTGGCATGATAAGAAACAGCTGCCGGTCCGAGACAGTCCCTCATGTGCCACACACGAGAGCCCTAGGCTCCACGTTGGCCTGGGCCTTGCACACGGCAGCTCCTGTGCATAGCAGGGTCTGAATTTATCTTGGTCCTGCCTGGAGCCAGGGCTAAGCAGAGCCCACTGAGGGTGTTTAATAAATATGCTCTGAAACTTGGGGGAGGCGGGACGATGGCCCACTGGCTAACGCCCAAGCATTTTAGGGTTGATGGAAAACTGTGTGTGGTCCGTAGGGGGCCAGGGCGACCTGAATCTCCCTTTGGTTCAAACTTAATTTGTTCTCTGAAAGCTCAACACTCCACTTCCCACTGTTTGCCTTAGCTGGGATTTAGGAGTGGATTCTCAAGGCTGTTTGGCTCCGACTGGTGATTTTCCAGAGAGCCGCGCTAACCTGGGTCAAGCTGCCTGTGCTTTTCTGCCTGAGAGTACATTGTGTGCCCAGTGGGAGCGCCGCGTGGCCCGGAGGACAGCACAGCTCTATCTTGGAGGAACTGACCAATGGGCGTGGGGGATCTGAGTCTGGGAAGCATCTTGGCAGCATCAGGTTTCCTGGGGTGATGTCCTGGAGGAACTAGCAGTAGCATGGGCACCGAGGGGGCTCAGCTGTGCTGGGCTGGGAGTCAGAGCCAGCCTGTGAGGGAGGCGGAGGGCCTGCGTCTTCCTCCCCACGCCTCCACCCTGACACCCGAGGCTGCAGGTGCCGCCTGCGGGTCCCCAAGGTCATGCTCGCCCCACCCACCACCCTCTACCCAGCAGCAGCCCGAGGCATCAGGAACTGAAATTGCAGCTGTCCCTCCCCTACTGCAAACCTGCTGTGAACTTGTAATGTTCTCAGGACAGAAATTCTGCATTGTAACAACACAGCTCTGAACTCAAGGTGTTCACTCCAGCTACATCTTTCACTTCTTTTCTCTCTCTGCTCAAGGCATGCTAATTCCTGCTGTTCTTCCACCTTCAGTGTGCAGCAGAATCAGCTGCAGAGTTTAAGGATGCAGATTCCCAGGGCCTTGTCCTGGGAACCTGGATTCTAAAGCAGCAGTCCAGGTGATTCTGAAGCAGGTGGTCAAGACCCTCACTTGGAGGGGGCCGGGGATTTAGCTCAGTGGCACCACGCCTGCCTTACAAGTGCAAGATCCTGAGTTCGATCCTAGTACCAAAAACAAACAAAAAAAACAAAACAAAAAAGACCCTCACTTGGAAAAACACCATGAGTACTGGCAACTCCATTGCTCCCCCCTAGGCCTTCACAGGCACTGTTCTCTCCACGTAGACCACCCTCTTCCTGACTCTCACCTTGCTAACATCAGGTGGTGTCAGCTTAAATGTCCCCTCCCTTAAGGACCTTTCAGCAGTGGTTATTTTTGAGTGTCAACTTGACTGGTTTGGGAAACACCCAGGAAAACACTAAAGCACGCTTCTGGGCGTGTCTGTGAGATGTTTCCAGAGATGACTGGTATGTGGGACAGCAAACTAGGGGAGGAGACCCACCCTGGATATGGGAGCACCATCCAATAGGGTGGGCCTGAGGGACACAACTGGAAGGTGGAGGATGTCCACCAGCATGTCATCCCCTCTTCCTGTCTACAGCTCTGCTCTACCACATGGTCCCCACCCTGATGTCCCGTCTCACCACAGGGCCAGAAGAAAAGGAGCCAAGGATGAGGGACTAAACCTCTGAAACTCTGAGCCAAAGTAAATGTTTCCTCCTTTAAAATGCCAATGTCAGGTATTTAATCACAGCCGAGAAGCTGGTGAATACACCTTCCTCACCTCCCACTAGAGCAGGAGTTCTTGACTCTGGTCATAGGAGTCCAAACAAACAAACAAACAAACAGGGCTAGGCCGGGGATTTAGCTCAGTGGTTTCGCTGCCTGCTGCGCAAGCGCAAGGACCCGAGTTCGATCCCCAGTACCAAAAAAACCCAAACCCCCCCCAAAACCCCAAAACAAACAGGGCTAGGGATTTAGCTCAGTGGCACCATGCCTGCCTCGAAAGCACAAGGTCCTGAGTTCAATCTCCTGTACCAAAACAAAAAACAAAACAAAACAAAAATCAAAGGAAGGATTGAAAAGTGCCAGGGCCACCCAATTAAATCAGAGTGGCAGTGCAGGAGGCCCAGGCATCCTTCTCCTTACTAGAGAGAGCCATTGCTCGCAGAATGAGGCCAGATTTCAGACCACAAAGTCCTGTGCTCCCACCGTGAGGTGCAGCAAACCTTTCGGCCAGCCCTGGTGTCTACAAACTTATGTATTACACACACACACTCCACACTTGTGCATGCTCACATACACACACGCACACCCTGCCCAGCTGGTGGGAAGCCTTCAGCTGCAACACGCGTTCTGAAAGCCCAGGCGCCACGCAGCCACTGGTGCTGACTCAGTGTCTGCTTTGTCCTCAGCATCCCTGGCAGCAGCTACTCCACCTCCCCGGCCCAGCCACTGACTTTGACACGACCCCACAATAGGGTGCGGCACGTCCCCACACAGGCTCTCCCGGCAGTGGGAGCGACTGACCTGTTGATGAACTCTTCGTAGCAGGAGTAGATGGCAGCCAGGCACACGGCCACCAGGTTGGGCAGGACCCGGGGGTGGGGGCAGTGCCCCGTGGGGCCGTGCATGCTGGAAAAGAGCAGAGGGCAGGTGAGAGGCTGCATATGGAGGGCACGTGGGCACCTCGGCACTCAGGCCACCCCTCCCGGGCTTTGCTCCTGGCTGCCCCAGTGTGGGCGGCAGAGGGTCCGGCTGCAACCAGATTGCAGATCCGTGGTAGCTGCTTGGAGCCCAGGTGAGCAGCCCAGCAAGCTCCTGATGGCACCCCAGTGTCGCAGGCCTCGACATGAGGAAGTAGTGTGCTGTTCAGTGGTGACACTGAGAATTGAGTGCTCCGATTCCTGAGAAACCTCAGCACATGGTGGCTGGGGCGCCACAGGGTTCTGGAGTAATTTTTCATGACACTGCTTTCTTAGGGTCATCTTAGCACAGGGTCCAGAGCAGTCACCGAGTCCTCAAGGTCCCAGCTACCTTCACTTGCCAAGGCTGTCTCTGCTGCCATTTCCTGTCCGGAGAATGGGCTGCTCTGGGCCTGGTGAGGACACCCGAAAACTTTCTGGGAAACTCATTGCAGCTGCTGTCACTTAGGTCTAGCCTGACAAAAGGATGCAAGCCAACCCCAGGGGTCCTGAAGTCACCAGAGACATGGAAATGCGTCCTGAGTGGGAGGTGGGTTTCTTTTCAGGAATCCACAGAACTGAGATGACTAGGATTTTCTTAGGAAACGAGAAGAGTTAACAACAAGGACTGAACCTGTGCTCCGCTCCTGCACTGTGCTTAGCACCTCACCCATTCTCCAAGTAACCAGATGGGGTGGGGACCAGCAACCTCATTTTATAGACGGGGAAACTGAGCCACAGACCAAAAATTGAAAAATAAAAAAGCAGAGCAAACGAGCCCCAAACACCGGAAGCCAGAAAGAACAACAGTATTTGGCTGGCTCTTGGAAAGCTTGGGGGTCTGAGGCTGGAGCCCTAGATGCTGACCCTTAGGGCCACCAGCTGGACTCCTTCCCGGAACTCAGCAACTACAGCACAGGGGAGGGGCCGAGGTGATGCTGACATTACTCAGGACTGGCACCATTTCTGGAGTCCCAGTGGACAGCACACACTGAGGTAGGCTTCCTCCTGCAGCATCCCATCGGGCTGCAGCTCCCTCCCCGAATCCCAGGAAGCAGGTTCAGAGAGGTACAGCAACTGGCTCAAGGCCACAGAGCAAGCAAGCGGCTTGGCCCAGACCCCACATGGTGGGAGGAGCCAGTGGGGTGCATAGAGGGGACACGGGGCCTCGCTGGGTGTCACAGAGCAGGCGGCTCCCTGGTGGACAGGTGCATGGGGACCATGGACACGGAGACCCACCTCTGAATGAATTTCTTCACCACCTCCATGCCAGCGTTGAGCTCATTCAAGGCGAGGATATACTCCTGAGTGAACAGCCTCAGCCGTGGGCACTTCCCGAAGTCCTGTGGGAGAGGGCAGGACTGGGACGCAGAGCAGGGCACCCCTCCTCCCAGCCCTGACCCCTGGGGGCCAGGCGGTGTCAGCCACACGCTCGGGCTTCTTCCTGGCACCACCCCAGGGCCCTGTGGGACCCCAGCCCAGCTCCCCGTGTCCTCAAACTGCCGTGCTTGGTGAGGAGATGCCTGCCCTTCCTTCTGAGTGACAGGTGGGAACGTGGCCCCCAAGCCAGGGCCCTCCTGGGGGGAAGGGGCATGCCTGGTGCAGCCTCCTGGGGCCATCCCCTGACTAGGTAGCCCCAGCTGCCCCTGGCTCCAGGACCAAACTCTGGGAACACCTGTGACTGTGTGCTTTAGGCTGGAGAGAAAAAGCCACCCTCAAAAGTCACACGAGCCAGGCATGGTGGTGCATGCCCACCACTCGGGAAGCTGAGGCAGGAGGAGCTCAAGTTTGAGGCCAGCTTGGGCTACATAGTAAGACCCTGTCTCAAAAAATAAAACAAAAAGGTGCATGAGACGCAACAGGCAGGCAGACAAGATTAGGAAAGGATGGACAAAGGTGAGTGTATGTGAGAAGCGTGGAAGGAGGTGTGTGAGATGCTGTGAAGGAGACCTGAGTGTGATGACGCGGCCTGCGGAGGGCACACGAGGGTGCGGAGGCCAAGGTGGCCGCTGTGACAGCGCCATCTGCAGGTGGGAGGAGGTGCTGCAGCGCGGGGAGGACCACGTGAGTCCACAGCCCGGGGAAGCTTCACCCAGCAGCCAGCCCAGGACAAGGGAGCCTCTTCTCCAGCCGACAGACTAACTGGAGGCTGACACCACCCATCAGCAGGCCGGGGGGGGGCGGCTGCTGGGGAGCTAACTGGGAGAAACAGAGCGTCCAGGAAGAAGGGTAGCACGGCTGTCCCACTCCCACGGTCAGGCTGTCAGGGCATGGCTCGCTCCGAGACGGCAGAGGGGTGCTTGGTGTCTCCAGCTCATCCTTCCTCTCCTTAGGGAAATCCACTGATACAGCAGCCCGAGGGCTGGGGTGCAGCTCAGTGGTGGGGTGCTTGCCTAACCCAGGCCAGGCCCTGAGCTTGATTCCCAGCACTACCAAAAAAAAAGCAACTCCAAGCTGAGTGTGGTGACACACACCGGGAACCCCAGCACTCTGGGAGGCTGAGGCAGGAGGATCACAAGTTTAAGCCCAGCTGTACAGCACCCCCACACCAGGACCCCTGAAGGCTACAGGGACTCAGCCTGAGGCCAGGCCACAGCTGTCCACTCTGGGTTCACCCCGGAGCTGCCTGATTTCTGGCTGATTCATGTGGACAACATTCCAGGCTGTAAAGCTCACTGAGCTCCAGAGAGAAGCTGCATCTGAGCCCTGGGAGCTGTCGGGGTGCTGTGTCCCTTTGATGTCAGAGGTTCTCCCAGAGCCTCAGGAGTGTGCAGGAGTGGGGTCACCTGCGCAGGAGCCACCCTGGCCCGTGCACCTGTGCATGCAGCTGTCTCTGGTGAGTTACAGCCCCGCTTTGCAGGAGGAGCCTCAGAACATTTGCTCTGGCCTTTCAAAGGGCTCGACTCTCCCCGCCCCACACCCTTGGGGACCTCAGAGTTGTTAGGCAGAGGCCTTTTCCTCCCTTGTCCTCCCACCCCTGAGGGAGGTTTCCCCCGTGGAGAAAGCACTACCTAGGGCATTCTTGTCTCACACGAAGAAAACAAATGAGTTTATCCCAAATCCGAGAGGATCTCAGAAATAAGCAATAATTCAATTACAGCTTGTGATCGCTCAGGGTAGAGAATGGTAAAGAGCACTCATTCCAGGACCAGGACGATTCACTGAGTGGACACTGCCTGCCCAGAATGCTGCCCGGGGAAGGAGAAGCTGTCTCTAAATCGGAAGGAAGACTGCAGGCATCGATTAATGATGTCTGCCACGGATGCAGGAGGGAAGGGCTGCAAGCTACGTGCGAAGAGGGCTGAAGGGCCTGGCCTCGGGTGTCTGTTCCAGCTGCTCCTCAGACCCTGGTTCCCTGCCAGCCTTTCTGGGCCCTGGGTTCCTCCCGGGTGTACGATGTCACAGGGCTAATGACATCACACACTCCCCGAGCTCTGCATTCTGCCTGGCTCCAAGAAAGTGCACAGTGAGCACCTGAGTGGAGGCTGGCTGCTCCTACTCACAGCTGGGCCCCGGGACCAGGTGGCAGACCCTGATGATTAAGTTTCCCCACATGTAGTATGCAGAAAATAATATTTGCCGCTGTCACTGGGAAGATGGGATGAAATCTAAGGGCCACACAGGTGACAGTGCCACTGAATTCTCCGTTTGTATCTATAAAAACAAACTAGCGCCATCCTTCATGAGCTCTCAGTCGTGTCCCCTCGTGCTCATGCCCCTTCTGTCTGGGGACACCACTGCACCCCCACCTTGGGCTGTGTCCATTTCTCACTTTCCTTGCTTTCCATGACTGGGATGGTTCTGGGGCGTTTTGTAGACTGTCCCTCAACTTTGCTAACCGTGAGCCTGGGCCCATGGGCTATGAGGGGGACCCCAGGGTAAGCGCTGTTTTCACACTCATGTCGAGGGCCCACTCTGTGAACACGATGCATCACTGTTGGCATCGGCTTTGATCACCCAGCTGGGGTCAGGTCTGCCAAGTTTCTCCACCAGGAAGATATTTTTTTTTCTACTTCTGGGATTGAACCCAGGGCCTTTGGACTGAGCTACATGTTCAGCCTTTTAATGCTCTTCTCCCTCCCACGCTGTGGCCCTGTACACAGCCCACCCAAGGACATGGAGGCCAAGCACGCTGCTGGAAACCTGTCTTTTCCTCTGGCCACAGCATTTCTGTATTCTCACTACGGTGAAAGCATCCTTCCTATTGCTTTAATGGAAAAACGACAGCCAAGGAGGCGCAGGCTGCACAAAGCCCCAGCTCCTCATTCAGAATCCACTGGGCCAACCCCGCTCCCAAACCTGCGGGAAACCAAAAGGCTGGGGCGGCTCAAGAGGCCAGCATCAGACACTCACCATGTTATGCTTGAGGATTCTCTGCACCACGGGTGTGAACACCTCGATGACCACCATGGACCGGGGCCGCTCTCTGCAGTGCTGCGGGCAGAGGGGCTCGGTCAGCGTGGGCGGCAGCATCCTGTCAGCAGCCAGCCACTTCTGGCAGGCCGGGGACCTCGAGCCCCACGGCAAGCCCGCTTCTCTTGCTGAATACGGCTGCAGAGCTTATTTTAAACCAGACTTTGTATTTTAAGAGCAGCTGAAGAAGATGTAGAGGTGTCCCGTGTGCACCCCGTCCCCCTGGCCACACAACCACCCTGCTTGTTTTGGGGATGAACCTGCGCTGGGCGTGACTTCACCCAGGCCCACGGCTGGCCTCAGTTACCTTGGTGATGCGCACACTGCGGGGTCTGGACAAATGACAAGGACGTCTGCACCTCAGGTGCTCCGCCCAAAGCCTTCTGTGCGTCGCCTTCACCCTCCCTCCCCACACCCGGGCCCCACTGATCCCGTGCTGGCTCTGTAATCTCACTTTTGCCAGAATGTCACATCCAGGCCTTGTATCCTTTATGTGAATTGCAAGGGACTCAAGTGCTTCAAGTATTTTTGGCTTTCGGGATGTTTGCACATACACAATAAGTTATCTCGGGGAGGGGGGGACCTCAGTCTAAACCTGAGAACCATTTATGTTCTGTATACTTTTGCCCATAGCCCACAGGTAATTTCCTATTGTATTTTAATGTGTTTATGTTTTCTTTAAAAAGTTTTCTGTTGAATTGTTTTTGTGGTACTGGGGTTGAATTCTGGGTCTCTGCACTGAGCTATATCCTCAACACCCTTTTTATTCTCGATTTTGAAACAGGGTCTTCTTAAGCCACTAAGTTCCCCCGGTTGGGCCCCAACCTGTGATCCTCCTGTCTCAGCCTCCCAGAGTGCTGGCATTAGAGACGTGCACCACCACAGCCAGCAGCCTGTCTGACGGTGACTTGGCAGGTACGCAGTTTCCCACTCATGATGTCTTGTCAGGGCTGGATAGTTTTGGATTTGGGAACATTTCAGATTCGGGGTTAGGAATGCTAAATGGACAACTGGACTTTCATAGCATGCAGCTGTTTTGGTTTGGTTTCTCTCACTTGGTCACGTATTTAAGGTTCCTCCCAATCTTTCCGTGGCCTGACAGCTCATTTCAAGGCTGAGTACAACGCACTGCTTGCAAGTACCATGGTTTCTTCATTCATTCACCTACTGAAGGACATCTTGGTTGCTTTCAAGTTCTGTAAATTATGACTAAAGTTGCTATAAACACCTGTGTGTAGATTTCTATTTAGATATAAGTTGCAAGTCATTTGGGTAAAAACCAAGAAGCATCATAGCTTTCTTTCCTGCCCCCTTCATTTTTTTTTTTTTTTCAGTACCAGGATCGAACTCGGGTCCTTGCGCTTGCAAGGCACGTGGCAGAACCACTGAGCTAAATCCCCGGGCCCCCTGCCCCCTTCACTTTGTTGGAGTAAAAAAAGCAGATGGCAAAAGATCTTTTGTTTGTTTTTTGTTTTGATTTTAAAGGCTAAGACTGTCTCAGAAGACACAGACAAGGAGTCCGCTCTGACACAATTCTTATCTGTTCATGAGACTTGGAGAATTAAGTTTGAGCAAGCCTGACCTAATGGAGCTTGAAAATCAAGCCTAAGAACAGCCATACTGGAAATTCTCTGAACCCTCCGCCATGACTTAAGAATCAGGCAGTGCTGTGCAGGCCTCGGGCTCAGCTGCACTCTCTTCACCAGCATGGCGCTGTTTGGAGTTGCTGCCCACACACGCTTCTAGCCACATGGCCCCTGGAGGTGCTGAGCCTGCAGACCCTGCAGGAGGACGGGGGCCCAGAGAGGGAGACTAGGGCTTTCTGGGGCATCCAGATGTGTAAACTGTCCTCAGATCCTGAGTTCCAGGCTTGGGTGCCGGCCACCAGCTGCCCAGCAGGTCCAGGTTGCCCGCTCGGTCTCCCTCCAGTTCCCCCCTGGGCTGCAACCCAAGGGGAAAACAGCCGGAGGTCCACGGACCACTGGAGCCCCTCAACCCCAGAAGGCAGGAAATGCCAGGCGGGTTTCTCCCACTTCACCCCTTCCCAAACCATGCTACCATGCACCCTAGGTAAGGCTGACTTTGAACAAAGCACCATGGTTTTAGAATAAATGTTTGGAAACCACGAGGTCTGGGAGAAACCCCAGCTGAAGAGGACAGCGTGGGGTGGGCACATCTGGATTAAACCGGGTGGACCATGGGGAGAGGGGACCCGAGGTGACTCTGTGCTACTGGACTCCACCCAGGAGGGTCTAACACAGAATGTTGGGGACACAGCCCCCTTGTGCCCCAAGGAGCCGGATCTGTGTGCACACATGCACATGCTCGGGGGTGCTCTCCCTGCAGACCAGAGGGCACATGCTGTGCACAACTGTGCTAGGAAGGGGAAGGGTGTTCGGGCCCTGACACACACACCCGGGCACTTGGGCGAGCAGGTATGTGTGCCTGGGAAAGTCTTCTGATGGAGCGACGGGCCCGGAGGGGACAGCACAGCTCTGTCTCCCTTTCCAAGCTCCCAGCTCCTGACACTGCAAAGCTTAGCCTGTGATAAGGAAGGGGTGGGGACCCCACACTCTTGTGGTGAGGAGCCGGGGAGGGGAGGGGACGAGGGAAGTGAGTTAGCAGGAGTGAGACAGCGCCGGGCAGCGGCAGACCCAGGCCGGGTGTCTTTCCAAGGACCTCAAATCATTACATACAGTGCAAACTGGTTTGTGCGCCGGCCGGGCTCCCAGGCCACTGGGCTGGACCTGGGGCACGAGGGATGCCCGGTGCTCGTGTGGCTGGGCATGCACCGTGTGAATCCAGGTGCAGGGCTGGCACTGGGGCCCTGGGAGCAGATGCCCTATTGCACAGCCCCTGCAGGCTAACCTGGCGTTTGCTGCCAGCTTCCTCAGTTCAGGGAAAGCCCTGTGGCCGGGACCCCACCGTGGGCCAGCTGGTGCTCGGAGGAGCCTCGGCTAAGAATAACCCAGCCCTGACGTCAAGAGCCCAGAAAATCAGCTCAGGCGGCCTCCTGGGACAGCCGGGAAGTTATTCCAAAGACAGGCCAGACACTCCTCCCAGCCCAGCTGGGACCCTGCTCACTCTCCCAACTGCCTGCAGGCGTAGCCCTGAGAAGAGAGGCCCCGAATGCCCTCTGCCACACCCGGGACCCTGACCCAGGCACACCCACCCCGCAGAGGCAGCGCCGTACCTTGCAAAAGAATTCACAGAGATCTGGCGGTGGATGGTTGTTTTCCAGCAAAGGAGCGATTGCCTGAAAGACAAGGAACAGACACCAGTTGGCGCGATGCGCACAGTGGGGCCGGCGAGTGTGTCTCTAGGAGAGGCAGGGCTGCAGGGCACAGCTGGCCAGTGGCGGGATGGGGCCCAGCATGACCACAGGAGAGAGCGACACACAGTCAAAACAGCCTCCTGCCATCCTGTGGGGAGAAAAAGCCCATTTTCTAACCTAGGCTCCGATAAACAAGCTGATCAGACCCCCCTGGCCCAGAAACAGGGGTTTCATGGCCCACCGGCAGCTGTTCTTGTCCCCTACAGACCCACGGCCCCTAACTAAAAGGCAAATATGACGCTACACATCCTGCTGCTGTGTGTGAGGGACCTGAGCACGCTCAGAGTTCAGTGCCTATGGAGCCCTGGAGTCTCCCCTGCACACACAGACGGCTGACCACTCGGGCTGGTGGCAGGGTCCCGAGTGTAAACCCTGCCTCTGCCACTTCCTGGCGGTGTGGCCATCAGAGCTTCACCTCTCGGGCCCCTCGCTGCCCCTGGAAGTGTGAGCCAGGCCCTTGGTCCCCACTGCGAGGTCCCTCTGTGGTGTCCTATGCACTGCAGGGGACAGACTATGTCACCAGCCTTGACAGCTGCAAGCCAGGGCCCCCCACCCCGGAGTGGCACCCCAAGCTATCCCGAGACAGGCGAGCTTTCACTAAGGTGGGATGCTGCTCACTGCTCCTGGGCCTGATTTCCTCGAAAGCCTGCTCCGCCTAACTGTACAGTAATGACACTTCTGCTTGCTCTGGGGACCGCGGGGAGAGGAAGTGTCAACAGAGGTCGGTGAGAGCCACCAAGGGTAGATCAGGCACTCAGACTGAGCTCGCTGAGGACAGAGGTGACAGCTTCCAGCAAGTGCCAACCGTCAGGGTGGCCCACACGGCTGGGGACAGGCCCCAGGCTGCCCTGTCCCACAAGGGGGCACTGGCTACAGGTGACACTTGAAAATTATTACTCATTTTTTTGAGACGGGGTCTTGCTATGTAGTCCAGGCTGGCCTCGAACTCATGGTGATCCTCCTGGCTCGGCCTCCCAAGTGCTAGGGTTATAGGCATGAGGCCAGGGACACTTTAAAATTATAACTGACATGACACCACTGATTTGGGATGAAACGAAACCCACCCCCAGGGTCACGCTCCCCCGAGTTCCACCTCACATTCCCCGCACCCCAGGGGCCATCACTGCAATGACGGTGACAGCGGGGACAGGGGCTCAGCGCCCCCAGTGATGCTGGGTGATGGGTGTCAGCACGGCCCTTCCTCAGGGGTGAAGCTGAGGCCAGAGAGATGAAGACTGGGGCCAAGGGCACTGTCGGAAAGGGCAGAGCAGGACCTGAACCGTGCCTGTGACCCCAGGGCCAGCGTCCTTCTGCGTGTGGCCCACACCACCGGGGAACAGCTGTGGAGAGAACTGGCAACGAAGGGCCAAACACTGGCCCAGCAGGCTCGGTGGCCCTGTCCCTGTCCGCAGCTGCCACCCACGAGGACCAGTCCTGCCACCGAGACTGAACTCTGCAAGCAGTCACTGCAGGAAGGACGCAGGCAGGCGTGGTCCCCTTGCATTGGGTCCAGCCAGTCCCTGGACACCAGGCCACTGCCACCACCTCCTCCGACAGGTTGACTTCTGTGGCACTGGAGACTGTACCCAGGGCCTCTGCACTAAGCTGCATCCCAGCCCTTTTAAAATTTTTATCTCGAGACAAGGGCTCACTGAATTGCTAAGCTGCCCAGGCTGGGCCTGAACTTGTGATCCTCCTGCCTCAGCCTCCCAGAGTGCTGGGATGACAGGCGTGTACTTCCACACCTGGCTGCAGGTCTGAGCCACAGGGATGGGGTAGGTGGGATGGGAGGGACCCGTCAAGCGTGACAGTTGTGTGGGCTTGGAATTTTCAGGGCCACTGTTTCCCCTGGGAGGTCCTAAGTGCCTGTGTTTGTTTCCCTTCGTAGATGAAGAGACCAGGGGCCGGGAGGTGACTGGTGCTGCCCTGGTCACAGAGAGGTCAACAGTTTCAAATGCGTAATAAGCAAACCAGCCCATCTTTCTGCAGAATCCTCCTCAAATCCTCCTCCTGGCATTCTGTTCTGTAAGGAGCCCTCCCAGCCTTGGTGTCAGTAAGAACGGAACCGACAGATCCATTTCGTAGGCAACAAAACTGAGGCCTGGCTGGAAAGGACTGGAATAGGCATCTAGAGGGGCTCTGGAAGAACAGGGGAGCTGCCCCAGGCAGGAGCTGGCGCAGGCAGGACCTCTCTGTCCCAAGAGGAAGCTACTGGCCACTCACGAGTGTGGGCCAGGGGTGCATCTGAACCAGCAGTGCCCAGAACAGCTCTGGAAGGACTGCCTGCCCTCGAAAGTCACCAGTGCTGAAGGTGAGGGCCCAGGATACGAGATCCAGGTGTAATCTTTAGCCCTGGGAGGGTCTCCCTGACATACTGTCAGGTGAAGGAGCAGGAGGATGGTGAGTTCGAGGCTAGCCTGGGCTACACAGCGAGACCCCGACTCCAAAAACCAAAGAAACAAACCAACAGGAGCCCCGGGGCAGGGTAACTCATCTTGTATCTCATTGTTCCTGTGCAAAAAGGAAATCCCAGAGCACAACCCATGTGACTGTCCCCACCTGGAAACAGGGACTCTGGGGAGGGTCGGGGACAGGGTGAGCGCTTGTTTTTAACCCCGACACAGATGCAGGCTGAGGCCATGAGTTCCCCACCCATGCGCTCAACCAATCAAATCAAATACCTGGGGAAAACCCTGCTTCCCTGCAGAACACGGAGACCTTTGCTCCTTGCCGTCCCCTAAGCGACACAGCCCGACCACTACAGACACAGTGCCTACACTGCTGGACGCCAGGAGACCTACAGTGCCCAGAGCACTTACAGGTATAAACAGCAGCCTTTCTGTACAGGGACCCGAGCACCTGCTGAGTCTGTTGCCCTCAGGGTCCAGGCTCCCCATGTGCACACAGTGATGACTGGACTTTTATGAAAACAATCGCCCAAGGTCATGGCCAGGTTTGAACTCAGCTCTGAACTGGAACTCGGGTTTAGCATCAAGGCTTTTGGAGGGGCAGTGCTTGAATCTAGCGAGTTGTACCTGCTGGGCAAGTGTTCCACTAAGATATATCCTCGGCTTTTTTTATTTTAATTTGAGACGGAGTCACTAAGATGTCGAGGGTGGGCTTGAACTTGCAATCCTCCTGCCTCAGCCTCCTGAAGAGCTGGGGTAGGGGCATGCGCCGCAGCACCCGGCTAAGCCTACTCTTCACCACCACTGAGCACAGCTGGGTCTGGATGCGGGCCCAGGCTTCGGGGTGATCCCCAGCTGTTGGCCACTGAGGGTCCCCACTGCTCGGGTGCCAGGTCCATGCAACAGAGAGAGCTGCCCAGGTTCTGGTGAGAAACGAGCACAGAGATCGGCGAGCATGGGGTTCCTCGGGTCCACACTGCCTTCCCACGGCCCTGCAGACCGCAGTGCTCAGTGGGACCCTTGGGAGAGGAGGATGGACTCCTTCCCGGCACCACGCTCCTCTGGCTCCTCCTGCTTCTGCTGCCTGTCCGCCTCTCCCCGAGGAGCCTCTAGTGATCTCCCTCCCTGAGCCCTTCATGCCCGGCCTGGCTCCCTCCTCTGGGAAGCCCTTGGTATCCACTCCCAGGCAGAGGAGGCGGAGGGCCTCTCCTCTGTGCCCCCTAATACCCTGGGTCTGGTCTCCATTCTGAGCTGTCCCGCAGGTGCCCCACCCTACACGGCCCGCCCTGCTGAGCTCCCATCCAGGGACAGAGCTGGTGCCCGGCAGGCGCATGCAATCAGAAGTCTGCTGCTCGAACTGACACCAGCCACAGGGGTGGGGTGAGCGGGAGGAGGCCCAGGTGTCTCGGGAATTCAGCAGCCCCTCTCGGAGCACCTGCCATGAGCCAGCGCCTGTGGGGGCAGAGGACGCTGCCCTGTGTCTGCGACTTCCTGCTGTGCACGCGGGCCAGCAAGGCTCCTGGGAGAAGCCCCAGGGGTAGGGGGCTGGGACACTGCTCTTGACAGGCTCCAGCTGCAGGACCACCTGGGCCCCTTTGCCCAGGTTCTCAGTGCATGGAGCCCTATCTCTCACTTCCAGCTCTAGTTTTTTTCTCTCAGATTCCCATTTTCTTATGCTGTATGTGCCAGCAATGCTGAAACATCCAGAACATTGTTACTTCTGTGCCCTTGCATATTTTGTGTCCTCTTTCTAGGATGCCTTTACCCTGTTTTGCCACTTGGCAAACTCCTATTGATCCTTCAAAACCCCATTCCAAAGTCATTGGCTCTGGGAAGCTTTCTGGCTCCTTTCCCAGGGGAGTTTGTGATTCCACTCCGCACTGCATGTCTCTGTGTTGCAGTGATCACAGCTGTCTCCCTGCATCTGTCTCAGGCCTCTGTGAGTTCAAATGCACAGTACAGTGCTTGCACACTGTAGCTACCATTTTGTTTCTTCCTTCTCCCTACTGAGAGTCACATTTCATAGCTTAAGATTCCTGGGGATGATATTCTACCCCACAGGTGCTGACATCACTGTGAATCCCAGAAAATATCATCGCACTTCACACACGGGAGGGGATTAAAGCGGGTTCTGGTTGTGGGTTTAGCAGGAGACACCCGGGCTGAAGGAGGCCGCAGCCCAGGCCCACAAAGGACGAGCACCCGCAGGCCAGCTGGGCCTGAGCCTCGCAGCCCGAGGGGCCTGGCTGGGTGCCAGGGAGGACCTGCCCGGGCCTTGAGGGACTTACCACGATGATGTTCTCATGCTCCTGGGTGGTCAGGTTGGTGTTCTGGGGACAGATGGAGACAGGGGAGAAAAACAAGATTAGGAAAGTTGGGTGTTTGCATTCCAAATGTCCACAGAGTTCAGACTGAACTGTCACTTTCTTTCCTTTTTCCCTAAACAGCACGGGTGATCAAACAGGGTCTTTGCACTGAGCTACATTCCCAATCCTGTAAAAACTTTTCTTATTTTGAGATAGGGTCTGGCTAAGTGGTCTAGGTGGGATTCCAACTTGTGACCCTCCTGCCTCAGCCTCTCAGAGTGCTGGGATTATGGGTGTGTGCCACCATGCCCAGATATTTTTTTTTCTCAGTTCACTAGATGGGATCACCTCCAGGGCAGGGTAGGAAGCAGGGAGTCCAGGGAACTGAGCTCGCATCCATGGCGGACAACCGCTATGACCTTCAAGGGTTCTGGCTCAGTGAGACTCAGCTTCCATCTCCAGAGGCGGGAAACCGGTAACTACCCGGCATCGGGCTGCTGGCTGCTGCGAGAGGACCTGGCCTTGTTAAGAGACACTCCTTAGAAGACAGAAGCAGGTCTGTAACTCACGGGCTAAGAAACTGCCTGTCTGTGAGTCTCAACTCAGTGCCAGGGAGTCTTCTAGATGGATGTGTAATTATTTGAATGGTTCTTAAACTAGGTATACCTAAGGAACCCTGGTATTCCAGATGTTTTTGCTAAATTCAAATTCCTGCACTGACTTACAAAAAAAAAAAGAAAACCCAAACAAGGCTGAATGGATTAAACTTGCTGAAGTTTTAGGGTTTTCGCCCCCTACCCAATCTGAGATCTGTGTTAATACAATTGGTGCTTTTTACTGCCACTCCGTGACTGTGTGACCTGGGAAAAGGAGATACTCAGTAGCCACGAGTTTGCTTTTGTCTGGGGCAAGGCAGGCTCTGGACCGTGGCCAGGGTCTGGGCATCAGGCGTCCCTGGAGGTCCCTGGGACTGGGCGTGACCTGGGGGAGGGCTGATTGCGCTCCTGTGAGCCTGGGAGGACACAGAGCGGCGTTTCTCATATGCTGACACCTTTCTGTCCTCCTGTGGGTGCCAGGGGACCCGGGCAGCCTGTTGACGGCAGATTGTTAAATACTAGTGTTTTTGGCTGGGAAAGGTGAACGGTGGCTCCAGTTTTTCCTCTCGATGCCTCAGGGCACTGGGTCAGAGCCCTGTCAGTTCGTCCCGTGGATTCTGCTTCACAATGAGAGCTTCCTTCTCCTACAACCCTGATGCCTGGCAAGCAACCTACGGCTGCAGCCTCTGGTCTGGTGCTTGAGGACAGTGGTGGGCTGGGGACTTGCACCTCTGTCGTCTGTTCTGGCTCCAGAGCCTTCGTTTCTACTCCTGAGCTGCAGTTCCAGACCACCTGGGGGTGGACCCTGGCTTCAGGCCTCCCTGGCAGGCGTGTACCCTGCTAGGAAGGCTTTGGCGACAACGGATGTGAGTCCCTGTGTCCCTGTCACGGGACAGCCTCTGCATTCCGCAGGGGAAATTTCTCCCCAGCAGGGCCCCTTCCTGCTGTGGACAGCGGAAAGCACTTGCCAGTGGCCCCACAAAGGGGCAGGGGGGATCCTGAGCTAAGTGGCCACTCTGCACACTCAGGAGATGCCCAGGGAGCCGGGGATGCCACTCTGCTTTGCAGGTGGACAGGCAGTTCCTCCTCGGAACTGCTGGGCGCCGCACAAACCCCTGCTTCCTCTGGACCCTGCCGGCTTTGGGTTGCTTTGGCAAGGCTTGAAGCCACTCCAGGAGGCCTCAAAAGTGGCTTTAGGAAAGAGAACTGAGACAGAACCCAGACCCCAGGTTCCAACCACGGGTGTGTGTGGGTTTTTCCAGCTTTCCCCTCTCAACACCTGGCTGAGACACTTACAGATCTGGATCAGAACTGTCTCCCGTGACACTGAGAACAGGACCCCTGTTCAGAAGCCTCCGCTGCCAGGCCTGGCACGTGTCAGGGACTCTGAGCCTCCACTCTGACACCCTGGGCCTGGTTTACAGCTGAAATCTGGGCACAGAGGTCCTGTGATGTGCCCAGTGACACACCAGGCCCCAGTCTCCTGTCCAGGCGGATGTGACGTCTGTGTGCCAGAGCCGGGGTGGCTTCTGGTCCCACAGGACTGAGTGACGCTGAGTAAGAATGAGCTGGAGGTGCAGTTTCCCCATCTGGACACTTCAGCATCTGCCTGCCAGGGCACTGAGTCTTACGGAATGGACCCTTGATCCGTCTGCCTGGGTGGGGTCTCAGCTCTTGCTAAGACGGGGCAAATCACCCTGACCCCATGCCTGGCACCCAGTAGGGACACGGCACGTGGAAGCTTCTTCCATCTCCTGTCCTTAGATGCTTCTCTCTCCTTCCTGGAACTTGGGGGGGCAGCTGACTTTGACATCCTGGTTTTATAGCCCAAGAAGCAGGACAAGGCCACAGGCATGTCGCTGCCAGGAACATGGTTGGGACAGGAGGAAAGGGACCCTGTTGGAGGCTGGCCAGAGGGCACCTGCTGCCCTGGCCGCTGTCCTGAGCACGGGCCTCATTTGAAGGTGGCACCGTGGCTGGGTGGCCTGGGGGGCTGGGCGATGTGGTCTCCAGATCACGGAGCCAGGCACCCCCGGGGGGACTTCCAGCTGGGCAGGGATTCCCTGTGTGGGCCGAGTGGGTCACCCAGTGTCCCTGGGTGTCTCCTCATCTGTGATGTGAAGGCAGCAGGGCCACCTCCCAGAAGAATGTGAGCAGGGACAGGATGCGCCCAGCTTAGGGGAGGTGAGCTGCCTTCCTCTCTCCAGGGAGAAACCTCAACACAGGCTGGGCACTGGGCTCGGGGCCTGGGACTTGGGATCATGACGGTAATTCATCTCAGAGCTGAGCTGTCCTCTTCTGCACAAGGCCGCCTCCCAGCTAGGACACAACCTATATCCCTGCCTGTGACAGTCACCTGCTGTCTCTGCTTCTCACCCCACTTCCTCCCAGGCCAAAGACCCTCTCCATGCAGCACCGGGGCGGCCTGTGCTGGCTTCTTGCCTGGCCGCATGTGGGAATGACCCAGGCACCGGGGCAGGGAGACGCTCTCCAGGGACAGGGACAGCGGCATCATCCTGGCAACTGTGCCTGATTTAAACCAGGGGTCACCAAGTCCAGTGACCTCCGTGGCCAAGCAGGGAAATAAAGGAGCAGAGTCCTGGCCTGCAGAAAACGCTCAGTCCTGCGCCCAGCAGAACGGAGGGACGGGAAGCTGCATGCTTCCCAAGTGCCCCCCACCCTGGTGCACTCACCCTGACCTGTCACCCGTCCGCTGGCCGCTCCCGACCGGGCCAGGCTCCACCCCACCAAGGCCCATGTCACACGCAGCAGCACAGGGTGCCTGGCACAGCTGGCTGCCGAGGAGGAGCTCT
This sequence comes from Heterocephalus glaber, assembly GCF_053883595.1. Lineage (NCBI taxonomy): Eukaryota > Metazoa > Chordata > Mammalia > Rodentia > Bathyergidae > Heterocephalus > Heterocephalus glaber. Next base: position 5,834,783 of record NW_028258137.1, read on the forward strand.
GGCTGGCGCCAGCTGCAGGCCGTAACTGGTTTTGTGATTGTCTTTAGAGAACGCAGACAGGACATTCCGTTTTGCTGTGAAATTTCCTGATTCTTAAAACCCTGAAAGCCCATGTGTAGGCTGCATGGGGTGACCGAGGTAGAAGGGTGACATGGGCCGCCTGTCCCAGCCACCACAGGGCAGGATGGAAGAGGCAGTGTGGGCCTTCACTGGCACCTTGGTCCTGAGTGTGACCTGGGGCCTGAGGGTGGGGACAGCTCCTCCTTCACCTTCCCACAATCCCTGGCCTTCCCGGCCTGGGCCACCCTCTCTGGCTGCTGGGACAGTGGTGTGGGGAACGGCTACTTCCTTCAGAGACAGGGAGATGGAGCCCCTGTGGAGCTCCACCTGCCTGGCAGGTGAAGAAGGGCCAGCCTGGCGGGTCTCACCTCGGAGAGCAGTTTGGAGACGATTTCCAGGGGCGCTTGGTTGATGGAGTCATCCTGCAGTGGGGAGGTCAGGGCCATGTCCACCAGTGTCCGGATCTCTTTCAAGACCACTTCCCAGCGGCTTGGGTTACTCAGGACTTTCTTGTACTTGTAAATCTTTTTCTGGGAGGAAGAGAGAGAGAGACAGGAACACGTCACTGACTTGAAGACCGAGGAGGACAGGGCTGTTGGAGGCTGGGGTGATAAGGCCCTGAGAAGCTGTCAGCCTGGACCCGCACCAGGCCCCAGACACATGAAGGAGCACCTCAGCCAAGGTCCGGGCTGCACCTGAAGACACCGGGCTGCTGACTCCGGAAGAGTCATTTCCCACACTGGTCCCAGGGAACTTTAAGAAGGAACCGGAGAGATTTCCCTTTTACATCCGCCTTCTGCCAGAGCTGCCCTAAGGAGCCGGATGAGCTGGAAGCGCTGCTCCGCAGATGCCACCCTGACAGAGCACGGGATCAGGACCAGGATCCAACCCAGCAGGTGCGGGCTGAGCCCAGATGCCCGGCAACGCCAGGCTCCTCGGCATCCACCCTGTGGCGAGGAAGGCTTCTCACCTGCGCTTGCTGGGTGCAGCTGCCACAGCTGCCACGGCCCGAGTGCGGGGTGGGGGCTGTACCTCGGGTTTGAGCCTGAGCCAGTCCCGCCTGTGTGACGTCATGGAAAGAGGCGGTCGGAGGCCCAGGTCCCAGCCAAGCACTGGCTTCCCTCCGGTCTCGCCGCTCGCCCCCCTGCCCGCCTTGCTGGAGTCTCTCTGGATGAACTCCTTCATTAAGTGCTCTGTTGCTCGGGGAAATGCCTAATTTTAGTGTTCCCGCTCCGGCAGCCAGCTGGGGTAACAGGTCACAACCTCAGAGCCCGAGTCTGCGTGATGGAAGCGCGAAGAAGGATGCTGACTAACCGTCAGCGTCAGAAGCCACCGGGGTGCCCCAAGCCCTCCATTTCAGAGTTAAGAGTCATATGGTGGCTTTAGGACCTGGAGCTAAGAAGGAAGTATTTGGGACACATGTTCCATAGCAAAGTGACCATTAAGAGGCACTTCGGTGAAATAGGAGGTCCACTTTGCTTGTCTAAGTATTTATTTTGGTTTTTCGAGTCTGGGTCTCACTGCGTAACCCAGGTTGGCCTCAGACACTTGGTGATCCTCCTGCCTCAGCCTCCTGAGCGCTGGGAGTAAAGGCATGCACCACCACATTTGGCAAGGAGGTGGACTTTGGACTACTTTCAGTATTTCACCTGCTGGGCCCTGGGTCCCTATTCCATAAAACGAGTCACGAAAATCTCTCTTAGCACCGGAACAGATAATGGACCCTGGGGTCAGCTCCCTGGATGAGTTACACTTGAAGGCTCAGTCCAGGTGGAAGAGGCACCCCAAACACAGAGGACACCCTGGGTCTCAGTCTCTCAGTGGAAAACATCGAGGGCATGAAATGTGTAACCCAGGGCAACACACACCATATCCTGTCTCCTTTCTCCCCATCTTTTAATACCCCAAGGCTTTCTGGGGCCTCTTCCTGGCTAATCATGCCCATCCATCACCAGCAGCATGGCCCACACAGGCTGCACCTTGCGGGCGCAGGTCTTTCTGACAGCTTTGCCTTTTTCCTCCTCCTGTGCCTCCTGCTCGGCCTCACTGACCTTTGCCCTTTGCCCACCATGCTCTGCTAGGAGCCAGGCAGGACCACGGAGCTGGCAGTTTGCATCAGGTGGGGATGGCGAAATGGAGGACCAGACACACAGATTTGTGGATCCAGAAGGACCATCAGAAATGTACAGCGCGTCCCATGGGCGAGTGCTTAGTCTACTAAACATGGTGCAGCGGTGATGACAGCCACAGAGTTTTTGCTGAGCTCCGTTACATGAGGCCCCTGGCCCAGGCAGCCTTCGCTGGAGCCTCAGCCAGTTCTCAGTGACCGTCCCTGAGGCCACTTGCCCAGCCTGGTACACAGGAGCGCTGCATTAGCTGCACCACGGGTCCAGGTGAGACACACGGTGTCCAGGCGAACAATGTGACACCTCCTAGCGCAACCACTGCCCACTCCCGGGAGCCCTGAAGGCTGTGCTGGGTCCGTACCCAGAGAACTGCTGAATCTTTACACCACTGTGGAATCAGCATGGGGATGTCATCCTCTCTCCAGCCCCAAAGAAAACCACCAAAATCCTACCCACGCCTTCCCACAGTGGGTCTAGGCTCGGGAGCAGCCTGAGTGCTCAGTGCCGCTCTGTGGATCAGCTGCAAGTTATTTACTTTGGAGAGAATAATGACTTCATTCTTTTTGTGTGTGTGTGAAGATGATGCATGCTCATAAAAAATTCAAACCATATGGAAGCGCACAAAAGAAGAGGGTTAATTAAAAAGGCCTCAGAAGTCCCACCATCCAGAAACAGCCATCGTGAATATTTGGTGAACACCATTCCCTCCAACCTTCATTTAAACTCTGCAAAACACACCCAGCCCATGGGGCGGGTGGCTGTGAGGGCACTCCCTGTGAGCCACAGACACGCTGGTACAACGCGGCTCCGGCTCGAGACCTGAGCTTGACTGCTTTGGTGGCCCAGACTCGGCGCCCTGGACAGCCCCTCCTTGGAGTGGAGAGGACCGTGGCTTTCTGCGGAAGCCTGAGCCCCTACTTGGGGCAGGCGTCAAGGGCGCGACAAGGGCGAGCATTTGGTGAGTGCACACTGCGTGCCAGGCCCAGTGCAAAGCTGCAACCCTGGGATCTGGAGGCGCAAGCGTAGGTTCAGGGCCCAGAAGCAGACCCTGAGACAAGGGCTATAGATTTGGGAAGTGACTGTAGGAAACGCTGGGGAGAAGGCAGTCAATAAACAGGCACCGTCTAGCACCATGACCCAGGCAGCCGACACGGACACCCTCTGTAGGCCGTGGTGCTCAGTCCTGGGAGCCTTAGAGGCCGGCAGCTCAGCCTCTGGGCTCTTGCCAAGCAGCGGCAGGCAGGGGCATCTGTCCCCCCCTTTCCTCTCCCACACTTCTGGCTGCCCGGGGCCCCGGCCACAGAGGTCCCAGAGCCACAAGTCACTCACGGGGGCAGAGTTGGGGTGTCTGTCCACAGGGACAGGTCTGTGGCCGGCAGGTGATGTGGGGGGGCTGTCAGCATCCTCCGTGGCCCAGGAGGGGAGGTGACTTCCCCAAGGCCGAGTAGCCAGAAGGAGACAAAGCTGAGGCCCTGTGGAGAAGGGGCCGTGGGAGCAGCAGACGATGGCGGCCATGGTGCTGCCGGTTGGAGGTGCGGGTGGGAGAGGCTGCTGTTCCAGACGGGTTCGGCACAGGGCAGCCTGTCCAGGGTGACAGGGCCCAGCCACTCCCCAGGTGACACAGTAGCATGTCTCATCCCGGGAGCACTGATGAGCTCACCAGGCAATGGATGAATCACGATGGGGCAGGAACCAAACCACCTCTGGAATCCTCACTCCCTGAGGCCCAGCCCTTGGCTTGGCACAGGGTCCTCCCACAGAGCCCTCTCTGCCAGGGGGTGGGTGGCCTGCCTAGTGGTTTGCCCAGTGTGGACAGGAGCCTTGGAACTTCCAGTGACTGAACCCATGGCTGGTGTTATGCAGAAGAAAGCTGAATTAAAGTGGGGTGGAACTACAAATGGGGACCAAGCCTGGCCTGGGTTTATATAATGAAACCAGAAATGGTCTTCAGTGTTTTTAAGAGCATTGAAGGAAAAAACAATACAGATTATGCAATGGAAATTGAATGTGGCCCACGAAGCCCCAAATATTTTCTATCCAGCCCTTTATTGACAAAGTTTGCCAAGCCCTGGTTCACAAGGTTAAATCCCAGCCCAGGAAAACATAGGCGAAGACAGTGGACATCATTAGCCACAAGTGAAGTTTGAGTTAAAACCATAAAGAGAAGCCATGCATTTCACACCCACTAGGATGGCTAGAGGCAAAAAAACAAACACCACCAAGTGTTGGCAAGGATGCGAGGAAACGGACACTGGGACTCTGTGCACTGCTGGTGGAAGGAGGTTGGTGGAGCCACGTTAGGAAATAACTCTTGACAGTTTCTTAAAATGTTAATCTTATACCTATCACAGGGCCCAACAGTTCTGTTCTTAGAAATCTGCCCAATAGACAGAAAAACATAGTCCACACAGACATGCACACGCATGTCCACAAAGCGGCTCCAGCTGTCGAATGAATGTATCCACAGATGGGGGGGCGGGGCACAGTCTCCAGGGACAAAAAGCTATGACCTTGTGTGTCCCATTCACGACCAGTGTGCTAAGTGAGAGAAGCCAGCCCAGTACCTGATGCTTTCTACATGAACTGTCTAGAAAAGGCAACTTTACAGAAAGAAAATGGACCAGTCCCTGCCGGTGGCTGAGGAGTGTCCCAGGAATGAAGCGCAAATAAATGCAAAGGCATCTTTCAGGGTGTGAAAATATTCTAAAACAGGATTGTGGTGATGGGTACACAGCTCTATACATTTACTAAAATCATTAAGTTGCATATTTACAATGGGTGAATTTTATGGCATACAAATTATACCTCACATAAGTTATCTTTTAAAAAATGCCACCCCTGGGAGCTAGAGCACATCATACAAATCCAAACTAGAATGCTTTGTGTTTAAGAGTACAGGTCTGGCAATAAGCAGGCTTCAGCCCAATTCTGAGCTCTGCTTCAGCCCAATTCTGAGCTCTAGTTCACCTACCCACCTACCCATCTATTCACCTACCACCCACCCATCAAACAGTCATCCGCTTACCCATCCATCCATCCATCCAGCCCTCCCTCCCTCCCTCCCTCCATACATCCGTTCTCCATCAGTCCATCGATCATACACCCAGCCACCAAACCCATCCATCCACCTATCTATCCACCCATCAAACTATCATCACCCACTCATCCACCATCCACTCCTCTGCCTACCCATCCAGTCATCTATCTATCCATCATACACTCAGCCATTCACAAACCCATCCATCCACTCATCCACCCATCCATCATCCATCCAATCATCCAACAAAGACTACTTGAAACCATCTGCCACCATGTGCCAAGCACTGTGTAAGTATTCAGGACACTCAGGGCAAGCAAAGCAGACAGGCCCTGGTGCTCATGGAACCCACAGTTACTTGCATCTTAGTTTCTTCATCTGCAAAGCAGGAGAAGAATAACAGCTGTCAAATGCTTGCTGTGAGTATCTCTGAAACACTACATATAGAACAGCCCAGTTCCTGGCTAAACAGCAACTTTAATGATTCGCACCTACCGAGTCCCGGGAGTGAGTGTCCAGAGCGGGCGGGACTCAGCAGGGCTCCCAGCACCCGCGCCCCAGCCCCACCAGTGAACGCAGCCAGCAGTCAGAGCCTCCTGCTTCCATCTGGCAGAGCCAATCACTCCACTGCCGTCCTAACCCTCTGCGTGTGTCAGGGAAGGGACGTTACCTGGGTGACACCCGCCATCTCTCTGGTAACTGCTCCCACAGCACAAGCAGCACAGACACTGGGGCTTTCAGGCCTGAGAAAGCAGAGGCTGTTGCTCTTCCACAGGTCACAAGCTGTCACCAGGAATGAGCCCCGGCCAGGAGAGGCGTGGCTCTGAATGTACTGGAAGCCCGAGCCTCTAGGATGGGGCTGCCTGCCGCAGCTCCGAAGCTCACACACACACACACACACACACACACGCACACGAGCACGCATGCTCCCCACCACCTGGCAGGGGGAGAGAAGCCGTACGGGCGGGCGCGGTGGAGCTGCAGAGGGGAGGAGGACCTGCACAGACGAATGGGTCTGGCCGGCCGCCCACTGGCTCTGCCCTCGTCTTTCCTGTGTGGGTCTTAGTGCGGAGCTGTCCAGTCGGAAAGCTCCTGGCCCCACGTGGCTGCTCACACTGAACTTCATTAGAATGAAACCTGAGGGAAAACCCAGTGTCGCGGTCACGCTCCCATGCTGTGTTTACTGCTCTAGGACAATGCAGAGAGAATGTTGTCATCATCACCACACAAAGCTCTGCTGGGCAGTGCAGTCCTGCCATCTCGGGGTCCCCTCTGCCACTACGCCCCAGAGGCCCATCTGTGTTTGTCCGAGTCTCCCTGTCACTGCAAGGGCCAGCTGATGTGCAGGTGGCACTGTCCCCAGCAGCGAGGCCTGCCTCTTCCCTTGGGGATCCGGAGACTTCTACAAGCTCTGCCAAGGTGGTGTCTGCAGCAGAGCCCTGCAGGTCCAGAAAGACTGCTGACAGGCTAAGGCCCTGGCTTCCCTGATTCGAGGCTCACCATGGCCATACATGCTGGTGTGCGTGGGTAAATTGCCACCTCTGCCCAGGCAGTGGCTTCTGGAGCCCCGGACATTTGGGTGGGTGGCATCTGGGGCCTTCTTTTATCTTGCAGGACGGCTTCCCTTTTAGCAGCAGACTGTCACCTTGACTTCGTCTGTGACAACGACAGACACAGCCCCAAACCGCCCCCTGGCCTCCAGGTCTTCATCATCAACCCCAGACCTCCCCCCATCTAACTTCTCAGGCCCCCTTAGTGAACTCTGTGCAGAGACCCCAAGGGTCAAACTGCTCCCCGGCCTTTTTTTCTGATGCCTGCTACCCAGCTCAATCTGGTCACACCATCACCCTCAGGGCCCTGGCTGCAGCTTCCTGGGGAAAGGAGGCTCCGAGGAAGCTCCCAGTGGTGGGGTTTTAAATAACTAGAAGACAATCAACTTCACAATAAACTAACTTCCTTGAATTAAAGAAATGCTATTGATGCATATTTTGCTTCTTTTTGTTACAGACCAGGCCTTTCTGATCTACAGATCTTCTGAGATTAGGTTGAATACTATTTGCTTTTCTCTGCAATTGGGGTTTTCCCCTTGCTACAAACTTCCTGGGTACAGCCCCTCCATCTCTGGGAAACGCTGGGGGTTTGCCAGCAAGAGCCCACCCTGGATGCCCGGGGGTCCAGTCCTGAGACTCAGTTCTGCAAGAGACCTGGTGAGTGTCACTGTTACACAGACACACACACACACACACACGCCTGCACCATCGAGGTAAAATCCACATACCACAAAAGTAGCCACTGATCATTTCAAAGCATATAATTCAGGGCCATTTAGCACATTCTTGACGCCGTGCAGCCACTGCTCAAGGGAAACACTATCCCCACGAAGAGGTCCTTCCCTACTTCCCTCTCCCCACCCCAGCCCCAGCCAGCTGCTGGTCCCCTTCCTGTCTCTGCAGTTTCTGAGTCTGGACACCCACAGGAGTGGAATCCGAGGATGTGTGGCCTTCTGCACCTGGCCTCTTCCCCTGGGCTGCGCCTGGCTGTCGGGTTCACCCACAATGCATTTCGTGTTGGGACCTCATTCATTTCTGCAGCTGATTGACACTCTGGGTGGGACAGACCACAGCAGGACCGAGTGACAGCAATATAATTGTTCACTGCTCTACCAACAGGCGCTTGGGGCCTTCCTGCCACTGGCTAGTGAACTTGCTCCCATGCACACTGGTCACTGATTTTCGCCAACACGTGGATGTCCACCATCTTGCCTGGTACTGTGACTGTGCCATGTCGGCGTGAGTTCTGCCATGTGGCAGCGGAGAGTTTGGTGGGTCTTTCGGGGGATCCCAATCTGGGCATACAGTGACTGCACTGTGACCTGCTGGTCTGACTGATTGACAGGTGAATTAGTCAATGGCTACCCTGCAGGGACTAGTGTGTTCAAGGCAGGTGCAGGGACAGCCACTGTGTGGACAATGTACACTGGAGGAAGCAGCCCGGCCCACCCTGGCTGGAGGGCAAAGCCTGGCACAAAACAGTCTCACAACACTGTCAAGTATGGTGTGATAGCTACCACGCAGCAAGGGAAAACTACAGTGCAGAGGGGTCGTGGCAAGTGATGCCAGCGCACACCCACTCTCCCCTCTGGAGGGCCAGGCCCTGTGCCAGGCACTGCAATAAGCCCAGTGCTGTCACCCTGACACATGTGTGAGATGAGTAGTATAATCAGCCCCACTTTTCAGATTAGAAGACTGAGGCCGAGAGCTGAGCTAGAAGACAGCCAGCGAGCAGTGGGACCCACATCTGGTTTGTACCCCAAGTGCCTGACCCTCATGCCACAGAGTGGGGTAAACTCGGTGCTCTCCATGCCTGATCCATGCTGCCACTTCCTGCCAGCTACAGAGCCTCGTTTTCCTCTGTGGCTGCCTGGGGCAGCTGCAGACAGGCTGGAGCTGATATTTGCCTGAAACCAGCTCCTGGGGAGAAGGACAATTTGTCTGAAAGAGGGACACGGCCCTGGCACTCAGCCCCCTAAGGGCCCACCAGAGGTGGCCTCCCTGAAGCCATTACCACTGCCAAGGAAACAGCAGGGCGTAGGGAGGTGTCCTGCTCTGCTGGCTCTGGGCTTCGGCTGGTTGCCTGGGTAACCACGAGTCTGGTTAATGAGGAGATGACCGGCCTTGGTGTCAGTCTCCCAGCTGGGTACCACATTCTACCTGCACTGCGGGCCTACTGCATCCTGGGAAAATCCAATCATCCCACGGATGCTGCCTGAACGCATTAAAAATTGTATATGCTCTTTTGCTCACTGAGCTACAAGCCCCTTGGGGGCAGGGACAATGCCTCTGCTCTCTCTACATCTCTGCAGTGCTCTGCGAAATGACTGGCGCCACATGGGGTATGTGGAAGGGGCTCTGGGTGTTTGTAAAAGGCAGAGTGAGCAGGGCAGAGTGAGATCATTAGAAGGAACAGCAGATGGGGTGCTAAGGGCTTTGCTGCAGCAGGCCCTGCACTAAATCCTCCACACTCATCCCCTCCAGGGATCGCCTGGGGGCCTGGGCAGGCTGCAGATTCTGACAAGGGTGGGGAGGGTCTGGCCATCTGCATTAAGCCTGGGCCCTCCTGAGGCCTTGTTGCTACTCCTGCTTATCCTGTCCCCAAAACTGAGGAGATGGCAGCTGGGGAGAGGTCACTCTTTTGCCCAGGGTCACACAGCTGGTGTTGTGCATGAAGCTGTGGCTCCTCAAAAGGTCCCAGACGCTAGAATCTAGCTGTGACCTTATTTGGAAATGGGGCCTTTGCAGATGTTAAGGTGAGGTCACACTGGATTAGGATGGGCCCTGTTATGGCTTGTGTTTAGATGTCCTCCCAAAGCCTCATGCTTTTCTGGAGGTGGCTGAATCTAGAGTGTGTGACTGATTCATGGTGCAATGCTAGGCTCCAGAGCACTAGGATGAAGGGTGAGTGCTACCCAACCTAAGTACTCTGAATAAGATAAAAGGGGCAAGAAGACACTGTTAAGGTCTCTTGTTGCTTTTTGCTGTCTTCCGCCACCATGTGATGTTGCCCCTCTGCCACCCTGCCTTGGAGCCAGCCGATTATGGACTGAAACTCTATGAACTAACTATAAACTGAAAAATCCTTTCCTTCTTTAACTTTGCATACCTTGTCTCAACAATGAGAGAAAAGTAACTCAGTCAAAATTTGTTACCAGGAGTAGGGTCGCTGCAATGACATTACCTGGCCATGTGGCTCAAGAGCCTCTGGAACTGGCTTGTGGGAAGGAGAAGAGTTAGAAAATATTCAGAGATGCCAGCTGAAAAAGTACAGCTGGAATGCCTTAGGCTGTACTGTATGGGAGATTCTGGTCAGAGCTCAGAAGACCAGAAAGCCAGTAAAGACCAGGCTCAGGAGGTGTCTGCTAGGAAGAAGGACTGCATTGGCTGCTGGACTCCAGATAATGTATGTTGTGCCTTGGCAGAAAGCTTGTCTGCATTTTGCTCCTGTCCAGAGACTGACTGAGACTGAGATTAAGGGTGGTGGACTAATTCATCTGGCAGAAGACATTTCAAGACAGTCTAACATTGAAGCAATGGCATGGTTATTGTTGGGGGCTTTTAGCCAGATTTATGTTGGGAATCAAGAGCAAAGAGCCCAGCAGAATGATTTAAAATGTTTTGAGTTTGGCCAGAAAGGAAGCTCCAATAAAGTTGCAGCCTACAAAGGTAGAGCAAAAGAGATCTTGATTGCTGAGAAGGAAAAGGAGAATGGAAAAGATGGCCTGAGGGGATCACAAGAAGCAGCAGGACTCTACCCTTTGGAGTGTCAAAATTGCAAAAGTGAAAGACTGCTTTGAGAAGAAAACTCCAGAGCACCATGTTCCAGAATGGCTGCAGCCTAGAGAATTTGTTCCTTTGGACTGTGTTCAGAGTACTCAGCAACCCAGGCGCTTGACCCCTACAACCAAAAGAGAAGGCTGGCTACTGCCCCAGAGTACCAGACCCTGGTATCATCCACACGGCACTGGTTTAGGCACATGCAGATTGCAAGAGCTGTAGTCAGGAAGGCTTCCACCCAGATTTCAGAAGGCCTGGGAGGCCAGGCAGTGCCCCCTGAGAGGGCAGGGTGTGAAGCTGAGTGTGAAGCCAAAGGTATAGTGGAGACCCCAGAAGTTTGGAGAAGCCAGGAACGTGGATCATCTGAGGAAAACTGCAAGGAGGGAGCAGAGCCGGCCCAAGAGAGAAGCTGCGGGAGCTCCAACTCTGGCCAGTGCAGTAGGGGCAGAGCCATCCAAACCCTTTGGAGTTCGCAACTTGGTACAGATTGCCGGGGATGCTGGAAGTAGAACTGTGGGATTTCACGTTTGCCCTGTTAGATTTTGGGCCTGCTTTGGTCCCATTCCTTTGCATTCCCCCCATTTGTACCTTTTAGAATGGTAATGTCTACCTCGTGTCATTGAATGTTGGCAGTGTTTGGCTTTCTTTGCATGTGTACAGGGTCTCGCAGCTAAGAGTTTGTCCTAACTCTCAGAGGAGAGCTTGGACTTGGACTTTCCAGCAGTGCTGAAATTGTTAGAACTTTGGCAACTCTTGGAGATGGACCAATGCCTTTTGCAAAGAATGTGCATGTGTCTTTGGGGGGCCGGGAGCAGAATGTTATGGCTTGTGTTTAGATGTCCTCTCAAATCCTCATGCTTTTTCGGAGGTAGCTGAATCTAGAGTGTGTGACTGATTCATGGTGCAATGCTAGGCCCCAGAGCACTAGGATTAAGGGTGTGAGTGCTAACCATCCTAAGAATTCTGAATAAGATAAAAGGGGCAAGAAGACACTGTTGAGGTCTCTTGTTGCTTTGTGCTGTCTTCCATCGCCATGAGCTGTTGTCCCTCTGCCACCCTGCCTTGGAGCCAGCTGATTATGGACTGAACCCTCTACGAACTATAAGCCAAATAAACCTTTCCCTCTTTCACCAATCCGTCCAGCCTCATTTCACTAGGGACAGTGGCACACATGGGCTGTGGGAGAGGGCTCTCAGCTTATGCTCAGTGTGGAATCTGCTGGGTTTTCTTTCTTTCTTTTTTGGTACCGAGGATTGAACTCAGGACCTTGCATTTTCGAAGCAGGCATCGGAACCACTAAGCTAAATCCCTGGCCATGGCTTTTCTTTTCTTGAGAGCAACCGGAGGAGCTGGTCCTTTGGCTCCCCTGGGAGTAGGAAGGCTGGCATCACTCTAACACCTGCCCCAGCCCTGACTCAACTGTATAAGCCCTGGCCCTGCACCGCATGGAAACCAGAGCCTGGCTGGCTACTTGCACACCTGGCGCCTGCATCACCCGTGATGTCAGAGAAGCCACCTGGGGACACAGTAGGTGGCAGGCTGAACATCCAGGAGAATTCAGCAGGGACCTGGGCTGGGGGCTGGCGTTGGGGCCTTAGTAAGGTGGGACCGCCCACAAGGGAGGATTCCACTCGGTCCCTGCCTTCCCCAGCAGCAACCCCAGCAGCCATTGTTATGTCAGGGACAACTTGGGCTGCCCACGAGGGGCTGGCACAGCCAATGCCCACCCTGACAGCCTGCCAGGGTCCTCAGGAACCACCTTGGGCCTTAGCCAAGGCACAACAGTGGAGCCCAACCCCAGGCCGATGGCATCAGACTGGCATCTCGGGTAGGTAGAACCCAGGCCTTGGGTCTTTTCTGGGCACCGGTGTATTCAAGAGGGCCCCTGCACACATGCTCACAGGAGTGGTGTCCACAAAAGCCCGGCAGGGTAAGCAATTCATGTCCACCGGGGTGAATGGATAAGTGAGCCATACGTGATGGAGTGTTATTCAATCTTAAACAGAAAGCAAACAGCTGGGTGCCTGTAATCCCAGCACCGAGGGAGGCTGATGCAGGGGAATCTCAAGTTCAAGTTCCACCTGGGTAACTTGGTGAGATCTTATCTTAAAAACATAATGTGACAGGCACCCTGGGCTCACTGCCCAGTAAAACACACCCACACACACAGCCAGCCACTCATGAATGGCCATGAAGAAGCAGGCTGGGGCTTGGCTTCATCTGCAATGCTTCAGTTGGTGCATGAATTAGACACGTCATTAAAGAGCAGCCAAGGAAAGAGACTCAGGGGTTTCTGAAATGGGGACCATCCTCAGGCTGCTCAGGACCCCAGCTCTGAGCCCATCACAGATGGCCAGGAGGATTTGCGATTCTAGTATCCTTCACTTTGCAACGGCCCAGATGTGTCCATGGCCTGGTAGGTGATCTGGTTTTACAATAACATGGGGTCTCTGAAAATTAAGAGTTGTCCAGAACAGTGTCAGGGAAGAGGGAAAGAGCAGAGGAGCATCTGGATGTGTGGTGTGGCCTGTAATCCCAGTGCTCCAGGAGACTGAGGCCCAGCCTGGTCAATAGAGCAAGTTCAAGGTCAGTCTGACTAACTAGCAAGAACCTATCTCCAAAAAAAAAAAAAGTGAATAAATAAAATAAAGAAAGAAATCAAACAAGCACAGGCACTCTATCCTGGGACATCATTTCAAATTCCCTTTCTGTCCACACATGCACAGCACACGCCTGCACGTAAACCTGGGCTGCATGGGACGTGCTGGCTGTTCTCCACCCTAGCCACCATCCTTTGTCTTTTTCCCAAACTAACACTGTGGGGCACATTCGGGGCTCAGAAAGCACCTCCCAAGGGCCACCATGTAACCGCTCTCGGGCAGAGGGGCGGCTGTGCCCCAAACTCCTCTTCCTCATGTATCAGAACGTGGGGGCCTGGCAGCTTGCAGCTCTCTGGTCTAGGTCATTTCACGTCCTCCTTCGTGGTCCTATGCGATCAAAGACAAATGCACAGAGAAGGGTTTGGGGTCCCAAAGCGGCACAGCACCCGACTTACATCTGTGCTCGCGCCTTTTCTCTCAGCACCTGTTGGGCATCGCTGCAGACCAGTTCCCCGGAACACCCCGGGTCAAACGCGTAGGAGGCAGGGCATCCACTGGAAACTAACATGAGGCTCAGGCAGTCCAGCCATCTGACCGGCCACCTGTCCTCCTCTCCGGGGTCACTCCTGGTAGTGCCACCGGCTTCGGCTCAGGGACCTCAGTGACTGGGTCCTGCCTCCCCAGCCGGGCCTTTGCACCCAATACCGTGGGGGCCTCTTCCTAATCATTCATCCGAGGCAGCCCTTTCTGAGCACACACGGCAGACGAACATGGAATACTGTCCCGAGGCCGCTGTGTCTGCGCTGAGGGCCGGAGGCCCCAGGCTCCCTGCCTTGGAGTGGGGGCTGTGTGTGTGTCTGCTTCCTCTGCCCCTGAGAAAGGAAACTCTCTCCGTCCCAAATAAGGATTTCCCCCACTCACAACCTCAAGCAGCCTCAAGACAGTAGCACCTCAGCAGGGGCCTCGTTTATTTTACTAGGAACTTTATCTCCCACTCACAGCACTTCAAAGGCCTCTGCGCTGTGCGGCTTTGTTTGGAAGCCTCCGCTCCTTGCCGGGCCACGTCTGTCTGGGCCGAGTCCCAGCCCCAGTCCCGGCTGCTACCGCAGAGGCCCTTGATGTGTGAGCACCCTGCGAGGAATCCAGACCGCAGTGGTCTCCAACACGCGTTTCAGAACTGGTCGTGTGGCGTTCCGCGTGGACGCGGGGTAAGGCTCAGGCGCACTCCTGCCTTCCCAGGCTGCGGAGGCGGGGCTTATGGGGGAGGCATCCCTTCCAGGGTATCACTGGAAATGGCACGGGGGCCCTGAGAGTCCCACGGGGAGCCCACGAGGTCTCAGGAGTCCGAGTGTCCAGCTGCTCATCCCGTTGAATTCTAGGCCGCTTGCACTGGCAGAGGGGACACTGCCGAGAAATCTAGAGCTATGGACACCTTTGGTCCCTTGCGCTTGGTCTCAGGCAGCGAGGGACCCAGCAAGAAGGCCTGAGGGGTACAGGAGGTGCCAGACCCTGGGCTTGAATTCTAGCCTGGATGTATGAGAAAGTAACAGCCACCTCCTAAGAACACTGTGCAGCCTGGACAAAACAACAGAGATGAAGTCAAAGGAAAACAGTGGGAACTTAATAAATGCTTAGTGTGCTTTCCCTTTCTTCAGGCTATTGCAGGGGTTCTCAAATCCTGACTTGCACCAGGGGCAGGGTGGGGGTGGCTGGACTGCTGCTTTAACACGCCCCCCAACGTGACTGATGGCCGCTGGTCCATGAATTCCACTGAGCTACTGGTTCAAAGCCCCTGGGCCTGCAGTGGCCAGGACGCTGGGGCAAGAGGAGGTCACTCTTAGCTGGAGAATTCACTGCAGACAGGGACAGGGCCTCGAAGCCAATGGTCATAAATGGTCCACAGGAACCTGCCATGGTCAGGTGGCCCCCAACCTCCTCCTCCAGGAGGTGCCTTTTAAGGTCCCTGACATCTGTCCTATCCCACGGGTCATGTGTAGCCCAGACTTCCAAAGGGTCTTGTCCTGGCATTCTGCCCCCAGAGGGGGTCTCTGTCCACCTCAGGGCTTTCTGCCCAGCTGGCCACTGGTTCCAAGCATGTGCTGGGGCTGACCAGAGAGCAGGGCACACGACGGCCACCAGGGCCTTGTGTGTTAGGCACATACTACCCCTGGCCGGCGAGTGCCTCTCCAACCTTTCCCTCCTGCTGCCCCCTTGGGCATCTCCAAGGGCATGGTCTCCAATCCAACGGGCGGGTGGGAGGCTGGGAGGCCGACAGCAGGAAAGCAGGACACCTCTCGCCCTGGCTGGACACCTAGCCACCACACCACCTGCTACCTGCTGCTCACAGCAAAATACCCACTGAAACTTCCTGGGGAACAAAGGCTTTGCTACCGAAGATACTACCATCTGGTTATGTTTGGAAAACTCATCTACAGAGAGAGAAAGAGAAAAACACGAAATTCTCCCTTAAAGGCTAGAAAGCATTTCACCCACAAACCATTTACGTGAAAAATTTCCTTGTATGGCTCTGTGACTCATCAGGCCGCATCAAAGCATGCGCTGGATGACACATGAGTGTTCTGTTCCCCCCTTCCTTGTTGGGAAAACCCCCCCACACAAATACCACTTCTTTCTTGGCTACTGGCAGAGCCACCGTGCTGTGTGGCTCCTGAGGCCTAGGGAAGACCATCACATGGGAGGCGCCAAGCCCAGGAGAAGCAGGAGCAAGGAGAGGCACAGGGAACGGGGGTGGTCACAGCATGGCTGGGGTGAGGACTGGTAGCGAAGCACCGTGCACTGCCTGCAGACGCTCAACAAACACCCTCCCCTCAGTCCTCTCTCCAGAACTCAGTTTTCTCATTCAGGTGACAGTGTTTCACGGAAAGTTCTGAATTGCTGACTAAGTTGATCTCCTCTGAACAGAACACAGCAGTCCGCTCTTACTCACGGTACTGTTACCCAGAGTCAACTGGGGTATGAAAATATTAAATGGAAAATCCCAATAGTAAACCATTCACAAACTTTAAACACCATTCTTAGTAGCATGCTAAGTCTTTTAGTGGCCCGTGACATCTTGCCCAGAAGAAGTATCCACACCATATATGCTACCAGCACATTAATAGTAGCATCTCAGTTACCAGATCTGCTGTGGCCATACAGAAGGGCTTGGATTCAAGCAGCCATTTCTCTTTTTAGGTTTTTGGAGACAGGGTCTTTCTATATAGTTTAGGCTGACCTGGAACTCATTATGTAGCTGGGGGTGGCCTTGAATTTTAAACAACCTTTCTGTCTCAGCCTCCTGAATGCTGGGAATACAAATGTGCACTGCCAAGCCTGGCTTCAAGTGGTCCTTATCTTATTTAACAAGGACCCCGAAGGGCAAGTGCAAGATGGCTTTAAAAGAAGCATCAGCAGGGCCACGAAACAGGGAAGGAAAGATGAACTCTGGGCCTGTGTGGCCACATTCCGGGCATAAAGGAAGAAACACCATATGGACAGAGCTGAGGGCCAGTGACGGGCCTTGGAACGCATCCTCCCTGAGCAAGGTGACCACTGACTACACACTGCCCAAAGGAAGCAGGAAGATCTGTGTCGCCAGAGACGTTGCCACTGTCCGTATGAGAGGGCCAAGGAACGAGAGTGTGGATGACAAAGTCTGCATGGTGTTTAAAAAGGAAACACTCAGAAGACTTTCTGAGGTCCCACAAGACCACTAATAGCGACTGCCCTGGGGAAAGGGACCCAAGGGAGGAGGAGACCAACTTCTCACGGCACACCTTTGTATGCCTTTTATAATTACAAGGGGTGGGCCGGGGATTTAGCTCAGTGGGTCCGGCGCCTGGCTCACAAGCACAAGGTCCCAAGTTTGATCCCCGGTACCGGGAAAAAAAGAAAAGTTAATTTATAATTACAAGGGGTCACACTTCTCACACTTCACAGCCAAACTGTGTGGATTTTGTTCCATATACATTGTAGCTTGAGTTTTAACAACTATGAAAACTGTTAACAGAAGTTTATAGATGGTAGGGATTTTTTCTTAGTGGAAAGTAGTGTTCGTATAATAACTTCAGTGGTGGTGAACCTATGGCAGGCGAGCAAAGTGTATGAGTAGTTTTTTCTAAACTAAAACCTCGGTGTTCAGGTTTAACTGCACTGTTGGTGCTCTGTGACATGTAAGTGGGTCTTGGATTGAAGTTTGGGCACTCGGTCTCTAAGAGGTTTGCTATCACTGGTATAACTGGTACAAGTACTCTGGAAAACTCAGCCAGCGCCACCACCTGAAGGTGGCCCTAGTCCCTCCTGCACCCAAGAGGAGCGCAGACCTGTGCGTATCAGCCCCACGCTGACAGATCCACCCACGATGGTGAACAGACAGAGGGCACAGAGCAGAATGGGACACCATCCGCCACGCCATGAATGAATCCCCACCCCCTGGGACAGCGCGGTGAGTCTCAGACTAATCTTCAGCCTGTGAAGCCGGTCACAGAGTTCAGACCCGATGGTGTATTCGGGTAAGGTTCCAATGCATGCGATGCCACTCTGTGCAGCCAGGGGTCAGGTGGGGGTGGGCCGAGGCAGGGCGGAGCTAGGGCCACCTGCTGGCCAGGCCCCTGTCCCGACCTGGTGGGCGGTAGATTCACTGCAAGACTCCTGACTGTGTGCTCTCCCAGGGGTCTGTTATTCTTCGATGAAGAGCTGATTTAAAAATGACACACGGGTGTGTTCTGGAGAGAGATCTAACTGGGGAAGACAGCCGTCCTGCCCACGCGTACCCTCTCTGGTATGCGGCAGTGCCAGCTCCTGGCGGAAGAATCCAGCAGGCCCACAGTCCCCTTCCAGGGAAGAGGCTGGCCTGGAGGCCGCCAGCCTGGGTTTCAATCCAGTTCCGCCTCTCTCCAGCCGAGTGACCCGGCACCAGCCCTTCTGTGCTCTCAGCATGGGCTGGCCAGGCTCTGGGGTCCAGCAGAGCCTGCAGCACAGCTGCTGGAATCAGTGAGGGGGTGCCTAATAATTGTTTTTTCTGTAAAGAAAGCCCAGGAGAGTGAGACACTGCTCCCCAAGGCTGCTCAGCCCTCTGTCACTTGTTAGTCTCAACCCCAGGAGTGCCCCTTGTTGTTAGTTATGGGGTCCCTGGTAACCCACTGAGAGCCCACACCGTGGCTGGGAGAGCTGAGACCATGGCTTCCTGGGGACCTGAGCCTGGGCCCCTGCAGGTCACCGTCCTTGGGTTCTGCTGGCATCTTCGCTCTGAGACAGCCGGGCCGCTCCCTCCTGCCAAGCCCCCCGCTGGGTGGAAAGCCTCTGTTTCCCAGGGCTCCTGGAGTCCCTCTGATCCCCTCTTAAGAGGTCACGAGGCCTCTGGTCAACTGCCAGAAATTAATCTGGATGGTGCTCCTGCCCGGGGGACCTGGACGGGGCCGTCTTGTGGCTGGGCCCATCTCTGCCTGCCCCTTCCTTCTCAGAGCCTAGAGTGCTGTCCCAAGCGGAAGACATCCGGACCTGGGGTTCTGTCTGGAAGCTCTGCAGAGATTCCCAGAGAGCCACAGGCCGGACAGCAACACTCAGTAGGCACAGGAGGAGCATGGTGAAACCCTCATGCCACAGGCAGCTGGGACAGTGGGTAGGAGCTCGTGGAGGAGAGTCCTGGCTCAGCGAAATTCGGGGATTGATTAGTAATGCCTGCCACAGGCTTGCAGGGGGGCTGGGGGTGCATGTGGTAGGAATGTGGCCCCCTTTTCAAGGGCCTTGCTTTCCAGGGTCCCCGCTCGTCGTAAAGGGAAGAATTAACATTTGCCTGTGTTTATCACATGGCAGGTGCTGTTCTAAGTTCTTTACGGCCAAAAACCCATTTCATCCTCCTAAAAACCTAATGCACTTGGCTTTACTATGAACTTTTATTTTGGGGGAAAGGAGCCCCCCAGATGAAGCTGACTGGGCCAGGGTGTGAGAGAGCCAGGGCTGGAGCCCCGCGGTCTGGCCCAGAGCCTGCTCCTTTAAGCAGTGCAGAGATTATTCTTGTGGGAGCAAACTGGCAAGAGCCCCCAACCTTCTCCACCCCGGCCATTCTTTCCCAGTGACCACTGTCCTGGACACTGCCCCAAAGTCATTCGAAGGAACAAGAACGGAGGTGTAGGAGCCGTGACTGCACCACCCACCCCTGGGAAAAGCAAGACAACCCCAAGGCCAAGAGCAGCGATGGCCCCCACTGTCCCCTGTGCAGCTGCCTGCAGCCACCGGAGGGTTGTGCCTCTGAGGTGGAGCACAGTGGGGTCAGGCCATGGGGCCACAGGAGGCCAGCAGGGCTTGACGGCAGAAAGGGACCCAGGCGGAGTTAGTCAGGACGGCTGAGAAGAGGCGGGAGGGGGCCAGGTGGCAGAGCGCTGGCCTAGGACGTGGGAGGCCCCACTGCCATCTCCAGTGCCGGGGGCCACAGAGGCGGGAGAAGGAAAGAGAAGGAAGGGGGAGGAAGGGGAAGGGGGAGGAAGGAAAGGAAGAAGGAAGGACAGCAGGAGACGGGAGGGCGGGGCGGGGGGTGAGTGTGAGGGCGGCCATGAGGCTGAGGTGGTAAAGTGGGGCCGGCAGGGCCCAGAGGCAACGTCTTCCCTCAACCCCAACGACCGTCCTGGGCACAGGGGACGCCCAGCCAGAGCCACACAGATGCCAGTGGTGGCCCAGGCTCCAGCGGGGACAGGTGGGACCGCCCATGTGGGCAGGCAGGATGGGACTCAGGGGCCTGCAGGTGTCAGGTTAACGGCCACAGTCCTCGGGACCTGGGGGGATCAGGCGCTTGTGCAGCACTACGTGACCAGGGCCAACATGCCACCCACGCATGCGCAGCCGGTGAGGGGTGAGAACTGTCGCTCCCAGGGGTCAGGGGCTCAAAGCCAGCTATGCCGGTTAATAGCTTGGGAGAGTGGCGAGGCCTCCCAGCCTCAGTTTCCCAGTCTAAAATGGGACAGCAGGAAGAACAGGCCCATCCTCGTGTGGCAAGGCTTCAAGGAGGTGATGCAAGTGCAGCGGGGAAGGTGTCCCGTGACTGTGACCACCACACTGGCGCGGTGCTGACGGCCGGAGGAAGCAAAGGTGCGGCCTGCAGTCTGGGGGAGACAGGAGTCTGGGCCGCCACGGCAGGACGTGGGTAGAAGTCCTTGGTGAGGCCCCCTGCCCGGGGGGACACATAGGTGGCCCAGGAAAAGGGCAGAGCTGGCACGACAGAGCCCGCCAGGCCCTGTACCTGCAGGCCAAAAGGCTCTGCTCCGGCCTTGTGCAGGGGCCCCGACAGTGGCTGCTCCTCGGTGGAACCTTGCAGACCTGTCCCTGCAATGCCCTTCTTCCCCCAGCTGCTGGCCCCTCATCCACAAACACAACGGCTATGCGGCTCGGGAACACGCTAAGCGCTGGGCACAGGGTGCTCCACAGGCCGGGGAGGGACAAGGGGCACTGGCTCCTGCCAGGAAGGGGCCCCTCTCCCTGCTTCACAACCCGTGGGACTTGGATTCCCACAGTGACCCCATAATCAAGCTACTCTTACCATCCTGGTTTTCAGAGAGGGAAACTGAGGCACGCACACCACAGCCAACACTAGAACAACGGTCGCCTCACCTGCAGCTCTCTCCCCGTCACCCTGCATTGTTTTCCTCCCTCCTGGCCCTTTCATAGGTGGGGCAGAGGCCTGGCCGGGTGACCCACAAGGCTGTACACGGTGCCCAGCACAGGCACTTGGCCTGGTGCACACGAGGCCTGTCCCCTCCCCGCTTGGTGCATGCTGGGCCTGTCCCCTCCCGTGCACCTGACAGGCCTGTCTCCAAGGCCAGGCAGGAGCGGGAGGTGCACTCCGAGTCAGAAGGGAGCCTCATTAGCCCGGCCCGGTGTTTACTCGATCGAGCTTGATCCCAGGGGCCCAGACACCCAAGCCACGTGGGCGACTCTGGGAGCCTCAGGGGGCCTGATGCTGTCTGCACCGCCTGGCCTGGCCCCCTTCCTGGGACAGGAGGTGCTGGTCCTTCCCCAAAGCCTCACGCCTCCTAGGACTCCCTGACCAGTGCTGGCTGAGGTGGCAGCAGAGCTGTCAGGGAGACAGGCTGGGTAGCCAGGACCCCAGACAAGTGACAAACACTCTTTGCACTCCACCCTGCCCTCTGCAGAGTGGACAGCAGCAGAACTTGTTCAGGGAAGTGACCGGATGCTTGGAGGTAGGCCCAGTGACCAGGGAGCTCCACAGCCAGGGCAGGTGCTGAGTTCTCTCAAGTCCTGAACCTCAGAACACAGCACTGGAAGCTGGACAGGGTGGGGCACACCTGTAATCCCAGCACACAGGAGGCTGAGGCAGGAGGATCCCAGGCTGAGCCACAAAGTGAGTTCAAGCCCAGCCTGAACCATGCAGGGTCTCAAAGAAACCAAATGAAAACAAAAAACCACATAGCACTGGGCCCAGATGGGCAAAACACCATATGGACATTTTCTTTATATTGTCCTGTTGCACAAGATACCCTGCTGTCAATGCCCCACGACACCTGTCGCCTTTTTTCTTCTTCCTGCCCTGCTAAGGGGCTTCTCAGACAGATTCCCCCACCTCCTCTTTTCCCTTCGAGACCAATATTAACAGCAAGACTGTGCCGAGCTGAGCTGAGCTCTGCAGGGGTCTTCATGTTGTCACAACTGACAATTTCTGAGCCCCAAGACCAGGTCCTGGCCCCTGAGGAGAGATGCTACCCTGCCAGGGAGCCCAAGACTCTAGCCTGCACCCTTGAAAACAGAACAGGGGACTCGGTCGTGAGAGGCCATGCTGCTTTGGAGCATCAGGGCGCACTCTGTCCGTGGGACACCACCATGCACGCAGAAAGAGGCTGGCATGAGACATCAGGTGATGAAAACATCCAGAAGATGTAACAACTGAAGCAGAGTTGGGGAGTGCTAGTTGTCTCTAATTTGATGTTCTACTGATGTTTTTCCTATTAAAGATTAAGGGAACAAAAGAAACCCCCAAAAGGGTTGGTTGTGAATGTGGAGGGAACAGTGGCTCTCTCAGGAGAGGTGGAGGGGCGCGTCTGAGAGGCTGAACATCTGATCAAGGAGGAGGCTGGGCAGCCCCAGGGATGTGGACTGGAGTCTAGCTCTAGTTGCTGTGCAGCCATGGGCAAGTCGCTCAACCTCTCTGAGCTCGGTTCCTTTCCTGGATGACAAGGAACCAGAAAGTACCTAGCTGGGTCTGACACACTGAGGACACTCAGGAGCTGTGTCCAGGTTAAAAGCGCACTGGCAGGAATCCACTCAGACCAGCCTAAGCCACAGAGCCAGAACTTGAATCCGCGTCTCCCGGCCCATTGTGTCAGTGGAATACCTCCAAACAACTCAGGGCTTCCTTGCCACTTGGAAAGGAAGGGCAGGCCTCATCCAGCTCCCCACACCAAGTGCCCCAGGGCCACAGAAGGGCAAGGGACCGGTGCTGGGCACCACTGCCACCTGGTGGCGGCATACCTAAATTACAGGGGGGTAACTATCAAGGGGGAACCCCACACAGCCTGCTCCTACAGTGAGGATGGAGGTTTCCATCCACAGGGACAGATGGGCCAGCTCTCTGCCAGGCATGTGCCTGTGCTCTCACATCTCTGACATAGCTCTGCTGTGTGCTTTTATTTTATTTTATTTTATTTTTTTGAGATGGTCTCACTATGTAGCCCAGTCTGGCCTGGAAATCACAGTGATCCTCCTGCCTCTGCCTCCCGAGTGTTAGGATTACAGGCATGCTCTACCACACCCGGAAGTGCATCCTTTGTTTAAAAAAAGAAAGTTAACTGATAAAATTGAACAATCACATACAAAGCAAACAGCACTTCATGGAGTACAAACCCCCACATACTTCCCAAGAACCCTGTTGTGGGTGTGCTTAACAAGCTGGTGGACCCCACTTCAATCCTCAGCATCTCAACATTTCAAGCTTGCACTTTTAAGTCATCCTTCTGGTCAAAGCCTCCTGCAATCTCTTCCTTGTTCCTCTCTCACACCTGTGTAAAATCACAGCCTTCACAGGCCCTGCCTTCTAGGTGTGCAAGTCCCAGTTGAAGGAAGAGCCCTAAGGACCAACCCTAAAGATGGGCCATGTGTCCCAAGTACATTCTGCCCTGTCCTGGGATCAAGAAGAACAGAATGAGCTGAATACCCCAGAGCCAAAGGGGGAGACTCCATGGGGCACCGTGCCTGACGGCGCCTCCTTCGGGCCCCCATTGTGCTGGTATTTAACCCCCCGGGCCCAGCAGGTCTGACGCATGCTGCCCGTGCGGGCATCCTGGTCCCTGTGCCGTGGAGAGCAGGCACCGGGGACATGCTCCCCATGGAAACCCAGCTCTCGGCGGCACCTGCTGACTCCGTGAGCAGGCGTGTGACACCCCTGAGCTGTTCAGGCGCCTCCCCAGCCTGCGACGTTCGGACACCCAGGGAACATTAACCTGGGCACCCTGCCTCAGGCCTCGAGGGCCAGGTACGCAGCCTCAGCTTTTCCACACGGCAGATGGGAGCCTTGACAACACACTGACTACTGTCGGGAGCCTAGCACAGCTCCTGGCACACAGCTGGAGCTCAACGTGTGCAGTCGCAGTTTGGTGACTTTTTCTCGGCCTCTGAGACTTGGCGCCACGGGCACCAAGAGAGGACCCACGGCTGACAGGAAAGGGGAAGGTGTCCCCTGGGGGCCAGGAGTGACTTCTGGGGCTCTTTCTGTCCTGTGCCCAGCTGTGCCGAGAGCCCCTGCAGAGGCAGAGAGAAACCCCAGGTATCCCTCTCCCTCCCAGCATGCCACCTGCTACCCCAGTTCTCTGTCTATGCGAGATGATGTCTGTGACAGCCACTGCCACTCTGGCCCCCAGGGCCTCGGCGTGTCCCACACAGCTGGACTAGAGCGGGGGCACAGGGGCAGGTGAGGAGAGGCCGAGTGCACACCTGGCCGATGTCAGAGTCCACACTGAGGCCACAAAGCAGAACTCGGACTCGGGGGCCCGGGACCCTGCCTCGGACAGCTGGCCCGGGCCGAAAGTGCCCACAGATGTCTGATGCTCCGATCCGCCCCACATGGGGCTGGAGCTGGGAAGTCAGCCTGGAGAACAGACGCTGCCGCGAGGAAGCCAGGACTGTGGAGACGCTGTGAGGCTCTCCAGTGGGCGACCACCACGCGGGACGGGGCTTCCGGGCGGCTGGAGGTGGAGCCTGACGCCAGGGCACCAAGGAGCGGAGGCCTCTGGGTGACAGGCTGGCCTTGCACCACCCCACCAGGACTGGGAAGGAGGCGGCCGCTGCCCAGGTGCCAGGGAGTCGAGACTTACCTTCCACTGCAGGGAGTGGAACCACTGGTCTCGCAGGTAGCTGTTGGCAGCCTGCAATGACAAGAACCGGGAGAGGTCTGGTCACCATGTGGAGCACCACAGGGGACCCCACAGGCCACACGCAACCCTCCTGCCTGCTCGGGCAACAGCGTCTGCCCTGTGACCCGAGGGAGCCTTCCCTGGGAGGTGCTTGATGTCGCCTGCTGGCTGTGCCTGCTGCACCCTGACTTACTGGGGATCACGGGAGGGGCTGCATCCGCTGGCTGGAAGCCTGGAGGTGAGAGCTGGGCAGCTCCCGGGGCGTCTCTTCTACCAGGACCTGTGAACCTCGTTCTCTCAACAGCCCCCATGTCATGGTTTAGATCTGGATGTCCGCCAGGGGCCTCATGCACTCATAAGCGGGGCTTCGGCGAGGTGGTTAGAGTATGGGGGCTTCCAGCTGATCTGCTGTCAGGAGGTGGAGCCTGGCAGGAAGCAGTGGGCCAGTGGGGGTGAGGTCTGGAAGGCTCAGCTGCCTTCCTGGCTTCTTTCATTCTCTCTACTTCCTGTCCACCATGCCCTGAGCAGCTCTCCTCCGCCAGGCCCCTCTGCCACGCCATCCTGCCTCGGAGCCAGCCGACAAGACTGAAACCTGTACAGACTGCGAGCCAAAATAAACCTCTCCTCCTCTAAGCTGTGGGTGTTGGGTATTGTCTCTCATCAAGGAGAAAGGAATCAAGACACCCGACAACAGCGGCAAGGCGGCTCTGTCACTAAGCTCATTTCACAGAGGGAGCAACCAAGACCCTGAGCTGTCACACTAAGCGCCCGCAAACTCGCTGCCTGGCTCTCAAAGCTGTGCATGTAACCACAGCACCCTCTTATCGGCTGCAAAAGATCGTGGCAGAAAGCTTCCAGGCTTCAACTCAGGCACACTTATCTACCTAGAAATCACAGGAGAGGCCAAAACCACTCCTTAATCCACGGCCTGCTAATCTGAGACCTTTCCAACTCTGCCTTCAAGTTCCCGCCTGCAGTGGGGACCACGGCCCTGGTCGTCCTCGCATACGTGAGGGTCTGGAAGGCTCTGGTACAGCTGGGCAGACGGCGGGGGAGGGGTTGAAGAGAGAGCAGTCACTGCTGTTATTCTCATCGATTCCTCTCGAGCAAAATGTGGCCCGAGGAAGCCATGAGCCACAGACATGGCAGCTGCTGCCCTCGCGCTCGCCTCCGGCAGCTCTGCCCCAGCGATGGCAGACGCCGGGGGTTCCGGGTACGGAGGCGCAGAGCAAAGCCCTGTGAAGTCGGCATTTCTCAATGCAGAAGAGCAGCTGAGGCTCGGGAGGTGAAAACCTTTCCTGAGGGCTCACAGTCATGAGGTGAGGATCCAGGACCTCCATTGCTCAGGCTGCCAATGGAACCAGAGGTCCTTGTAAGAGGGAGGCAACGTGGCCAGCACCAAGGAAAGCAGCGCACCTAGAGGCAGAACTGGCCAGGAAGAAGGTTCTCCTGGGAGCCTGCAGAAGCAGCCAGCCCAGGCCGCATGATGTCACCAGCCTAGGGACCTGAGTTGGCTTCTGACCTCCAGAAGTGCTGCACGTGTGCGTGCATCCCACGCCAACATGTGGGCAGTTTCGGGGTACACTGTGGATCACGGAGGAAGGACCCACACCTTCCAACCTAATCTTCCTCTGCTCTGTTCTTCCCATGAGGGATCCGAGCCCTGCTTCCAGCTCCCTTCTGTGCATATGGCACACGTGTCCACGTGACTTCCTGTGCCAATGAACGTGTGCTGCTGTGACACGGAAGTGGCCCTCCAGGCGTGGGTGAACTGCAGGACCATAAGGGACTCGCATGGTGAAGGAGCAAGAACCCGTGCATTTGGGGCTGCTTGTCATCTCAGGGTACCTGGCCACCTCATTCTGCTGCCTGCCTCCACACAGCCTGACTGCTTTCCCTCTCTCCAATACCTGCCGAACTCCCACATACCCCTCCAGCTCCCACCTGAGGTGCCACTGTCCTGAATGACCACCTTGAGGATGCCTTCCCCAACCTGTCCCTAACCAAGTCAGGTGAGGATGCCTCATCCTACATATTGTACTGTCCTGTCATCAACTGTCTGGTGTCTTTTCCCTGGGCTGCGGGCTCCGTGAAGTTGGGAACCATGTCTGACTTATGCACCACTGTGTCCGGGAAACTCAGACAAAAATGTCTATTAAATGAAAGGTTGATGGGACGCTGAATCATCAGTGACTGGTTGGATGGATGTGTGCAGGGACACACACAGGTGCAAGGGTGCATGGATGGATGGGTGGATGGATGGATGGATACATGGATGCATGGATGGGAGAACGATGTGTGGATGGATGGATGGATGGATGGGTGCCTAGATGCACGGATGGGAGAATGGATGGATGGATGTAAACATGGATGGATGGGTGCCTGGATAAACAGGTGTGATAGGCTACACGGACAGGCACATGGATGGATGGACGGATGGATGGATGTGTAGATGGATGCATGATGGATGGATGGTTAAGGCCAGGGAGGGTCACATGGACAAATTGATAGGTGGACAGAAGCATGGGTGGGTGGGTGGATAGAACATCATTCTACCCATTCTGTTCAATGAAGAAAACTTCATGTGAATTTAAAAAAAAACTTCAACCCTGATAGCCTTCTCCCCACAACTTGACGTTGACTAAGGTTATAGAAATAACCATGGTGGTGTTTTCTTTAACTCCTATTCTTTACTGGGCACAGTGCTAAGTATTTTAATGGAATATCTCTGACCCCCACAATAGCCAAGGAGACAAGTCTCATGGGTTCAGTTCACACATTAAGAAAGTGAGGCCCAGAGAGGTTCTTTCTGTGGCCTAGGGCCACACAGCTAGCTGCACAGCCAGGGTGCAGCAGACCTGGGCTGCAGCGCAGGTACATCTGTCCCCACCCTGCTCTTCCTGCCGCCTACCTCTGGGGCTTGCAGCCTTGTGCCTCTGCTCCTCTGGACCCCACATCTTAGCCCGGGAATCCAGAAGCGTTATTTCCCCTTGGCACTGCCCTCTGACAAGAGAACAGGACTTGGCACCTGTTCCAGCCACCAGGGGGCCCTGCCTCGTAAACAAGGTGGGCAGAGCTTCCCCCCCCGAGGAGCCACAGCACATGGGGCCAGAGAGCTTTCGACAAGGGTGAGCCAGACCCTGATCCTTCCCACAGCTCCAGCCTCAGAGGACGGAGGCTGCCAGGGGACGCCGGGTCCCCGAGTGGACATCTGTACGTGGCTTCTGGACACAGGGAAGGTAACGTAGCCCGGGAAGAGGGCGCGCTTCTGCAGAGTCCATGCTGCCCTCAAGCCCAGCCCGAGGGGACAGGCCCAGCGGTGTCCTGGGGTCACAGAATCCACCTGAACACAGGAAGGAGCCCCAGCCACCCCGCCCCAGGCCCCAGGCCCCAGGCCCCCCAGGCCGCCCTGTGACTGCTCCCAGTGTAAATCTTTCCTACAGGAAAGGGCCTGGTTCCAGGCAAGCTCTGCCTAATTTCCTCCTTGAAAGTTGCCAAGTTCTCTCTCATTGTTGCATTATCTGGAGAGGTGAGAAAAACAGGCTGGGGAGCACTGTGGTGAGCGTTCCCAAGTCCCCTTCCCGGCCAACTTTTGGGGGAAAACAGCACAGCCCTGCAGACCGGAAAGGTCTTTGCCTCCAGCTTCCAGTAAGGATGGAACCCACTGTGCTGCCAGCGTCTGGAGGAAACAGCGCCCGCCGCCGGGAGCTTTGGGAAGAGCCAGGGCTCAGGCTCAGAACTGCGGGGAGGAACCCAGCAGGCCTCATCACCGTGAAACCTGGATGGCGAGGGCCTTGGGGAGGAAAGATGATGAACAAAAAGGTCCCTTCGGTGGCCAGGGGTCCTGATGACACAGCATTAGAACGATGAAGCCACACAGTACCCGGAAGCCTGGCACACAGCCTGTGTGGAAATCCAGGTGCCTCAGTCTGGCGACAGGACCTGTGACAGATGGTCATCATGTTTGCTCGGCTCCTGGAGCCAGCAGGTTGGCTCCCTGGGATCTTTGTAAAGAACCCATGCGAAGTCCATCAAAGGGTAAGGAGGTACCAGGCGTGGTGGTGCACCTCTGTCTTACCAGCACTCCGGGAGGCTGAGGCAGGCAGGTCAGAAGTTTGAGCCCAGCCTGGGAAACTTAGTGAGATCCTGCCTCAAAATTAAAAAAAAAAAAAAGAGAGAGAAAGGGTTGAGGACGCAGCTCGGTGTGCAGACCCCGGGTTCAATGGGTTCAATCCCCAGAACTGAAAATCAACGGATGTGGAGGTCCCTGGGAAACAGAAGGCAGGAGGAGGAGATGAGAGGAGAGAGACACAGAGAGGCGGAGCGGGTACAGTGAGGCTAGGAGGAAAGAAACTTCGAGAGAAGGGCTGGGTAAGGGGTGAGAGGAAGACAGGACCGGGAGAGGGGAGGGGAGCGAAGAGAGATGAGAGAGTGGGGGGAAGGAAAACAGACGGGAGCAGAGAGAGAACAGAGCAGGCAGGCTGCGTGGGCAGGGGATGGTGGGCCGTCCGGGACCCCCAGAGCCCCTGACACTGCTGGTCCCGGGTGGTGCAGACGGGCCCTGGCTGGGGAGGGCTGGGAAGGGCACGGGGTCTGGAGGCCAGCACTGCCCCACAGAACTGTGACCACGGAGCTGCCCCGGGGGGGTGGGCCGAACGGTCGCTGCTCTGCCCACCACAGGAGCCCAGGCTGGGGAGGTGGTGTTCAGCAAGGTGGAATCACGCGGTCCGAGGGGACGGCCCAGCCCCGGCGCACGGACGGCCCTGCAGGGGGGCCTTGACCCTTTGGCCGCCAGGGACAGGGAGGCTCTGTCCCCAGGGCCGCTGCAGTGGCTGTCAGCAACCTCAGGGCATGGGTCCTAACACGGGGCATCCGTCACTCATGTGTCAAGGAGCTCGGTGTCTGCAGCCAACTGCACCTGGACCGGATCGGTGC
Source organism: Heterocephalus glaber (assembly GCF_053883595.1). Classification (NCBI taxonomy): domain Eukaryota; kingdom Metazoa; phylum Chordata; class Mammalia; order Rodentia; family Bathyergidae; genus Heterocephalus; species Heterocephalus glaber. The sequence continues at coordinate 5,864,225 of NW_028258137.1, forward strand.
TAGAGAGAGTGGCCCGGTGCCCGGACACCACCCTGGGCAGGTGCCCCCAAACTGCCTGACTCCAGAGGATGCGGAAGTGGTGTGCAGAACAAGGCAGCCCCACAGCACTGGGCCCAGGGCGGCGGGAGGAGGGCGAGGGCTGGGGTGGGTGCCAACCCGGGGTCCCTCCCCTGGCCCGACACAAGGAACAAGGGAGACCCAGCAGAGGGCAGGGTCCGCTCCGATCTGGGGCCCCTCTCCCCTCTCCCCTCCTGCCTCAGGCTCCAGCGCTGGAGGGGAGACAGGCCCAGGCCCTGCCCATAGGGCCACCCCTCACGATGGCGTCATCACACTGGCCAGTTAAAGGGACACTCGGGAGCCGGCCAGGAGCACTGCACTCACTGCTTCCCCGACTCAGTCCCCAGGCTGGGCAACACTGTGGCCTTGCTGGGGGCAGGGCTGCCCCTTCCAGCTCGGGAGCAAGGGACCCTCTGGATGGTACCCAGGAGGGCTCCGGGCCTCTCCTTCCTGCCTCCCTTGTCACTCACATATCCATCCCCCTCTGTCCTGCAGCTGCACCGATCCATGTGGTGTCCCCTCCATCCCTTTGGAACTTTCAGTGGCTCCCTACTGCCCTCAGAATATGTCTGAGGCTTCCTCCTTCAGCTAGGATGGCATGGGTGACCTAGACAGGTCTTGGGCCTTGAACGCTGCCTCCCCCTCTCTCCCAGCCAGTGAGCACTCTGCTCCCCACATTCCTGCTCTGCCCAGAGTGTAACCCCCTGACCTGCACTCCTACTCATCCCTCTATGCCCTGCTCAGATGCTGCATTCCTGGGGAGCCTGCTCCAGCACCAGGGCCGAATGAGTCATCGTTCCTCTGGGCTCTCATCGCTCGTTTGTTTATGGCTCAGCCTCCCCGAGGACTGGCAGGGATAGGAGAGGCTGGAAGGGAGGTGCTGGAGTGGGTGGCTGTGGGGCACCCTCCATCCCCAGCCCAGGGCGGCTGCTGCCCACGCAGGGGTCAGCACTGCAGATGCCAGGTGGGCAAAGGGGGTGGGCAGGACCGGGGGGGCGGTCCTCTGAGGAGAGAGAAAAGGACAGAGGGCAGGGACACAAGGACAGGGTGAGAGGGATGCAGGAGAAGGAGAACAGGGCAGGCGTAGAGACTCCCGGAGATGCAAGGAGAGGATTTTCCTACAAGACGCCCAGCTGCCACCCTGGGCCACTGAGCTCAGCGCCCCTCAAAGGCAGCCAGGGTGACGCAGCTGCAGAGCTGTGGCTGATCTCCTGGCTGTCTCTGAAGGAGACAGCCCCTCCTGGAGACAGTGATAGCAAGAGAACTAACAAAAGGCTGAGGCTGCATCCGGGAGTTTCTGATGTGGGGTCTCTTGGGCTAGGGCTCCCTGGCAGGACATCCTGCAGGGGCATTCAGTCAAGGACTCACCTGCCCAGGCTCAAGGAAAAGGGGTACCCACTTTGGTATAGATCAAAAGGCCTAAGAATGGGGCTTAGGGCTGCTAAGAACCTCCCTTTCCTTTCACATGGGGACACTCTGTGTCATGATGAAGCCACTCCCAGAGGCAAGCCAGGAAATACAGAGATGCCAAACAGAGGTGACACTGACCCCTGGATCCAGCTGCACCTGAAACCCTCTCCCCCACTCCCCAGATACTGTTACAGTCACATCACATTCTTTTTTGCCTTACTAGTCAGAGTAACATTTGGGCCACTTCTTACTGAAAGTCCTGACTAAGACACAGAATGTGTCTTTTTTTTTCTCCAAGGAAAGAGGTCATACTTTTATCAGTCCCAAAAGACAAAATCAACAGGAAGTGAGAACCTTCCTCATTCGAAGCAAAGTGAAAGGCAGCACTGTTGCTCATGTACTTCACCTTCTCACTGCAGAACACAAAAGTCACTTCTCAGATTTAAGGGAACCATGGAGATACATGCAAGCCCCCTAGCTGGTGGCAAGCATACACCAGGAGCTCAATATGTACACATTCCCTCCTTTTCTCCAGGGACCCCGGTTTGTACCTTCTTGATTTTGTTTTTGTTTTTTGAGACAGGGTCTCACCGTGTAGCCCAGGCTGGCCTTGAACTCACAGCAATCTCACTGCCTCAGCCTCCCAAGTGCTGGGATCACAGGCGTGTGCCACCATAATGGGCTGGTTTGTGCCCTTCTTATCCTGGGAGTTAAACAACCCCCACCCCCGCCCCTGCCCCGAGATGCTGCCTCTCGGGGCTGAGGCGGCAGAAGGAGAAAATGCAGAGTCATGCATTCACCCTACCTGCAGCAGGACGGTGCCCCCCGGGATTGTGAGCTGTAAACAGTACTTCGGGGCATTCTCCCAGGACAGCAGCTGCACGTCCTCGATGGCGCTGTAGGAGACCGAGTTTTCCATGTACCCAGTGGGCTGCAGCGAGAGACAGAAGAGAGGTGCAGGGGTTAGCAGGGTGGGTGTGACAGGCAGAGCCCCCCCACCATGGCTCCTGGGACAGGCGGTACACCCTGGGTCGCTGGTGCAGAAACACTGGACCAGGGCCCTGGCTGGAGCTGCAGGGCAGGGAGGGTCCTGGGAGGAACTCATTTGGCACTTGAGGTGCAGCGTGGGGCAGACCAGGGACAACGAGAGGGCAAGGACCGGTGTCCCTGATATCCGAGGGGCCCCACAGAGGACGCAGCCAGAATCCCACAGCCCTCACCAGAAGAGGCCACACTTGTCCCCCACCTGGAAGGCGGCAGCAGCTCCGCTGGCCTCCCCAGACACACTTCCGCTACTCAGCACCGGCCCTGTTCCAGACGCCACGGCCTAGCTCACCTGCCCCACAGCCTTCCATGGCTCCCAGTGCTGGGGCATGAAATCTGCATCCATGTTCCCCACACTGCCCACTGATGGTACCTCAGCCCCAGCCTGCTCCTGTCCCCAAAGGCGCCAGCACCACTCCTGGCCAGGTAGCATCTTCCCCTGCATTCACCCCTTCCGGGACTCACTACGCCATGCACCCAGCAGATGCAGTTTTAAGTCCTGGCCTGATTAGCTGGTTTCACTCTGGTGATGCAGGACCCCCAGGAGGTTTTTCCACTTCAATACCTGTCAACCAGCGTTGAGATGTGGAGGTGTGGAGCTGATGGCTTCCGCTGCCTCAACTTCCCTGATGTGATCAGTCACCAGGAACTGATCTACTGAGCTCCCTTCATTCATTTATCCAACAGGTATTTACTGAGCTGCTACGACAACCCAGGGGTCAGGCTGGGTATGGGTGCGGCAGGAAATAAGACGGGAGCAAATGGACAACAAAGCACCCAAGTGAATAAACTGTGTGTGGGGGGAGAAGGGCAGCAGGGGCTTCAGCCACAATTGGACAGCGTCACTGGGTGCCCTGGGTGGAGCTGCTGGCAGGAGGGTCCTGCAGGTCCCACGGGAGGAGCTGGCACGTTCACCCTGCCCTGCCTTTGCCGGCCCTTGGTCGGCCCCAGTCACCAAGCCAGGCGGCTGCTGGGTCCCAGGCCTGCTGTGTTCTGGCCCCTGCACGGTGACTCAGCCTCACAGGGTCTTGTCCCGAGCACCTGGGATCCCAGGGGAACCCTGCCCTCCGGTCCCACAGGCCACCTCTCAGGATGACTTTCACTTCCTGTGTCACAGACGAAAGAACACATGAGCACCCTGCTAAAATAAAGCATTCACATGTGAATTACCTAGTCACGACCCACCACGCCCCGGAAGGGGCCTCCTGGGTTGTTATTTTTAACTAAATTTGAAATCCCTGTGCCTCGCCCACCCCCCTTCTCTAGGGCGGGGTCCCAGGCTTTTGACACAAATACCTGAATACCCGTGAGGGCCTGAGACACAGCCCTTGTGCATTTAGAAAGCTGCAGGGCCACCACGATCCAGGGACACAAAAGCCCTCTCCAGCCGGGTGCGGTGGTGCACACCTGTGATCCCAGCACTGTGGAAGGAAGGCTGAGGGAGGAAGATTTCAAGTTTGAGCCCACCCTGGGCAACTTAGCAAGACCTTGTCTCAAAATAAAAATTTTTAAAAGGCTGGGGGATGTCCTGGGTTCAATCATCAGTACTGCAAACAAACAAACAAAAACAAAACACAAACACACACCACCCACAAGGGGACACCCGGAAGGTCCACAGCAGGCACGGGCAGCCCCACGTCCTTCCCCTCACGCCAGGACGCCAAGACACCGTGGCGGATGCTGCTGGGTGTGGAGCCCAGGCAGATTCACCTGGCCTCTCCCTCCTTCAAGACTGCTGGGGCTGGGGTTGTCTGAAGTCAGCCTGATCAGTTTGCAGCCATGGCTTTAGGGGGAAGGACTGGGTGTCAATAAGCACACACTGTTTTAAAAAACTGATCTGGTGCTTCCCCACTCTTTGAAAAAGCATTTGGCCCGAAGCAAGTTTTTATGATCCATGAGACCTACAGCTGAGCCACTGACTGTGAGTCCTGAAGCAGGCGAACAAATGCCCCTCTGAGTCCTGTTCCTCAGCGGTAAGGCCAGCATGCATTTAACAGAAACACGGAGCAGCAAAGGAGACAGGGCTTGTCCAGTGCTTCCCACGGCACCGGAACTCACCAAGGAGCCCAACAAGACGAACTGGCCTGAAGGAGACGAATGTGGACCTCACCTCGGTCTCCCCGCATCGGCCAGGTCTAACTCGAGAAAGAGTTTGGACCAGAGCGCCCATTTCAGATCACCAAAGCCAAGGACCACCCCAGAGCCTGCCTGGGCCAGATAGGGACAGAAAGGTCAGGTGGGGGATCGGACAGAAAGAGGACGTGGTGTGGAAACTCAGCGAGGGAAGCCAGTGTGGACTCGGGTAGTAAGATACAGGTGAGCAGGGCCACTGAGGGCAGCGTTCAGTGCCGACTGGCAAGGGGCCGAGTGGCGGGCGGGGACCCTGTCCTACCCACGCCACTGTCCTCTAAAACTGTTCTGAGATAAATGCTAATCAAGAAAACTCCAAAGTGGCCGGGGTGGTGCCCGCCTGGAATCCCTCTGGGAGGCTGAGGCAGGAGGATTGCAAGTTCAAGTCCAGCCTGAGCAACTTAATGAGACCTTGTCTTAAAATAAAAAATAAAAAAGGGCTGGGGATACAGCGCACTGCAAAGGCCCTGGGTTCAACCCCCAGCACAAAACCAAACCAAAGCAACAACAACCCCCCTCTCCGCCGCCCCACTGTGGCCCCTGCAATGTCATTGTTTTGGGGCAGGGAAAGGGGGTGAAGCAAACACCCCATCCCCAAAGTGGCTGGGCTCTGGCTGCAGATACGGCCACATGGCCCAGGTCCCTGGTGTCCCTGGTACTTTCTCAGGCAGAGGTGCAGTCACAGAGAGCTGGTAATTCCCTGGTGGTATGAACACGGTGACAGGCGACAGGAGGCTGAATGAGGTTAAGAGAACAGATTCCCCCGAGAGAAGAGAAATCCAGCTCTAAGAGGTGTTTTTAGGGGAACGAGGAGCAGATCGTGAATTTCCCTAAAGGTAACAGCAGACAGTGCGATTCTGTTTGAATGACGTCCTGGGAGTTGCTGGGGACCACATCAGTCCATGCTGCCAGTGGCTGGGGGGCGAGGGCCAGCTCCAAACCCCAGGCGCTGCAGTGGCAGCTCTGACTGTGCACGGCTGTCAAAACTCCCCGCTCTGGGCACAAAACCGGGATCTGACTGTATGTAAATTACAACGGCAACCTGACTAAAAAAGGCAATGCATGGATCTGCGTGATAATGTGGAAGGTGATGAATAGAATGTTACATCGTTCAGAAAAAACTGTCTCCAGATCACCCATGAGCACCCTGGCATCACAGCTTCCTGTCTCTAACACAGTGCCCGTATCGTACAACAGCCGACATAAAACGAGGAGGAAAATAAAAAAGGATCGGAAACGGGGTGGTAGAACTTTCACAAAAGGGGAGAGGACGGAGAGGAAGGGGATAAAAAAGAATTCAAGTCCCTTCTGTCCGTGATCCCTCTGTCTCATGACCGCTATGTGCCTCGAGCAGGTACAATTAAAGGGCGGGGAAAGATCACAGGATGCATGTGATTTCGACGCCTCTTTCACATGGCACCTACAGACACCCCACATCTGGCACCATGGTCCCCAGAGCCATCGTTTCAGTGGCTGTAAAATACTCGGCTCCTGTTTATTTGGTCTCTACTCTGCCCCTCAGCCCTCCGTATTTCGTCGCATGCTACTATAAACAACTCCGCGGCGAACATCCTTCTGACACATGTTTTTCTACCCTATATTTAGGATTATTTCCTTAGGCCGCATTCCCAGAAATGGAATTACTGGGACAAAGGGTAAGAGCATATTTTACGCGATTGCCAAATTGCCCTCATTACAGAGATATTACAGGGAACTGGCAGCCCTGGCCAGGACTGAAGGGCCAGCGTCCTTGGGTGTCAGCTTGAATGGGTCCTGCTCTGCTCGAGGTCACACTCCATCCAGGCGGCTCTGGGGCGAACGCTGGGCACCCGCACTGGCCGCCCTGTGCAGGGTGTGGAGGCGCCGATGCCCTCAGCTGGGGGCTTGGTTCATGGGGACACCAGGAACAGTGCCTTCGCCCTCCTGCTCTGGGTAAGTTGGGGGCAGGTGCCAGGCCACAGAGCACACCCTGCCTCTGCTCCCGGGATCAGCTGGCCAGGTGGCCTTCCACTCGGGCTGTGCTGGAGAAGGCGCAGGGCTGCAGGGGCCTCAAGCGGGTACCCTGGAACTTCAAAGGCCTGGACTGAGACCCCAAACTGGACTCCCTGCCCTGTCAGAGAGGGCAGGGATGGGAGACCTGCCCCGCCCCTCCCAGCAGAGCTCCCCAGCCCAGCCCAGCCCCACCCAGCCCCGCCCCATGCGGCTCCAGCCAGGCCCCAGCCTGGGCCTCCCCCAGCCGGCTTCCCAGAGTGGCTCCCTCTCGCCCAGGCCTGCCTGCTGTTTCCATGGGGATCTCTGCAACCCAGTATGAATCATGGCGCCGACACCCCCTAAGACGGGCTGACTCAGGCGAGCATCCCAGCCCAGGGAGGGGGTGGGGGGCTCCTGGACCCCAAAAGGAGAAGCCCATCTGGAAAGTCCCTGTGTGAGCTCTTTGGAGGCTGGGGCTGTAAGAGGCCAGAAAAATCCTTCCCAGCTGGGGCTGGTTTGAAAACGCCAGGGCTGTCACAGGGGTGCGTGGCCCCGGCAGCTGGCTGGGTGGTCCAGGGCAAGGACGAGTGTCCTCTCAAGCGTGGCAGCCGTGTGACTCACGGTGTGGGGAGACCCACGCTGCACGGCGGGTTCCCCCTGGCGCCACTTGGCGGTGGCTCCATGGCAGGTTTTGGGATGGGGGAGGGAGTCTGGGTCCTCGGTAAAACTGAGACAAAACTCTGGAAACACGTTACCCATAACTATGCACAAGTGTACGCTGGGGAGCTGGGGAGCTACACCCTCTGCCTAGGCCGATGACCATCTTTCTGTCACCCTGAAGGAACCTCGACACCTACTAGTCCCTTCCTGTACCCCGGGCCCTGTCTCTATGGATCCACTGATCCTGGACACCTCATCCAGGTACAGTCACCCTGCATGTGGTCCTCAAAGCATTCCCAGGGGTGACCAGCTGTGTCGGGAATCAGCACCCCCTGAGCTGAAGAGTGCCTGGTACACTGCTGCCCCACACCTGCCCTTCATCCCTGCAGGGCGCCTAGGGTTCCACCTGGTACCCACTGGGAAGCACTTGTACGTGTCTTTCTGAATACGAAGGGGACACCGGCCTGCCAAGGCCTCCGTGAAAAGGCCAGGTGCCCGGGTGGCTTGTATGTGACCAGCAGCTGTGAGGAGCTTTCAGCCGAGCCCTTCATGAATGGCCCAGCAACCGAAGGGACCCCAAGCCCAGGACAAGTCTCCTCCCCAGCACCCATAAGCCCAAACTAGGCTTTAGCCTTCCCCTGTGGCCCAGGGCCATGCTGATCAGAGCTGAGTGTGAAGTCAAAGTTAGTGGGCTCACAGCAAGAACGTCTCTGGTGAGAAAAACACATCCGCCCTGTTCAGTGACAGAAGCCTTTGTAACATAGTAAGACTGGACCTCTTGCCCACTATTACTTCCTGTGGTTACAGGGCCGCCCCGCATCCACACAGCCTAATGCACGGTGCCCCCGGGGCTGCAGGGCATCTCAAATGTGATGAGGGAAGTAGGGAACTGCACCGTACACTTGACGTGATTTTCAATCATCTCAGTTTAAACGGACACATGTGGCAAGGAGCTATCCTACTGGTCAGCTCTGTTTCAGGGAATACCCCATGTTTACCTGGTACGGATTAGGATGCTTTCCCCAAGGGCGATTAAGCTCAGGGTCTTCACATTCCCAGCCCTCCTTAATTCTTAGATTCTGAGACAGGGTCTCTAAGTTGCCCAGGCTACCGGGCTTGAGCTTGAAATCCTCTTGCTTGCCTCAGACTCCCAGAGGTGAGTCAGGTTTTAAAGGCCCTCGCTAGCGGATTCATTTCACCTTCGCACCCAGCCCCTGTCACCGGTATCCGTGCTCTGAGATTCAGAATGAAAAGGACACATACTCATGCCCGATCCTCCAGGACACTCCTGGGACATGAGTGGGCACCTCGGGGCTGAAGCCACCGAGTCATTCAGCAGGCAGAGGCCCCCTGTGTGCAGCCTGATTCCTCTACCTGGTGACAGCCAGACGTGGACCTGTAATCCTGCAGCTGACAGGAGACAGATGACCCTCAGGGACAGTGGGCCCTCAGGGCAACAGTTTCCCTCCTTGCCACTGGGCACCTCCGACGGCCCAGTGCCAGGACCCCAGGCTGGGGCCCCTCATCTGCACCATCCTTCCGCCTCCTCCTGGGAGGTAGGACTTGCGTCACCCCTACCTCACACGGAGGCCCTGAGCTTTGCAATTCCACCACAGCGCAGTGACCAGGGGAGAGCTGGGAAGAGAGCAGAGGCCTGGCCCCCCCAGCCTGGTGTCTGTCGCCGGCCAATGAGTCACAATCAGGGTGTGAGGTCGCCACACTACGGCACAGGTTGGACGGTGCGGCCGCACAGCTCCTTGTGAGCTGACTGTCGCAGCCCACAGAAGCCGGGGTGACCTCAGCAGGCAGCACAGGACAATGACAGGAGAGTGAGCCCAGTCACCGCTCTGCCCGAGGGACACGGCACCCGGTGGGCGCAGGTGGCCTGGCTGTGTGGTGAGGGCAGGCGTTCAGCACCACTCTGGAAAGCCAGGACGGGGATGGCCCACGCGCCTGGTCACCCTGGGACAAGCACTGTGTGCAGCTTCCATAAAAGGAGGTTGGATTTTTCTTTTCCTAAGCAAATCTTAGGTTCTAGAGCAGAATCCAGGTTCTACCACTTGTTGGCTGTGTGCCTTAGTCCCTCAGTGCCTTGATTCCCCCCCATGTGAAAGGCAGGCTCATAAAATCAATACATGGAAACAACAGGACAGTAACAAGCCCTGGAGTGGATGTGGAGAAACCGGAACTAGGGGGAAGGTCGAATAGGGCGGTCATTCTGGAAAATAGGCCAGCTGTTCATCAAGAGCTAAGGATCCCCTAGCTACACTGCTCCCTAGTGTGTAGTGAAGAGAACTGTAAACGTAAAATGTATGGTCACACAAAAACTTGCAAATATTCATGGCAGCATTACTCTGAAGAATCTAAAAGTGTAAACAAACAAATGCCTAGATAAACAAAACGTGGTCTATTCACAGAATGGAATATTAGCCAGCCATCAAAAAGAATGACATACTGACCCATACTACAACATAAAACCACAACGCTGAGCCAAAGAGGCCAGACACAAAAGACCACAGACTGCCTGGTTCTGTTCACATGAAATGCCCAGAACAGGCAAATCCAGAGACAGACGGAAGATTAGTGGTTGTCAGGGGAAAAGGACCAGGAAATGGGGAACAGTGCTGATGGGGGTGGGGTATCCCAGGGATGACAAAAGTGTGCTAGAATTAGTGGAGATGGCCGCACAGTCCTGTAAACGCAGCAAAGACGACCAAATTACATACTTTACGACGGGGAATCTTGCGGTATGTGAATTATACCCCAGCTCAGAGCAATGAAACACCAAGCCCATCTTAAGGGTGTTTGTGGACAGCAATTAAGCAGGCAGCGCACTCAGCGATCACCGTGCTTGATGACAGGTTACTGCGGAGCTGTCACTGTCACCCCAGGGTGTCGCTCAGTGTGGTCGAGAGAGCAGGCCCAGGGTGGCAGGCAGGGATGGGGCGGCAGGGGCTTGGGGCACTCAGCTCCAGCCGACAGGAACCGCTTCTCTGGAGGGGACATGTTCGAGGCTCCTGGAGGAGGAAGTGGGGCTTTGCTTAAGCTTTGCCACGTTCCTCCACCCATCAGGGGCTCCTCCGCACCCCAGCTAGGCACTGCTGGCAGCCTGGGGCGGGTCCCGGGTGACTCGGTGGAGCTGGGGCTGCAGGGTGGCGGACTCCCTCACAAGGCCCTGCAGCTTGGCCCTGTTTGGGCCTGGGAAGGGCCAGCTGTGCAGTGGGGTTATTGGGGCGCGGGGAGAAAGACCTGCGAGGGTGTCTCCTGCAGCCCAGCACTCAGCAGAGCAGGCTGCCGACTCTCCCTGGGTCTGTGGGATGCTCCAGAGGGCCCTGGGGGGCCCATTAATCCCAGGGCCAGCGACGGCAGCCACTCCCTTTCATGGGCAAGTGGCCCAAGAAGTTTAATACTAGAGCAAAGGACTGGTGTCTCCACGCCCAGTCCCCTCCAACCCTGCTCACCTTCGTGGGGTTCTCAGGCCCATGGGAAGGATGGCAATCTGGTCCCTGGGGTACAGCAGTGGGCATCCATGCCCCTGGGTGCCTTAGCCAGTGGAGCAGCTGGCGGACTGACTGGAAGATGTCCCGAAGTCAACCACTGAGCCCTCAGCCAACAGGATGGAGCGACTGCAGGCTCCATCGCAGAGGCCTCCCAAGGACCAGGGCGGGGGTGCCACCAGGGATCCCTCTGCAGGTGAGGCAGGGGAGGCTCAGGGCCATGAAGTCCAGGTCCAGGGCACAGGAGGCTGGTGGAAAGGCCACACACACTCCATGACCGCGGATGTGGAGGGCACGTCTTTATCCACTGTCCAGTGTCCCTGCCGCCTCGCCAGACACAAACCTGGGAGCCAGAGGGGACTTTGCCAGGAGGAGGGTGATGTGTACAAAGGTGACAAGAGAGCAGTGTGACCAGCACTGCCATCAAGACGGCCAGCTCCGGAGGGTGGGGGGGCAGGAGGAGCCCTCAGAACATCCACAAAGGCTGCACAGAGGAGACCTTTGAGCCGGGCCATGAAGGGGGTCACTGGGTGTTCTGGGTGAGGGAACAGAAGGACAAGGGGCCAGAGAGGCTGTTAGGCCAGGCTGGGCTCCACGGAGACCGAGGCAGGGCTGAGGAAGGGCCCAGGCCAAAGGGCAGCACTCTGCTACCCAACCTTCTCATGGCCCCAGTTCCCTCTCTCTCTGCTGCTTCACTTAAAAAAAATGGTGGCAAAAGTGCACAGATTTTACACAAGCTGCGAGCCTCATCCTTACACACACAGCCCTGCACCAGCCCTCAGGACCTGAGGTGCAGCGCCCGCAGCCCCAGGACTAGGCTGTGACCCCTCCTGGAGGTGCAGATCAGCCTCGTGTGTCACTGAACTTCCCCCAAGCTTCTCCCCCCGCAGATCCTCCTTTGCACAGCTGCCTCCAATCCCCACGGCGTCCCAAGAGCGCAGCCCGTGTGTCTGCAGCTCGCCCTTCCCTCTCATGGTGCCCCGCTGTCTATCTGTGGGTACAGGGCTGCTCTTCACATCCTTGTACAGCTATGGGGGGGGCGGTTCCTGGGTCTGGGGTAAGATGACCATCCTTAAGCCCTGGAAACACACACATCTGGGGAATTCCAGGGATGTTTATGAAAGCAGCGCTGCTGACGGGACGTGGCCTCTGGGAGGATGAGGAGCCCCGTCGGGATGGACCCAGGCCTGGCAGATGGGACTCGGAGCCCCAGAGGAGAGGGTAGCAAAGCAATGAACTTTCTCCCAGCCCTTCAGACCCAGGCTTGTGCAACAGAACGGCGGTGTCCCTCCTGGCCACACTCCCACGAGCCACAGGAGGGTGAGTCTCTCCTGTGCCAGGGCTCACAGCTGCAGGTTGCAAACAGCAGCTGCATTTTTATGTTCCTGTCCTCTGACCTTCAAAGTCACCCACCAATGTCACACAGGCCTTCGGCGTCACTGAGAGGTTCCAGGCCTAACGGTACCAGATCGGGCAGTGGGTTTTCAGAGTGCACACTTCAAAAACGCACACTAGTTGATGGTGTCACTCAGCCGGGGCGAGGCCATGGCTGGCGACAGTGTGGAAACAGGGACGCCTGCTCTGGGTTCTCGAAGCCCAGGGGCACCTTGACCTTGAACCCTTTCCGCACTGGCACCAGCTATTCGCATGTCATGAGTCGCTGAGGACGGCCTGTGCTCTCATCCACCACTATAGCTTGTGTCCAGAGTAAGCTGCAGAGGACATCTTCCTGTGGACCCCGAAGAAGGACTAGGAGATGGGCATCACTATGATCCTACTGCATAGCTAAGAAACTGAGGCCCGGGGAAGAGAATCAACTTCCTCTAAGCCCTGCTGCTAGTTATTAATAAAGCCAGGCTCAGAACCTGTGAGAACTCTAAATCAGAACTTGGCAAACATTTTTGCAAATGTGGGTGAATTCTGCTGGCCTCGTGGTCTCTGTCCTAACGACCCCACAGAGCCGCTGGAGTGTGAAAGCAGCCACACACAACACACAAATGGCACTGGTTGTTGTGTTCCAATAAAACTTTATTGACAAAGACAAGTGGAGGGCTGAGTTTGACCTAAACCACTGGAGTGGAAGTACAAGTGTGTGCATGGATACGTGAATGGGAGAACCTGAGGGGAATGTTTTCTCCTTGCCTTCTTTCTAAGGTGACTTTAACTCAGAGCACAAGGGATGTCTCAGTGGGTGCGGGGGGTGACTGGTGGAACCTGCTATTTGTGGCATCCAGCAGACGCGGTCTTGCTGAGGGCCTCTGTCTCCAGATATTTCCCTTCTAAGGACTTCTAAGGACTGGCCTTAGCCCTAACCCCAAATTCTGTAGAAGCAGAGACAAGTTCTGCAGAAATTTCCCAGAGAACAAATTTAGGGGAAAGTCCCTTCCACCAAATGGCCCAGCTGCCAGGAGACATGGGTCCCTTCTCCCAGGGACACCCACACCCACTTTGTGGGAGGGAGGCTGCTGGGCACAGCTCAGAAGTGAGCCCTGAAGCCAGGCACAGTGGTACATGCCTGTAAAATCCCAGCCACTCAGGAGACTGAGGCAGGAGGGCAGCCTGGGCAACTTAGCCGGACCATTTCAAAACACAGAACAAAGACAAGCAGGGAGCCCTGAGGCCTTGGGCAGGTGGGCCACGCCCCTCACTTCTCCTTGACCTGATTGGTCAGAGAAAGCTGGGGACAAGGACAGTGCCTTCCAGCAGCACAGCCTTCTAGAAAATACCAGGAGAAGAGACCACTCGGGGAAGGAAGAGGGAAGGAGAAAAGAGCAAAAAGAATGTTTTGTCCCCAAAGTAGGAGGAAACGGAAGCTCGGAGAGCCACAGCACCTCCAAGGCTGTCCAGCTGCCCCCTCCCTTGAGGCCCCTGCCGCGCTGACCCACAAGCTGCCCGCAGACTGAAAGGAACCCTGTCCAGGTGTCCACACACACTGCCGTTACCTACACGCGGATGCCGTGGCTATGGACAGAAACATGTGAAGAGCAGACCAACGCCCTGACTGCTGCGAGGTCTTGGCTGCGTGGCAGATACCTCCTCCCACTGGATGGTGGCGAATGTAGTCTTAGGGGTCAGAAAACCCGTCACGGCCCAGCCCTGCCTTCACAGCCTGGGGCCCCGGCTACAGGCAGCAGTGTTTGCGGCCTCAGGGGCCTCGTCTGCGAAATGGGAACGAGGACAGAGCCCGGCTGCTGGGCCCTGAAGGACAGGGTGTGCGTGATCCACCGGGCACACGGTGAGGGCTCAGCAATGTCAGACGCGAGGGCAACCGCGGGCCACAGCCACCCCCGCCCCAGCCGCAGAGGTCCCCTGGGAGTGGGGACACCAGAAAAGGAAACAGTGAAGCACACAGGGTATACATGACGGCAAGAGTGAGGAAGGAGGAGGTGTGGGCGGGGAGGCCCGAGGGGCGCTGTGGTAGGTGCAGCCCTGGATCCCATCCCCAGAAACCCCAAAACGAAGAGCGGAAGGGGATCAGCCACACAGCGTCCATGGAAAGGTGGGCGCCACTGGCAATGGTGGACAAGCAGGAGGAGCTGCTGTGGGCTACTTCCCGAGCCCGATGCGCCGCCACCCCAGGGACAGGCACACTCTCCAAGTGACGGGGGACAACCTGTGCCCCCAAAGGCCGGGCGAAGCAGAGACGGGTCAGTCAGGCAGGGAGCAGGTGGAGCAGAAAGTTCTGGAATTGGACTCACACTGCCTGGCTGCACAGCTCACCCACCGGGTGACCTCCGGCGGCTACATGACCTCGGGGGGCTTTGGCTTTGTCGCTGGTGTCGCTGGGGAGACGGGAACGAGGCAGGTGTCTGTCTCTGGGGTTCTTGTGTAACTTGGAAGACAAAGGACTTTCTCCTTTTTTCTCTTTTTGCAGTGCTGGGGGTGGAACCCACAGCCCCGCACACGGTAGGTAAGTACTGTGCTGCTGAGCTGTACCCCAGGTCTTCTTATTGTGAGACAGGGTCTCAGTAAGTTGCCCCCAACTATTAAAATTCTAGCAAACAAAATATAACAAGTGGCCGGGACAGCAAAAGTATTTAGCAGCTGCTACGACACAGCACGGGCCAGAGGGGGCAGTCTGACCATCCAGGTGTGTCCCCATGCGAAAGCCCCTCGACCCCCAAGAGCAGCTCAAATCGGTACCACGCAGCTGGTGATACTTGATCGAATGGAATACACGGTCGCGGCGACAAAACCCAACCAGCCACATGGATGTGACCCTAAGAAACCTGTTCCAACACTTTTAAAACTTGGGGAAATGGCTCGAGGATCTCAACAGGCTTTAAATGAATACCCAGAGTTCTGGAACGCCCGGATTTGAATCCAGCGAGCTCTCCTCTTTGAGTCTCCTTCCCCCTCACCTCCTTTACCCACACAGATACCTCCTCACTCACAGCCAAGCATCTGAAACAAGAAAAAGCCTAGCCTGGAATCTCCTCCCATAGGTACTTCGCGGCTGCGTGGAGTAGCAGGATGTGGCTAGATCAGGAAGATGCCATGTGTGTACTCCCAGACAGCCTCACTGTGTGCCCTTCCAAGATGCCTTCAGCATATCTGATGCTTGAATAGGGTTGTGAAGGATAAGTAGGAGTTTATCAGGTAGACAGAGAGGTTGAGGGAGATGAGCCAGAATTGTTGGATCCAAATTAGGGGTCCTGAGCATCAGGCTGCAGTGCCTGTGATCTTGGAGCTGGGGGGAGCGAGGCAGGCGGAGCCCTCAGGACCTGGGTCCCCCGTTGTGGAGGGACCCAGCTCACCGCGGCCAGATCACAGTCCGTGTCTCTGCCACCATCCTTCTTGCCCAGGCTGCCACGGTCACAGTAACCACGGGCCGCCCCCCCCAGTGAAGGCAGAAAGGTGCGGCGCTTCTGCCCGGTTTTTCTTGGGAACATGGGCAAGGCGTCATTTTTCACCTTGTTTATAAGAAGCATTTCTGAATCAAAACAGTGCTGGACAAAGGCTGCTTCCTCAATCTCTGCCCTCATCCATGGTCCCCAAGGGCCACCTCTCAACAAGCCTGGGTGGACTCAGTTCCCAAATCCACGAAGAAAGCCTTTACACCGTGGAACATTCCAAACCCCTCTGGGGAAAGATAGTAGTGCAAGCAGATGACAGTGAGATGCATCACAGAGGCCAGCAAGGGGCCCTGCCTGTAGGGCAACACTTTGGATGAGAGGGCCAGGCTGTGGCCAAGAGACGCGGGCACGGGAGGACAACCAGCAGGGTCCTCCTGCCTGCACCTCTCACAGACACAAGGAGCCTCCAAGGGCCAGGACAGAGGACCGGCCAGCTGGTGCTGCGTCACGGGGCGCTGTCCTCCTGGTTCTGTGGTTGGCCTGAAGTGGGATGGACTTGTCGTGACACACGTGATGTCATGGAGGAACCGTGGAGATGGGGTGCACAAGGCAAGGCCAGATGCAGGCGGGATCCCAGTGTAAACCCCGAGTGCACAAAATGCCCAGCGTGGGCAGAGCCCAGACACAGAGCAGACGGCGGTGGCCAGGACCATGGTGGGTAGAGGACACTGGATGCACCGCATACCACAGAATTGGATACTTCAGAACAGCTCTGAATTTTATCTCAATTTTTTAAAGTCTAAGTCGAATGTAGGGATCCTGAGACCTTCCCAATGCCGACAGGAAAGCTAGCATCAGGGGCTGCTGTCCTTCCTGAGGGAGACTGCGGTGTGCACAGCCACAGGCCCTTGGTCCTCAGAGACAGGGTCCCACCCTGGACAGGCAGCAAGCAGCAAGGTGAGACCTGGGGCCTCACCGGACACTCGGAAGGGGCGGTTCTGGGACAGTAAGTCGCTGGCTGGGAGTAGTCACGTGCCAATAATTGAGGTGACAGATGGCGCCAGGATGGAGCAGAGCTGTTTCTAAGACGTCCTTGATCCCCCTCACAGGGTGAGCCACGGCCCGGGCCACGTGTGCGGTGTGATGGATCCACGCTGCCAGTCCCCACATACCCATGGCCCTGGTGATGCCCCGGCCAGCTCCACAGCCACTCTGGGAGGTCCGGTGCCCCTTCTGACGGGCCAGGGTGATTCAGTCGCAGGTACAAACACTGCCGTAGGCTCACTCGACTGAAATAAATAATCTCAAAGCCGGATTAAGAGTCTGTTTCCTGAGCTTCGGGCTCACAGTTTATTCAACCATCAAATATTTACTGAGCACTTCCTGTGTGACACGGAGGTACTGCCAGGGTAGTATTCTGGGTGCTGGGGACACAGCTTCCAACAGAACAGACAGGGCTCCTTTCCCTCATGGGCCACCATCCTAGCGGAGGGCTTTGCAACACAGCTGAACCCCGTCTCTCCAGTGGGGTCCCTGTCTCCTCGGGGCCTGCTCTGCCAGCTACAGGTCAGCCACAATTACCTTCCACTTTCCTGCTGTGCTCAGCACCCTCCAGTAGCCGTGTGTGGGGGAACGTGGCTGTACTCTCAGCACTCCGGGAGGCCGAGGCAGGAGGACTGAATGTCTCAGCCGAGCCTGGGCAAACTTAGCCAGACCCTGTCTCAAAAAAAAAGTACTCTCAACGCTGCACCCTTGACCCTTGACCCCACTTCTTGACCCTTGACCCTACTCCAAGCCCGGGCTGAAGCCGCCTTCCCTTCCCCTTCGACTCACACACAGGCAGCCCTCTCCCCCCTTTGCCAGCGCCATGGCCTCTCGCTCTCCGTCTGGAGTCTGTGTTCCCCTCTGGACCTCCTCCCCAAGCGTCACCGCAGTGCTCCTCTGTTCCCCAACAGTCTCGGAGTCTTCTTCCCGAGACACCACCTGGGGGTCTTTCTCGGTCCAGGCCCTGAATAGCCTGTCACTCACCCCCCTGCCTCTGGTAATGCAGCAGCCTCTAAGGGCTTTGCGGATGTTCTGGTCCTTCCCGGAGCCCATGTGGAAAAAAGTGTCCCAAAATGTCTTAGCGGAGACAGAGAAGAAAAAATTTTGACCTAAAGAAAGGAAAAGGCGCTGCGGGCGACAGCGCAAAGAGGACAAAGGGACCACGAGTCGCTGTCCTTCACACCTACTCTGCACAGGCCCTGGGCTCCAACCGCCCCCTCCACTGAGACACAAGTCTTTTTCTAAAAGGCAGAATCCGGCACCAATGCAGAAAGAATTCCCATTTAGCCTGGGACAGCTGCTCCCTGAGCAACGAGGACAGCCTGGTGGCCGAGGCCCGCAGGGTCACGCAGGTGGCCTCCGGGGCTCCGTCGGGACCACAGCTGGACGAGAGGCCTGCAGCCTCTCAGACGCCGCCACTGCCATCAGCAGGGGGACGAGGGGGCCAGATGTTGGCGAGAACCTGGGAACAATTCTGTCTTTCACCACAGGTCAGGCGGCCAAGGGCAGAGTAGTGCCAGCCAGAGCTCACCCTGCGAGTGCCAGGGCCTCAGGAACTTTAATGATTGTAGACAAGAATACCCCTCTTTTCCACGACTTCCGGGGGCCAGGAGATAGCGAACTTCACTCCTTTCTCGCTGCACACTGTCATCGGGAGCACCTTCCACCAAACGCTGCCCCATCAGGATTCGGGCAGGGGGTGGCAGCGGGGCCTGCGCTCATGTCCCCACCTGCTGTGTGTGGCACCCTCATTCTCCCGGTTTCCCTCTTTCCTCAGCTCAGGCCGTGGGGCACGCCTGCCCGAGGACAGCACATCCAGTCACCAGATTCCTCCGGCTCTGCTGCTTCTAGCGTCCTGGTCTTGGGAGCCGAGGCCACACCTGTACGTGGATGGTGCCCAGCGCCTGCCGGCCACCACTCTCGGGACGCTTCTCCTCAGGTCTGGGCTGGCTGGGCCTGGCGTGCTTGCCCGCCTGCAGCCTTGGAACTCGGGTCTTCCTCTGTTTACTGGCAAAGAGGCCCAGAGTGACTCAAAGCAAGGCCCTGCAGCTGGAAGCCCAGGGTGCAGCTAAAGGTCACTCCCGCCCTGCGGGGCAGCTCTTTGATCCTCTGATTCCCAGAGGGACCCACCCCCACCGCATCTGATAAGTGGCTCTTGAGAGTGTCCCTTGACCCGGTCAGGCTCCAAGGAACAGGCCGAGTGGCATTCACGTTCCAGGGAGGGATCTCGGGTGGAGGCCAAGCACGGGGGTCCTGACACGCAGGAAAAGCCCCCACCAGGGAGCAGCCTCAGGCCAGGTCCCCACGCTCCACACCAGCTCTGAGTCCTCTGAGAAGAGGCAGGCAGTTCATCGGCCCGGGCCTCAGTTTCCTCTCTGGACTGAGCCCAGGGTGCTTGTGTGAGGGTTAATGCGGCACTGTTCCTAAGATGCGGAGCCCAGCCACTCCCCGCCTGCATGTGCACACCCTAAGGAACCAAAAACCGGACTCAAATATTTGCACAAGAACGCTCGAGGCAGGTTATTCAGAGGAGCTGAGAGGCGGAAATCCCCACGGTGCTGGGACAGAAGGATGGATGGAGAGCACATCTGGTAAACGAGGACACCAAGGGCCAGCAGCCACCGAAAGGACTGAAGCCCCTGGCACGGGTGGACCTGCAGACAGCTGCCACGCGACAGAGGCCGGACATGAAGGCCGCAGGAGGGTGCTCCGAACACCCGGCCTGGGCGAGTGACCCACTTCGTCCTGGGCCTGGGACCTGGGAGACCAGGCACCCATCGCCCTGACACCCGCCTGTCTCCGTCCTACCCAGTGCTTTGTCAACCCGCTACACCTCTTCTTTTTTTAGCAGCAGAACCCTTTTTGCAAATGAAATCTGTGCCCAGAGCCCCAGTGGGTAAAACCTCAGGCAGGCCATCCAGGGAGGTGGCACAGGGCCTGGGCCATGTCCCCCCATACCCCTGTGGTCTCCCCAAGTCTGGCTTCCTGGTGAGATGGTCTGGAGCTGTCCTGCCTGCTGGTCTCCTACCAGGCTCCTACTTTAAGGGACAGATGGCTTTGCCAAGAGAAGCTGGCTCCAAAGCCTGGGGGGCTGTTGGGGGCGCAAGAAAAAGGACTGGAGTTTTGGCACATCGAGAGAGCAGGACAACAGCTGGGCATCGTGGTGGTGGACGCCTGAAACCCCAGCACTCTGGGAGGCTGATGCAGGAGCGTGGCAAGTTCAAGCCCAGGCTGGGCAATTCAGCAACTTAGCAAGAATAAGAAAAGAGCTGGAAGGTAGTCCAGTATGAAGGCCCTGGGTTCAATTCCCAGTGCTTTGATCAATCAATCAAAAACAGAGGGCCTAGGCTGGGGATTAGCTCAGTGGCACCATGCCTGCCTTGCAAGCACAAGGCCCTGAGTTCAATCTCCGGTACTAAAACCAGAACAAAACAAAACTGAGGCACAGAGCAATCAGGGTGCTCATACCAGGATCACCTGGAATTCCTGGTCTGAACTGAAGATTTTACAGAGGAGAAAAACAGATTTAGGAGAAGGAAGCTGTTTTCTCAGAGCTGACGTGTTCCCACCGGGTGGGGAGGAGAGGAGAGGAGAGGAGGCGTGGAGAGAGGAAGGCACATGGGGGTCAGGGGCCCCTCGAGGGGCCAGGCAGGAGGCCGGTGACCCCAGGGTGGCAGTGGCCCTTCCCAGCTGGTGGCAACTGCTTCCAGGTCACAGTCCCGGGGGGAGGGGCAGGGAGGATTTCTGTGCATGTTCTTCGAGGAAAAGCTCAGGACAATTTCATAGCTGCAGGGCTGAAGCGACAGAGAAGGGCCCTGAGATGCAGGAGGAGGATGGGAGGCCCCAGGGACCTCTCCGTCATTCCTCCAACCCAGGTGACGACGCACGGTAATTCACTGAGAAGTCCTGCAGCCAGGAAGCCTGCTGTTTGCTGGACACCAGTGAACTTATTTTTTGTCCATTTTATTGCTGTTGTTTTTACTTTTGCTAGCAAACCTACTGACGTCATAGGAAAAAACCACCTCAGGAAACACCAGGCTAAGATATTCCTTGGTCTGAGGTGGAGAAGTGGGTGGCAGTGTCCTTCTTCCGGAAGGAGAAAAGAAACCCCCTCAACTCACTGGCCAGCTTGAGGCTCTCTGGCCCTGCTCCCTCAGCTCTCAGACGGAGGTGAATCCCACAGGTTTTTCTTTCTTTGAGGGAGAGAATGGGGTCTTTCTCAGGCAGTCCCAGGCTGTCAGAAAAGGCGGCCCCTCCCAGTGGGGTGCTACAGAGTTCAGACAAGATGATACAGGAGGAGTGCTCAGGACGCGCCAGGCACCAGGACGCATTTGGGAGGCCTTGCCCTTGTTGTGAAAAGTTTCACCGGATTTATTCAAGTACAGGTGAAGGGACCAAAAGGGTCAGACAGAGTCAGACTCTGATTCAGAAAAATGCTCAACCCCAAGAGATGGCACTGGCTCAGCCCACCCCTGCCAGACCCAGGAAGGGGCAGAGGAGACCTAGGCTTGGATGATGGGGGTCAGGCTGCACGGATGTCACTACCTTCGCATCCCCAGGGGCACCGCAGAGGTAGGAGGGGCAGGAAGGAGCTGTCCCCAGGCCTCGGTTGTTTACTCTGCACTAATGAAGTCAACCCCACAGGGACCTGGCCTTCCGGGCCCCAGCATCTGAACTGTCATGGCTGTTCAGAGGCCACGGTCACCCAGCCCCAGCCTGAGCCCAGAAAATGTTTTCCTTCCCAGCCCCCGTGTGTAGCTTGGCGAGGCCCAGCCAGTATGGGCGTGAGAGGGGTCCCTGCAAGGCCAACTCAGTCCCAGCAGCTCCTCAGAAACGTCCCCACCCCACCTGGCCTGACCTGGGCTCATGAGCCTCATCTCTGTGCCTCAGTTTCCCCCTCTGTAAGACGGGGATGATCTGACAGGCCCCTCGTGTGTCTGGGTAAAGGCTGAACGAGACTAACTGGGGTCGCACACACTAAGTGCTCAGTTAGTGTCAGTTCTTCCAGCCAGGTGGTGCAGGCCTGTGATCCAAGCACTTGAGAGGCCGAGGCAGGAGAATCACCAGGAGTTGGATCTAGGCTATCTAGGCCTGGGCTAGATAGTGAGTTCCAGGCCAGCCTGAACTACAGAGGGAGACCGTGTCTCAATCTTAGTTACTCTATCAGGTGGCTGCTGAGCAGGGGCAGGGATGGCAGCTGTCCCCAGAAGCCACGCCATGGCCCCCAAAGGGCAGAACAGCCACATGGAACCTGTGTGCAGATGAGCGAGGTGTGTGCCGAGGGCAGGAGGCATGGCAGCCGTGCCTCCCAGTGTTCCCGAGAGACTGGGCCTCCATTTCCCAACAAGTCCATCGACAAAGCCTCTGATAGTGTCCCAGAGTTCACTGGACCTGCTTCTTCCCCAGTGGGGTGGCAGATGCCCGGAGCAGGCAGTGGCAGGCTGTGCTGAGCTCCCGGCTCCGCCAGGTCCCAAGGCCCTGCCCAGTCCTGCTCAGCCAACAGCACCAGGTGCCAAGCCTGGCAGCCGTGCCGCATCCCGCTGCCAGCCAGCCTGAGGACTCCTGGGCCTACAGAGGCTGCTGGTGCCAGGCGTGGGCAGCCCGCGGGCGGACCAAGAGGTGGAGGCAGGGGTGGGGGTGGCGAGGGTGGGTGGCGGTCTGGAGGCCTGAAGACCTGCACAGGGGCCCGGGCGGCAGCGGGGCAGCTCCTGGGCTCTGGCTGGCACACCTGGCAGTGCCAACCCTGGGGACCAGCATGGCCCCACACAAGGGTCTATGACACCCTGCGCCTGTGCTGTCCAATGCAGTGTCAACATGCAGCTACTGAGCTCCTGGATGCGTGCAGCCAGAGCAACCAGCAGCCCAAATCCTTCTGTGAGGCGGAGTGACAATCATGCTGGCTTTTGGCGACAAAGGAGGCTCTGAGGCTCACCTCTCAGTGCCGACCTCCGGGAAGGCCCAGCACATGGGTGGGCTGGCCATCGACTCACTGTGCAGAGCCTGTCCCTCCACGAGAAGCATCGGGTCAGTGTCACAACCACCGCCAGGCACCTGGCCAGCCCTGGGCCACCAGGCAAGCAGAACCATCAAGAAAGGAGTCCAGATATGAGATGAGACAGAGCAGGGCTCAGGATCCCAGCTCAGGGGTATCACAATCCCCAACTTGAAACTGTACTACAAAGCCCCTGTGATAAAAACAGCATGGTACTGGCAAAGAAACAAACCCAAGGATCAGTGAAATAGATTGGAAAATGCAGAAACAACTTCAGACACACTCAGCCACCTCATCTTTGACAAAGGAGCCAACTCTCCTCACTGGAGGAAAGATAGCCTCTTCAATAAATGGTTTTAGAAAAACTGGATTTCAACTTGCAAAAGATTAAAACTAGACCCCTATCTTTCACTATGCACTAAACTAAAATCAAAGTGGATTAAAGATCTAAATATTAAAATAGAAACACTAAACTTGCTGGAAGATAAATGAGGTAGAACTCTCAAAGACACTGGCATAGGAAAAGACTTGATGAACAAAATCTCAGTAGCACGGGAACTAGCACAAAGAATCAACAACTGGGATCTTATCTAATTAAAAAGCTTCTGCACTGCAAGAGAAACCATCAACAGAGCTAACAGACAACCCACAATGTGGGAAAAAAATTTTAGCAGCTGCACCTCAGACAAAGGACTGCTATCTAGAATATATAAAGAACTTTAAAAAAAATCAGGCCCTTCAAATATAAAGACCCAATTCAAAAATGGGCATCTGAAATGAACAGACATTTCTCAGACAAAGAAGTAAAAGCAGCAAATAAACATATGAAAAAATGTTCCACATCACTGGTCATTCGAGAGATGCAGATGAAAACAACACTGAGATTCCAGCTCACCCCACAAAGAATGGCTGCTATCAAGAAATCAACAAATAACAAATGCTGGCGGGGCTGTGGGGAGAAAGGAACCCTTCTCCATTGTTGGTGGGAGTGCAGACTGGTGCAACCACTGTGGAAATCAGTATGGAGATACCTCAAAGAACTAGGACTAGAGGTCCCATTTGACCCAGCTATTCCCCTGCTGGGTATCTTCCCTAAAGAATTAAAAGAATCATACCACAGTGATATATGTGCACCCATGCTTATAGCGGCACAGTTTGCAATAGCTAAAGCTTGGAAACAGCCCAAATGCCCATCAACTGAAGACTGAATGAAGAAGATGTGGGTTTTTTTTATAAAATGGAGTACTACTCAGCCATAAAGAATGAGAAACTACAGACATTTATAGCGAAGTGGATGCACATTGAGGCGATACTCTTAAGCAAAATAAATAGGGCACACGTGTGTAAATACCAAATAGTTTCCCTGGTGTGAGAAACTGAAAGTGTAAATAAGAATCAAAATGTATAACAGATAATGTGAAACAGGAAGAAAAGGTCTAAAGGGGAAGAGGAAGTGGGAGGGGTAGGGGGAAGGAAAAAGGGAAAGGAAAAAAATATGAGAAAAGGAAAAACATGGAAACAAAGCATAAGTAAATAGGGAGGGGGGGAGGGAGGGCAGGGGAAGGGGGAAAAATAAGAACCGAGATATATCATGTACAGGTACAAGCTCCCAGTGGTGAACGTAACTGTATCGTACACCTAAAATGTACCAATAAACTTAATGAAAAAAAAAGATCCCAGCTCAACCACATGCAGCGGCAGGGGCCACCGAGCAAGAGGCCTCAGGGTCTGCGTCCCTGAGAAAGGGTGTGAGGCCCACCTCCCGGGCGTGCGGACGGAGACTGAAACAGAAGAGCCAGGGCACGGTGGGCACTCTGGGGCCACGGGCTCTGCAGCTCGGTGCTGGCTCTGAGAGTCGCGGCAGAGTGGAGGCAGAAAGAGCCCTGCGTGTCCTTTCCTTCTATTTCTGCACCCGCCCTCAGCCCCGAGCTGTGCTGGGAGCAGCGGCTCTGCCCAGAGTGGACCCCATTCCTAGACAGTGCGAAGGCCACGCAGGAGGCCAGTGGTGGGGATCAGAGCCTGGCCCCCTGGGGGAACCGGGAGAGAGGCCTTTCGGGTCTCTAGACCCTGGGGAGAGTCCAGACGCAAGACTGAGAAGCAGGGACAGCTAGGGACGCAACACCAGTGTGGTCCTGATGAGGCAGGGCAGCGACAGGGCCACAGGCACCAAGGGTCCAGGGTGTGAAGCCCCCACAGGGGCGGGCGGGGCTCAGGGGAGGCTTTGGGCCCCCAGCGGGGTCCCCACACAGCCCCCGCCCCACACAGGCAGGCGGGCAGGGTGTGGCTGGTCACCGCTCAGAGTGGGACACACCCAGCCCACCCCACGGGAGAGGGGGACAGGCCTTTGTATCTCTAATCAATTACTTGCTAGAACAGTTTCAGATATTCAGAAAAACTGCCCAGACAGTACAGGGAGTTCCCGTGTCCGCACCCCACACCCAGCTTCCTCTACTATTTACATCTTAGAGCAGTGGGGTACATTTTGTAACAACTAATGCAACGGCATCAGTGCATCATGATGACTGAAGTCCACACTGCATTCCAACTTCTGCTTTCTCTGGGCTGTCACCTCTCAGGCTGTTTTGTTTTCTGAGACAGGGTCTCGCTGTGTAGTTCAGGCTGGCCTTGGCCTCACTATGTAGCCCAGGCTGGCCTCGAACTTGCAGCGACCCTCCTGCCTCTGCCTCCTGAGTGCTGGGATTACTGCAGCACCATGCCAACCCTACTTTGCTAGTTTTGAAGAGTGCTGGGCACATACCCTACAGACAGGCCTGCAATGGGGATGTGTCTGATAATCTCCTCATGGTCACACTGGGGTCATGGATTCCTGGGCAGAAGGTCCAGAGATCAAACGTCCTCCAGCGCCCACTCATTGTGAGTGGAACTGTGCTGCGGGTGGGTGGCCGGGCAGGGCAGGCCCAGGAGACACTGGCAACTGACGACCTGCAGGCAGGAACTCGCAGCGGGGAGGGGGCTGGGACCTCCGGGGACGCCCTTCCCCTCCTGGGCCTCTGGGTCCCCACTGGCCTCTTCCTGGCCACCCCACGTGGGCCACAAAGGAGGGGCTCCAGAGGCTGCCTCCATGAGGCTCAAGTCTCGGCAAGGAGACCTGGGATGAGAGGACCCCGCAGCAGGGCGTGGTGGAGTGAGGTCCCCACTGGAGGCTCCCCAGGGGGAGGGAGGGAGAAAGAGTCCAGGCAGCCGTGCAGGAGGACGGCAAAGGAGCGTGGGTGAGGGCCAGCGGCAGCACAGCACGCACTCCCAGGGCACCAGTGACCCGGGGCACGACACACACCGCCTGTCCTCCAGCACGCTGCAGGCGACTGCTACTTCCACTTCCGGACGCACAAATTGGCCAAGAGACCCAGGCCCAGCACAGGTCACCCCAGAAGTGTGGACCGCTCCCTCCGAGACAGCCAGGTACCAAGGGGGCAGAGTGAATGCACTCAGGGGCCGTGGCAAGCACTGGGCTCCAGCCCCAGAACCAAGCCTGTGGCTCAGCCTCCCCGGGCCACCTTGCCACCATGCGCCTCGGGGCTCCCAGCTGCACGAAGGGGCACCAGGTCTGCTACGCACAGAGAGCCTGGTGCACAGCGGGTGCTGGGAGCAGTGATGCCACCTGCTCAGGGGACCCCAGGCAGGGAGCGGGGAGGGGAGGGGAGTGCTCAAGGCACCAAGTTAGAGGGAGGGGCAACGCACCCAGCAGGGTGCATGGGTCCCCTTCCTCCAAAACGCACAGCTCTCTAGGTTTCCACTTGGAAAGCCGCATGCCGTTTCCAGCTTCATCCGCGCCTCTGCTTATCAGGAGCCTGGGGTGTTCCGTGCACCGTGACTGCCGCCAACCTCTCTCCACTCCTCCCTCTTGGTTTCTTATTAATCCCCACTGCTCCTTCCGTAGGAAGGTCTGGGGCTGCCCCTGGCCAGCCGTGCCGCGCACCACGTCCACGGGTCTTCGCCTTTCGGGCTGGGTGCCGGCCGGCCAGTCTGTCTGCTGCTCCGAGCGCTGGGTCACTCTGTTAAGCAGCCAAACCCAGCTGGCCCTTCCTTGGCAGCGTCCATCTCCACCAACGGAAAAAGCTGAGGTTCAGGCGGCTGCTGCTCAGAGGTCAACCCCTGCTAACCCGCTTGAAAGCAAGGAGTAAATGTCAAAGTTTCCGCTCCCTCCCTCCTCCCTGGCAAGCCAGGGGCAGGGCCTCCCCACCAGGCCGCTGCACTGTGGGTCCCCTTCCCCGAGCCACTGCCTGGTACGGAGCAGGAGTGACTCACTCTGCCAGGGCAGTGCCTTGCCCTGTGCCCCGGGGACCCTGCGAGGGGAGACATGGGCCGCCCCCTGCAGAGGGTGTGGGGCGGCTCCTCCTGAAACCCCTGGGAGAAGCGGGCAGGGGCCTGGCCAGAGTAGGGGAAGGTTCGCTCTCAAAGGCCCCTGAGTCCACGAGAGGAGCCACAGGAGGAAGGCTGAGGGCGGTGCTGGACAGGCGAGGAAGGGAGGGAACCGCAGCTTGCTCCAGCCCCGGCAAAGGGCGGCATCCACACGTGGTCCCTCGGAAAACCTGCACGAGCCCTTCACAGAGGTGGGACCTGAGGCAGGCCCAGGCCGGGCGTCCCTTCCCAGAGTTGTGCAGCATGAGGATGTCCAGGGTGCGACTGCCACACTGCTCCCGGTGCCAGTCGTGCAGGGGGGCAGAGGCGTGTGCCAGGCTGAGCCACCCACAGACGCCACATCCAAGGACAGCAGAGACAGTGCCCACCACCACATGCCTCAGGAGTCCCCGGCAGGGCCTGGCATTGTGCCCGGACCCCTCCTGGCCTGGCGCACGGCTCCAACAGCCCAGTCAGCAGATGCAGGGTGGCTGGGGCTGACGAGTTCGTCTCTTGGGCTGCAGGGGTTCAGCCCGACTCATGCCACCTCCTCCCCCAGTCACATACACTGAAGGCTGGCACACAGGCTGACAAACAGGTGCACTGTGTGACCCTACCCAGCATCTCTAAGGTTCCCTCATGCTCCTTCCTATCAACCCCCCAGAGGAGTAACCTGTGTTCTGACCTCTGTCACTGCAGGCTGGTTCTGCAGCCCTTGAATTCCTGATTGGAATCACACACTATGCATTCACTTGTGCCTCTTATTTCACTCAGCATAAGATCTGTGAGATGTGTGCAGGAGTATCTTTTTCATTGCTCTATAATATTCCACCATGGTTATGCTGAAAACTGCTCACCTGTTCTACTGAGGATGGACTCTTGGGTTGTTTCCGGTTTGGGGCTTGCATTACTAAAGCTACTCTGAAAACCCTTGTTAGTGACTTTTGGCAGCATAAAGTACTGTGTTCTATTGGAAATACAACTGGGAGTAGCATTACTGGGTCCTGGATGTAGGAATGAATGTATTGGACCCTTGCTAAGAACTAAAAGGCAGGGAATATAAAGCTCACTACCTGTGAGGATCAGAAAGGTCTCGCAACATGCCCAGAGCACACAGCCAGGCTATGGAACCCACACTCCAGCTGCAGGGCTTCTCACCCACCTCAGGTAGGCGGGTGCTGTGGCAGGACTCGCCCCAGAAGGACAGAGACAGGGCGCAGGAGGGCAATGCCCCTCCACTCTCTGCACAAACAGCACGGTCTGACCTGTCCCCAGGAGGCTGGCCGGCCAGGTATGGGGCCCAGCAGGCTGAGCAAACACAGACGCATGAATGGGGCCTAAGTCCACCCAAACCCCAAGCACATAACTTCACCTGGAGGCCAGCAAGTCCAGCCACACTGGGGCACCCTCCTCCCTGGCCAGGGCGGCTCCAATCTGAGGTCCCTTTGTCCCCGCACTGTCGGGGACAGGGTGAAAGAATCCACGCTCGTCCACACAGACGACAGGCGGAGGTCTCAGGCCCCGCTGCCCGCCTGCAGCCTCAAAGAAGCAACTATCTGCCCGGGCCCTCGCACTTCCTGCTGAGGTCCCCAGCCTGTGCTGCACGTCCAGAGGGCTCACTGGCACCGGTCCTCAAGCCCAAAGGAGGGGACAAAGTGACACGTCCGCCTCAGGGACATGTGTCCCTTCCCACACAGCTGGGAGAGGGTGGGTGGGAGCTGTGTGTCCTGACCGGTTCCACACCGAGCTGAACATGAAGGAGATTAGTGTGTGGCACTGTGGGGCAGTCAGGGGCCACGGGATCAGACAGTGCAGGGACTGGGCCGCCACCCCGTGTAGCCCCCTCTCCCACGGGCAGTTGCTACCCCCACCCCACCATGACCCTGCCAGGACCATGGCGACCGGTCCAGACCTGGCCACATCCGGGTCCTTCCTTGGGGTCTGGAGCCTGCAGGGGGCACCCGGGCCCAGTTTCAGCACAAGGGGCAGGAGGAGGCTGGTTGGTCCCTGCCCACAGGCTACTCCAGCCAGCTGTGCTAGAATTGGGGTGCCGCCTGGAGGCAGCGCATCTCAGGGGTCCTGGAGGGTGAGGACGCTTCCCAGGGCAAGGACCAGGGTCCGCTGGGACCTGAAGGGACAAACTGCTCACAGAAGCTGGCCATGGTGCCTGAGGTCACCCTCCCTGCCCACCCGGGCTCAGTCCCCGGCTCAGTCCCTGCCCCGCCTGCCTTGAGGGTGGGGTGCGTCTATGAATGCCATGGGGACTGTCCCACGAACCAAGCCCCTGGTCCTCCCAGAGGCACTGGCTCCCCCCTGAAGTGACCTGCTCCTTTGCCGGGCACCTCGCCACCAGCCCCTCATCAGATCCACTCTGGAGGCCCCAAGCCCTGAGCCCCTGAGCCACACGCACATTCTCCCCGCCGGGCACAGACGCGGCACATGCACAGTCATTGCGTGGGGACCCAACCGGCCCGGCACGTCCCCACCTGCACACTTGCCCTCCGCACGCTCCTCCGTTGGCCTGGCTGTGTTTTATCCCTCCCTATGCGGCTGCTTTTCAGGGAGTACCTATCACACACATGCTGATTCTCCCCAGTCCCCAGTCTCTATA
Source organism: Heterocephalus glaber (assembly GCF_053883595.1). Lineage (NCBI taxonomy): Eukaryota > Metazoa > Chordata > Mammalia > Rodentia > Bathyergidae > Heterocephalus > Heterocephalus glaber. Next base: position 5,893,796 of record NW_028258137.1, read on the forward strand.
AACACAGCCCATGGCGTGGTCAGCACGACAGCCACCCGGCTTCTCAGCCCGCTGGGGATTCATGTGAGCTGTGAAAATCCAGGCTCCTTGGGGTGTAACAGCCACCCTGCTTCTCAGAACACCGACCTGTCCTAAACCTGCAGGGCACAGGCAGGAAGGGACGGCTGAGGGGATGGTCCACGTCCCGGGCTCTGTCGGCCAGGCTGGGAGGCCCCAGCTGGTGGGGGGGGGGCTCCCGCAGGCGGCACTGGGGCACTGATCTGCACCTGAACCCTGTGCCATGCAGCACCACACCGACCCCGACCGCACAGCTCGGGGTCACGAAAGAGGTCAGGCCCCCAAGGATGAGCTGCCGGCAGCAATGGGGGCCACGCCGACTCAGCGTGGCCCTGAGCTCCTGTGTTCGGGCTACACTCTGGCCTCTCCTCTCCAACTGTACTACAGAACCGTGCGCTCAGGAGCAGCCAAGAGCCAGCCGATTTGATGCTGTGTGCACTCTACCGGCACTTTAAATGCCCCATCATTACCAAACGCCCCTGGGGGCCACATCGGCCCCAGCTGAGTCCCTGTCCCCAGGGGCCCTCGATGGCAGGCTTCCTGTACACTTTCATGGCTTCCACCCGTGTCCTCTTCCTGTGGAGGACACCTCGTTGCACAGCATCATCTCCTGGCCTCCTCTGGGCTATGACAGCTTTTCACAGTCCTCATCCTCTAGGGCCTCCCGGTTCTGAGGGGCACTTGTCGGGTTTTCGCAGAATGTCCCTGTTTGAGTTCCTCCTATGTGACATCCCCCTGAGTGCATGAGATGTCTGGAATGGACCAGTTCCGCCTGGCCCCGCACACCTCAGCAGCACTGAGGCCACTCCCAGGACCCGTGCAGGCTCTGTCCTTCTCCAGAATGTGCGCCTCTTCCCAAACCGAGACGCTGCCCCATGGAGCTTGACTCCCCTGCTGCTCCCTCTGCATGGCGTCACCACGACTCTGCTCCTGTCTCCATGTACACAAATCAGAAGCCCAATGAGAGGCTGCCCCCTACCCACTAGGACGGCCACTGTCAAAAGCAGACGGAGCTGAGTGTCAGTGGGAAACCGGAGCGGGGGTGTGTGGGTGGGGAGGAAGCAGAGCCGACGCTGGGCCGAACACTTTGGAGGTGTCTTGAAAACATGGAACGGAGAAACCATAAGGTCCAGCCACTCTGCGCCAAGTTACACATGCAGACCTGAACAAAGGGCATGAGCGGATATTCGCACATGTGTGTTCAGAGGAGCATCACCCCAACCACCCCAAGGTTGGGGCAACCCCCAACACCCCCTTTTCGCAGCCAGCTCATCACCTGCTTCCCGCCCCACGGGGTGCAGAGGGGGCTGCTTAGCACCGTGCGAGGAGACAGTGGCCACAGGGGTGGGGTTTCAGCAAAGGCTTGGCGCCTGCAGAGGCAACACAGCCATCACACGCTAGGGGACTGCATTGCTGGCTGCACCTCCTGACTCTGCCACTCAGAAGCCGTGGGACCTGGGTGGGCGGTGCCCTGCCCCTCAGTGAAGGGAGAGGCAATCGTGGGTGCCACCCAGCTGCTGGGCTCCTTCAACGGACTGTGGCAGCGGTGGCACGCACAGTGACTTCAGGCACAAGTAACGGGGTGGGTCCAAACCCACGACAAAAACAAGACATAAGGGTCTTCACTCTGGGTAAGGGGAGGTGAGGATGAAGCACACCTGCCCAGGTACAGTAACATGCCGGCCCAGGTAACACCGGCCAGGCTGCAGGCAAACTCACTGTGAGCAACAGAAGGACCTAGAGCATTCTTCCACCTCAGCAGCTGCTCCATTTCTCCCTGCCCAGCACACCCAGGTAACACCTGCAGCCTGTAGGGTCCCTCTCCAATCTGCCCAGGACCCCAGTTCCCTGGGGGACCTGACAGTGGCATTACCAGGTCTGTGGGGACAGTTAGCCAGGTGCCAGGGCCCAGTCTGTGTGTGTTCCCAAAGCCAGAAACAGGAAGGAGAAAAGGACTTAAGCGAGCCCAGAAGATCCTAGCTCCCCAGAGCCACGGTGACCCACTTAGGCGGAAAGGGACCCGGGTGTCTGTTTTCCATGAGGCCCAGTCACGCTCCTCGCCCTGGAAGAGGCCTCCTGCTTATTATAACTCTGACTGCCTGGAAAGGTTTCTGGGGTTTCTGAGACACAGAAGATGACAGCTTTCTTTCACTCTGGCTTTGCATTGGATGCTGCAGACCCGAGGGGAGGCTTGTGGGTATGGGATGGCTTGGGAGCTAGGAGATGCCCTGCAGAGGGGGTTGCCATGGAAGAGGGGTACCCGTCCCCTGCGGGGGTGGCAGAGGGGCTGGCCAGGGTCCAGGGAGCTGCCCAAGGCCACCTGCTACCTGGCTTCCACCTGCTGAGAACGCAGGGGACATCACCCTTCAAAGCCGCTCTCCCTCCTCCCGTGGCTGCTGGCTGCTCTGAGCTCTGGCCAGGCCCCACAGCCTTGCCCAGTGGTAGGATTAGCTCCACCCTACAGATAAGAAAAAAGTGGCCTGTCTAGGCTTGCAGGGCCAGGGAAGTGGTCACAAGAAAAAAAGGAACCCTGCTGATGTGGGGGACTAAAGAAAATGAGAGTGTGAAGTCATGGTCCTGAACAAGAAAGCAAGAATTTGGAGGATTATATGGAGATGGGTGCCAGTTTGGGATCCTGTAAGCCTCCTTCCTCAGTGCATGATAGTGACTTCCCGGAGATGTTTTGTGCAGGATTCCACAGTGATACCTGGGCTCCACAGGAAGGAGCAGTAATTGATTATTGATGTCTGCCCTGGGCACAGTCACAGAAAATGTAGAACAGCTAACATACTTATCATCGCACATCCACTATACATCATTTACCACTGTACAAATTTATTATTTATCACCATGCACTACTGTACATCCTTCTGATGGAGTGTGATTCTTTGAATCTTCCTGCTCCTTAGCTTTCCTCTTGCATTAAGAAAGCTCAGATACAGGGTAGCTAGTGGAAATGCCTTTTAAAGAGGATGTGATTTTCTCCGATGCAAAAATCACATACACTTGGCATTTGCTAATTCAGAGATAAAACTCAATTCTTATGAGAACAGTAGGTTCCACTTCCTATTCACTTATTAAGCACTGATTGTGGGCTAGGGTCTCTGCTCCTAATAAGTTTAGCAAGGGAGACAAATAATTAGTAATCATTTAATAATTATTGTTCTCCTAAGTGCCTTGAACAGAGTACCAGGGCCATGTCATGCCTGCCGCAGGGCAGCTTGGCCCCTTTGACTGGTATGGAAAATTACCTTTCTGCTCACAGCCCACTGGAAACACTTGCTGGCCAGCCCCGGCACCTGGAAGGGTGTTGGACGGCAGAGGAATGTGGGCATGCGACATGAAGGGGCCGAGGGAGGCCACCTCCTCGGGTGTTCGCAGCTGAGGGTGGTCCTCCGCCAGCAATCTGTCCATGTCTGCTAATTAGAAGCTCATGCTTCACTCTTTGATGTTTCCACCCTACGAGGAATCTTGGCCGTGCTGCCTATAGCTCTTGGCAAGGGGCAAGGACACGGGAGAGAGAGAACCCACCGGGCCCCTGCAGGGCTGGGAGGGAAGATGTGTTTGAGGCCGGGGCATGCACCCAGCTTTTCTCTCTAGGTTGTACTTAGAGGTCTCTCTCCCCCTGGCCTGGGCAACCTCGCCCGCCACCGGACAGTCGCCTTCCCTGTTCCAGGCTGGCACCGGCACAGGCAGCGGGGTTTGTTTGGAATATATGCTCCTCATCAGAGGAGTCGGGAACAATCACCCTTTCTGGCCCAAGGAGGAGGCGGCATCTGTGGGCCAGCGCTTCCCCAGTGCAAACAGCCACCCAGCCTGCCCGGCCGGGCGGCTTGCAACTTCACCGCTATGCAAATGGGTCCTGGGTCCTGTTCCTTATGTCTCTGTTTCTTATGTCTCCCTGGAGGGAGCCTGGACCAGGACCTGGAGGATGTCACCTCCCCACCTTCCGGAAATGCAGTGGGTGCAGGTGGTCGGGGAAGCGAGGCAGACCACTGTCAGACAGACCCCAAGGAGGACAGACTTCCAAGGAGAGGGCAGTGCTACCCGCAGCAAAGAGCTCGGGCCGGGCATTCCCAACTCTTACTCCGCAGTCCGCCCTGTGACTCCTTGGTCCTCAGACTGCTTCATAAGAGGAGTCTTTCCTGCCCCGTTCCTATCCCCAAGCACACTGCCCTGCACACCTCAGTTGAAGGTCAGTGTCCCCCTGCAGAGTGGACGGCAGCTCCACGAGGGCAGGGACCTGTGTCCCTGTTGAAATCACCCCGGGCCCCAGCACAGAGCCTGGTGGGAAACTAAGAGGATAAAGGCAGGGAGGAGGAGGAGGGTGCTGGGGTTTCCTCCTGCTGGGGATGGACAGCCCCCGAAGACATCTTCAGCCTTCCGTGGGCACCTGTGAGACATGACCTGACATGGCCAGGGAACCATGCACGTGGCTGGGCCCTCAGCAGAGAGAGGCACAAGGGGAGGACTGAACGCATGAACTCTGACATAGAAGCTGAGGAAACCCACAGCCCACGGCATGCAGGACGCTTTTGGGACCCCCGCCACACACGATCAACCTGTCACAGTGAACCTTGACCTGACAGGAGTGGGGGTGCTACCCTCGTGGTCCAGGGACCAAACCACCAATGAGTTCACAGCAGAACGGGCTACGAGGAGGCAGGGCCTGGTGCAGGAAGCGGCCCCCAGGGTGTGCCTCAAGGAACATTTTTCCTCAGGACTCCTCCCATCTGTTTCCAGGTCGCCAGGAGCCTAGCAGCTCACCTCCAGCACACCCTCTGCTGTGACCAGGTACTGACCCCTGAAACCGTGAGCCAGAATAACTTATCTTCCTCTAAGCTGTGTATGTCAGGTGCTTTGTCCCAGCAACATAAAGGTGACTAAGACACAGCCCCAGGGGACAGATAGGATTAGGGCTAAATTCTGGCTTCCCTTTCCTTT